>NC_137462.1:175296849-175896849 GCF_964235325.1 Thermobia domestica
CTCACTTAACCAATCCATTCACCCATGGGGGGCACTATTGAGAGCCATTGTCATACAGTAATATATTGTTATAGTACTTTATATCTTCACCAGTTTGGGAACAGAGATCCCAAAATCAAGTCTCCTGTTTTATTCATCCCGCGTGATAAAAAGCAGTAAACACTACGTATAGTTACATTTCTTTTTACGTAACAGTGTTACCGATAATTCAAGTAAACTATTATTCATTCCGATAAGCTGATAAGCAGTCAAATCAAACTACTCTTCTCCCCACCTCTCTCTCAAAAGATACAGTATCGTGTAAAATTTAAATGTTTACTCCAGTTCGCTTTGCATCTAATGTTGAGAAGTCACTGCTCTTCTTTTTAGTAACTATTAAACCCCGCTACCGACATTTACCATTTTTAAGTTTTGTCTTTAAAAAAGAAGTATTCTTTATTATTTATGTACTAAAGTTTGACTTTAGTATTTAACTTAAACTTCTGGGAAATATGAACTAGTTCATTATAAAGTTACTTTTTTCATCTTTCATTTAAGAGTCGGAAGAGGTTATGTATGAATCATACCAATTCTGATAAAATTCTTTTCTAATGTAAGAACGTCTGTTTATAAGAGGGCGGGATTTCTTATTTCAGGTTCCATGGTAATCGTGTAAGTGCTTTCATACTTTTCCCATATAGATTGTATGTCCTTTTGGATAGCATATGAATATGAAATTATTATATGAATACAATAAATACCTATTCAATTTTCCAACCATGTCATCGCTGGAAATTCCAACTTTGTTTCACAACCCCATTAACAAGAAAACTACAATTGTTCATCTAATTTTATTATTACACTGAAAGATGTGTTACTTACCTCACTTATACTGATAGCTGTAATGGGGCCGCAGCGGATCAGTAGTAGAGCGTTTATCTCTGTTACATGGTGTCCCTGGTTCGATTCCGGCTCGCGCCAAGTGAACTTCGAGGTGGACAAACACCGTGTGCGTGGGTTTTCTCGGAGTTCTCCCTTTCCTTCCACTGTCTTTCTTTCCACCATTTCCATTTCATTTCTAATTATCACCGTCTCCTTTAGCCTAGCCGGCATAACCATGGGATGTAAAACTTAAAGATTTCATTTTATATCAGATAGCTGTAATAGTGTTTAAAACATGTGGAGCTGTTAATGAAAGTTATAATTAATTCTTTAGATATATTTACAAATATTAAGCTCCACATGCAGAGGTTAATGATGGAAAAAGGAACACCAAAATTACGTTTGCCAAATATTGTGCGTGAGCGTGGTAGGAGGGAAAACTTGTTTTGATCTATCAACTTCTGAAATGAACAATAATGATCTCTCTCGTACATCTGAAATGAACAATAATGATCTCGTTTTCTTTCCTTAAAAAAAAGGTATAATTAGTATTATTGTTAGTATTACTATTATTGTAGGCTGTGTGATTTGTCTAAAGGCTAAATAAATGACAAACAATTGAAATGTAACTACATAGCTATAGTAATCTGTAGTACTCCGTCATTTTGAAAGAACATACTAGCTGTTAGATCTTTGGAGCCTTCTTGAATAATAAGGAAATTTGTTTTAAAGACATTTGAGATAAATTGGTAATATAAGACTTATTAACACAACAGGCCAAATAACATACTTTATACCGCAGCATACGTTTATACAAAAATTAGTATAAAAAATATTTCTAGAGTGATTCATTTTCGTTGAGGACTATCGAGAGTTTTTTTTTTTTTTTTTTTTTTTTATATCTTCCAATATTTTGTCAGTTTTTATTTCTATGAATTTGCCAGTCAGTTACCTCATTCAAGTAAGACATAAACGATAAGCCAATTTCCGTTCTTCAGATTTTTTTAATCAGTTGTAAAAGTTATGAGTATTCTGGCATTTAACTGGTCCTTACCGCAAATTGAGGAGCTTCCATTAATATGGTTTTCAAGTAACTTCTACGTCTTGACGCCCTCCCGCTGGTTGTCAGGGCTAGTGCGCGCGCATCTTTGTTGCACGGTGTTCCGGGTTTGATTCGTGGGAGAGCCTTGAAATTTGAACGCATGACAATCGTTTGGATTCCGCTATAAACTGTAGGTCTATGTCTCTTACAGACTTGGTGCTGAAAGAGACGCGTAAACTCCGAACTCTTCGTCGTGACATAGCGATTATCCGTGTTAGTACCATCGATCAGTTGTAGCCTTTTCCTTCCCTCACTCTTGCTATCATTCCTTTTATCATGTTCCTCAGTACACAGTTCTCTTCAGACCATGTCCCAACCGGTTTCTCTTCCGTATTCTAGTTGTATCCAGTATTGTTCTTTTCTGTCCTACTATTCGTAGCACATACTTATTAGTTCTCCGTTCTGTTCAAGCCAGCTAGTGTTCTTCATTATTCTTCACACTCACATTTCGAAAAATTTTATCCGTTTCTTGTCGCTTTTGTGTGGTATCTGCAGAATCTATTCCGCAGAGTAAAGTACATCACATGAATTGTTTGATAAGCCGTTATCTTAACTCCTTATTCGAAGACTCACAAAATATACATGTTCTTTTCCGAAATTTTCGTTTATGACTCATATCATTGTTGTTATTTCATGTTTGCATTTCACGATCTAGGATATTTGGTACATACCGCTTCGCTCCAATCATCATTGCTGGCTTTTTAATGTATATTTTCATCCCGCATTGTTTATAACTTTTTCAGATTTTCTACTATTATGTTATGTTCTTGTTTAGATTTCACAAGAAGATTTATTTGATCCACAACTTATGTACTTTTAATCCTTTTGTCTGTTCGTAAAGCAGTCTTTCCTGTTTCTTACAGACAGATATTAAAGAACGCTGATAAAAGGAAACATCTCTGTAAAACTACTGTTTCAATTACAATCTGTTAAAACTTCAGTCCATGTTCATATCAGTTTTTACCCAGAATAATTGATAAGAAAACTTTTTAATGTTCCACGTAAAGCATCCTATACACACAGAGAAGCTTAACAATATGCGCGTCATGTTAAACTGATAGTTCTTCTATGTATTAAACATGATTGTAATAGTTCATTTATGTGTTAAGCATAACGGAAATTGCTAATTAATTGCCTTTTTTTCAGAGGTTTGGTGGGAAGCAAGAATTTGACTCGTGATTCGATGCAACCAGTATTAGAAAAACTGAAAGATCATCTCATAGCAAAAAATGTTGCTGCCGATATTGCTGCTAAATTATGTGAGTCAGTTGCAGCCAAGTTGGAAGGAAAGGTAGTGTGTTGTTGTTTGTCATTGTGTTATCGATTACATGTGTTCTTAAAGGATCGACTGGAACTCTTCATCTATCTCATGACTTTAATCATGATGGTATAAGTAGTTGTATCAAACAAAATACCTTTCTTCAAGAAATATATAATAAATAGAATCACCTTGCTAGGGTCAGTAACAAAAGTTGTCGTTGCAAATATCTGAATTTTCACGTAACCACTATGCACCTGAAATTACTCTAACCTTCAACTACTGATACCATAAGATGTGATTAAGAGTTGCAGTCAATGCTTTAAGAACACGCCGCTGAGGAAAATGGGATTATCCATTGAAAATTTCGGCAATAATTACATGATAGACGTATGCCAAGGTTAGTCCAAGTTAATAATTATGAACTTGTTTACCGATACTCCATCTTTCATTTGTGTTTGTCCGTATCTCCTGTAGCGTTAAGGGATGAACATAAAATGATAGGGATTTTACTTTATTTCTGTAACTTGAGGTCATAAGATCCTGTATTTATACATTTGCTATCTATTCTGTTTGAAAAGCTAGTCATACCAGTTTTTATTGCATCTACTGATATTATTATTATTATTATTATTATTATTATAGTAAAACCTGTCAACCTGGCCACCTCTCTAAGTTAGCCACCTGCTCATCTTGGCCTGGTTCGTCTTGAACCTGCATTTTCCCGTAAGATATTCGTTACCTATTACTCTGTAAGTTGGCCACCTGTCTATCTTAGAAGTTGGCCACATTGGAACAATGTTTACTCTATCATGATAATGATAAATTTACCTGCGTATCTTGGTCACGTAAAATACCGTTTTGCTATTTTTCTTAATTCCGTCGTATTCTCATAATGGAGGCAGATGCTCTGTATTTGACTGGAGAAAAAGAAGCATGGATTCCCACGATTTGTTCTTGGAGGTCAATGGCCAGAACACTAACCTGATAAAGGGGTGATGAAGGACGATGTGAATAAGAAAAAGCACGTATTTATTTACGCTTTATATTGTACGTATTTGTTTACCCTGTCTGCTTTAGTAAAACCATTAGTTATGTCGGCTTCTTTCATCAGTGAGGACCTTTAGCAATTCCGGAAAATTCTCAAGATTAAAGCTAACCATCTCCGTTGTCATCTGTTGGTACCTGTTGCTCCGAGGGAAACACTTATACCTAATTGACAAGAAGTAGACGATACTATACATAAACTACGAAATTAGAATGTACATATATGCAAAAAAAGAATAAAAAAAATACGTCTAGAATGAACCAGCATAAAATACGTAATTTTTTCTGGTACTGTATATTGTTATGATTACTCTATATATATTATTTAAAAGTAGCTGTCTTACCATTGCTTATTAAAATTTTACAAACAAGTAATGCTAGAAATCATATTCTAAAAATACACCAATCACACTTATTTTCTGTAAGTTGGCCACTTTTCAAGGAATCGAGGGTGACCAACATACACAGGTTTTTCTGTATTATTGCTTTGTTTTAAAATTCTTTCAATGTTTGCAATGTAACGAAACCAATGTGCAAAATACTAATAAATTTTGCAGGTTCTTGGAACATTCGAGAGCGTTGCTTCAACAGTAAAGAACACTTTGACTGAAGCACTGGTTCAGATCCTTTCTCCTAAACGACGAGTTGACATTCTGCGTGATGTTATAGAGGCTAAAAACCAATGTCGACCGTATGTAATGGCTTTTTGTGGAGTAAACGGGGTTGGTAAATCTACGAATCTTGCTAAGGTAAGTGCATTGTTTTCATATTTGAATGCATGTAGATTTTTTCTTGTGTTAATTTGAATAACGAATACTGATGTCAGTGTACGCCACTTGAAGGTGTTTGGTTTAATTTTTGATAAACAAAACTCCATAATAGATGTGAGTGTACGCCACATGAAGGAGTTCGGTTGTAACCGGAAGGGTTCGGTTTTCGTCGGTCCCTGTTCGGGATAAGCCATTCTTGTAACCCGGCTGGGTTCGATTCTCTTGTTCGGGCAATAAAAATTTTTATTTATGGTAAACTTAGTGATTAGAGAGAACAAGCGCTTCACTCCGCGGATAGTAATGGCTAGAATAAAAGGCATGCAAACCTCCAAATTGGATCACGAACCAACACGAACTTAAACTGAGGTTGCACTCGCGCGTACCCACCGTCTTCGGTAAGCCCGTTAACATCTACAGAATGCACACGAGTACCTGGATAGAATACCAACAATCTCGGTAGTGATTCATGCTGAAACGATAACAGAAAACAAGACAAATACATAGGATAGGATTTATTTGATTAAAATAATTTACATATGAAGTTACTTACGTATACCCATTTTTCAATAAATTTTCATTAATAAATCTCTTTGTATGTTTTTAAAACCTTTTAGCCCATTTGGTATTTCAATAAAAAAAATAAAAAAAAAATGACGAGGAATAAATTTAAAATGAAATAATAGATTTTTGCCTGCGTATGTCAGGCTTGCTAGCACATGACCACCTAGCACACGTTGATTCACTTAATATCATTTCACTACACAACACCAACAGGGGATTAAAATGAAGGAAAAGGATGGATATTGAAGTAAAATCTTGCAATTTTCCTTTCTTTTCGTGATAATCGTTTTCTGGCTCCGTCCCTTCTACTGCGGCTCAGCTCTGACCATGATCAAGTTTGTGACTGAATCACTAAATATTGAATAAATTGATAACACAGCGAGTAGAATTGTTCTTGCTAACAACTCGTATTGTCTTACCATAATAGTCGATGAGCTTGACTGCGAAATTTACATATTCTTCTAATAAAATACATACATTCGTAGTTTTCACGGCGTGCACTTATGTAACTTTGGGTAATTTCCATTATTTTTTACATACGTTCCATAACTTCATTAAAATTTCACGTTGAAACAACTGCATTGACCCTTGTTCGCATTAACATAATCAGTTCTACAATATTTCGAGGGATGATTCGACAAATTAAAGATTTTGTTAACACGCAATGCACATCTTGGTTCTTTTCACACAACCCATGGCGTCACAATGCTCATCTTCGCGCTCTCCGCATCAAGCGTCCGTATCCTTACGTATACTAATAACTACGCTTATTATTGAAAAGCACTCTTTCATAGATAATAGACACATTGACGAATTTTATACTTGCTCGCCATTAAAATAACATAATCAAAGTGCTAAAAGTATTAGAATTAAGCATCGATTACACTAGAATTTACTGGATTATTTTTCAAAAGAGTACAGCCACTTTACTTTCTTTTGTGCCTTCAGCAAGCAATGCAAGTCACCACTGCACAACGTTGCTAACACATTAAAAAAGACAGAACTACAATATTAAGGTTTGCGTCAACGTATAGTGCATGGAGCCTTATTCCACTTCAGATGAGACTGACTAGGGAATTCAAAATGGAATGGGAGTGTGGAAAGACACACGCTCACATGGTTCGATTTTTGATAAACAAAACTCCATAATAAACTAAATTTTACTAAGGCTACGTTTAAAGAATAACATTTTACCTCAAATTAAAATAAAGTATAAGATGAATAAATATTTCAAAATAGAAAATATTTAAGTCCTTAGATTTGTCTAGTGGGATGTATCTAATTTACTTCCATTTTAGCGTTGCATTTTACGGACAGATTAGTAATTTGAGATCCTGAGCATTATACTAACCCGCTGATATTAGTGACACTGAGGGTAGTCTATCAGACAATGATAATATCCACAAATACTACCGTAAGAATACATGGAGAACTGATATTTGAATGTCCGTATCTTGAAATCAACTTGATCGTCATCTCCATCAACGAAGTCAATTCTTAACTTTTGACCCTCTACGTTCTGTCCAAAATCGTTGGAGAGTCATCAAGTAATTCTTGAGAGTTTTGCTCTACCTGGCTGACGATCAGAGAAAATATATAGAGAAATTTTAATTTAAAAAAAAACGTTAAAAATTGAAAACAAAGTTCATATTTAAGGCTTGTCGCTAAACTCACCCCCATTTTTTTTTTTTTAATTTAGTGAAAAACTGAAAGAGAATGAACAGTGACAAACATGCAGAAAATATGCCAGGTAGTATCTACAAAACTCTATTAAATACACTAATAAATGTTCTCAAACCTTTCCTTATAGAAAAGAAATTTCGGTGCGCAATTTATGACTCATAATTGTTGGGCATCCAATTTTAGACACTATGTAGAGTGTGTTGAAAATAATTAATAGTTCATGGAATATCGTTTTGTAGATATTATCTGGCTTACTTTGTATATTTTTAGTATTCTTCTTCAAGTCATTCACTAAAATTTAAAAAAGGGATGAGCCTTAAGTTATAATTAGTTGGTATTTTTTAAAGGAAACTTTTAACATACATACATACATATATGTAAAAGGACTGTTAATCATAATCAGTTATACTCTGTAAGTAGTAATATTGTGCCGATTCTGAGCAACTGAGCACACATAAATTTCGTCAGTTCCGACAAATGCAGAGAACGAATTTCCCAGTACCGCCTGATACGCGATGCCGGAGACATCGGATACCCAGAGACGAGTCGGGAAATTGAGTCCTCCGTTACAGGGATGTATTCGTTCTCTTTTACGATCCCTTTTTTCAACCCCTATATAACGTGTCACACGTATCACCCAGCAAAGTAAAATCGAAAACTCGTTCTCTTTCACGACCCCTTTTCGGGGTTTACTCATTCTCTTTTACGACTACTTTTTAACCCTTACGTAACATAGCAAAAATTACATAAGACTATGAACACTTAGCAGAGAATAATGGGGGTGTACTCGTTCTCTTTTACGACCACCTTTCGCAACCTCCCTATGTAAAAGAGCAGAGCTGATAAAAGAGTATGGCTTATTTTTCAACTCCTATTTAACACAGCAGAGAAAACATAAGACTATGAACCAATAGCAGGGGTACCTTCTATCAACCCTATGTAACATAGCAGAGATTACATAAGAAAGGCTACTAACATAACAGAGAATAATAGGGGGTGTATTCCTTCTCTTTTTCAACTCCTATTTAACATACCAGAGAATACGCAGAGACTACGAACACCTATTTTCGCAACACCCCTATGTAACATAGCAGAGCTAATAAAAGTATGACCAGCTTTTTAACTCCTATGTAACATAGCAAAAAATACATAGCAGAGAATAATGGGATTGTATTCATTCTCTTTTTCAACCTCTATTTAACATACCAGAGATTACATAAGGTTATGGCATATAATAGAAATTCCAACACCTATATAGCATAGCAGAGAGTAAAGAGTACGAACACATATTCCAACACAGTGTCATTTAAACCCCTATTTAGCATATAAGGGTGTACTCGTTCTCTTTTATAGTACCTTTTTTCAACCCCTAGTTAACATAGCAGAGATTATAAAAGACTATGGACCTTTTTTCAGCTATTATTAGCAAAGGCTACAAGCACTGTTTTTAACCCAGAAGCAGAAACCGCGTTTTTTTACAACCCATATTTTAAACATGCTAATTACAAATATTATATTAGTTTATGAGGGATACGCCAGTGTTGGGTAAGTTACTTGTAAAAATGTAACGCGTCACAAGTTACTTTACTTTCCCTTAAAATGTAACGCGTCACAAGTTACTTTACTTTCCCTTAAAATGTAACGCGTTACTTTTAGGACCGAAATATGTGAAAAAATCTTATTACTTCAATTTTCCGTACTACTAGTACTCACAAGTAAAGGGTCCAAATGGATGAATCGAGTTGCGGGATGAGACTTAGTTATCTTGATAGAGGATGTGAAAATGTGTATATGTGCAAAGTTATAGTGGCTGAGCGCCATAAGAAACGGAGGGGGAGGGAGTCAAAGTTGGCGGAAGAAGGGCTATGCTATGTTATTTAAATACATCAAATAAACTGTTGAATCGTGAAAATATGAAAGATAGATAACGCAGACGATGGTAGTTTCACATATTGGGAAAATAAGAGTGGGCAGAGTAGATCACGAACCTCCGCTGCCATCTTGGAATCCGCCATTTTGAAATTGTTAGATTTTTTGAATTGGAAATGTACTCATGTGATATATCAATTAGAGCCAGCATGTTCTCAAAAACTCAATTATAAACTTTACTGATCGTTATCTGCACTTATTTGGAAGATTTAGGATCATCTTTATAGTTACTTACGAAAATCTAGGAGGCTGATATTCGTATGTTGAAAGTCTGGATTATCACGAATATACGTGTAAATTGAACATATCTACAAACCAAGAAAACTAACAGTGAAATTTGATAATAATAATAATAATAATAATAATAATAATAATAATAATAATAATAATAATAATAATAATGTAATAATATACAAGTTGGATTTCAAATTTCACTGTTAGTTTTCTTGGTTTGTAGATATGTTCAACTTACATGTATATTCGTGATAATCCAGACTTTCAACATACGAATATCAGCCTCCTAGATTTTCGTAAATAACTATAAAGATGATCCTAAATCTTCCAAATAAGTGTAGATAACGATCAGTAAAGTTCATAATTGACTTTTTGAGAACATGCTGGCCTTAACTGATGTATCACATGACTACCTTTCCATTTTTTTAAAAAAAAATCCATTTCAAAATGGCGGATTTCAAGATGGCGGCGGAGGTTCGTGATCTACTCTGCCCATTCTTCTTTTGCAAATATGTGAAACTACCACCGTTTGCGTTATCTATCTTTCACTATTTTCACGATTCAACAGTTTATTTGATGTATTTAATAACATAGCATAGTCCTTCTTCCACCAACTTTGACCCCCTCCCCCTCCGTTTCTTATGGCGCTCAGCCGCTATAACTTTGCACATACACATATTTTCACATCCTCTATCAAGATAGCTATGTCTCATCCCGCAACTTGATTCATCCATTTGGATCATTTACTTGTCAGTGGTGGCTCAGTGGTTGAGCGTTCACCTCCGGTGCTTGGGGTCCCTGGTTCAATCCCAGCTCGCGCCGTGTGGACTTTGTGGTGGACAAACACCGTGCTCTTGGGTTTTCTCGGGGTTCTCCCGTTTCCTCCCACTTTCTTCATTCCACCATTTCACTCATCTCTCATCATCACAGTCTCCTTTAGCCTAACCGGCATAACCGTGGAACGTAAAACTGAAATATTTCATTTCATTTTCATTTACTACCAGTACCATTGCACTCGTAGTTCACTCACTGAATGTATTGATTTGGAGCTGTCAAAATCTATGACAAAATCTTCCAGGTGTTTGCAATCAGTACACGTAATTTTCCTGATGCTGTCCTCATCTTCCAAAAACAGCAAGTGGCATTACAGTCTTATCTGTTTCTCAGTGTGTCGGTCACTGACATACGTAGTTCATGCTCCATTAATCCATTCTGAGAAATTCAATCACAGGAAAGAAACATTTTTTTCCGAAAAATATACATATATTGTAGTTACTCATCCGAAATGCAACGCGAAAAAAGTAACGCAAACTAGGTACGTTACTTAAAAATTTGTAACGCATTACCGTTACAGTTACTTTCGAAAAATGCAACGCGTTACTAGGAAACGTTACTTAAAAAGTAACGCATTACTTCTGTTTATTTCCCTAGACTGTAATAGTGGGTCCTGTCCTTCATATTTCCGGTGTTGCCTAAAGATGCTTACACAGAAACGCGAGTGGAGTTAAGTGAGTATTCCAGCTTTGTATCCCACTTTTATGCTTTTTAGGCTAAAGGAGATGGGTGGTTAAGAGAAGTGAATGAAGGTATAATTGATGGAATTTCAATGTCGGGGAAACGGGAGAACCCGGAGATATCATGTCGAGATTGAAACAGGGACCTCTTGCACTAGAGGTGAACCCTCTATCACTGTACCACCATGCCTCCCTCCCCCCACAGAAAAGAACTTAAAAAAAAGTTAAATATGGTTTCTTTTATTTTTTTTAAACTTATTTTTAGAGAAAATATAAATTGTACCTTATTTAACTTTCTTAAACCAAATTACTTAGAAGTTTCTATTCTTGAACTCACTGTTATCAATACTAAGAGCTGGAAAATTCAGTGCAGCGCCTTAGATCTGAAAGTAAAACGTGTGTGATACTTGCTCCTTAAAAGCGACAAAATGCTCTTTAGACGCAAAGGAAAGCCCTCATGTGGAAAGTGGAAAAAATGGGGAAATACCTCTTTTCTTCATGAATATAAGCAAAAGTTTCCCTTTATAGACGATCCTTCAATTACAGTCAGTTGCGAGCGGAGGTGTCGGGAGTATCAGAGTCGTGATGCTAATGGTAATATGGTGTATACATATAGATTTGATGAAGAAGTAGTAAGAACAGCTTTCATTTACACCTTACAAGTATTCGTTGTATTTTGGTACTCACTTGAGGAAAGGCGTCTGAAAGGATTACTTCCTTATGTCAGTGTCAGGACTGATCTACGCGTCTTTAGAGAGATTCATAAGGATCCATCACTTCAATTACTGGCATTAGAAGAGTACCTGAATTCTCTCGACAGCGAAGACAGTGATACATCGAGTCGCTCTTGTTGCCTAAATACAGGAAAAAAAGAGAAAGAATTTGATATTTTCGACTTACAAGATCAGATGTTTAAAGGAATACATACACACAACTCTTGCACCACGCTTGGATCCGATGATGATGCTCGAAGCGAACTATCAGAGCATGTTGTCCTTGAGGACATTATAGAGTCGGAATTAGACCGAATCTTCCTTACCAGCAGCAGAGGAAGTTTTCAACAAAACCACAACCGCCAAAGAGATCTTGATGGAAAAATTTGTGTTGTTGCAGCTTCATCGGTGAAGACGACGCTCGAAGCGAAATATCCAAGCATGACGTCCTCGAGGACATTTCAGAGTCCAAGTCTCAACGGCAGCATAGATAGCTTAGCAAAGTCACAAGCGCCAAAGAGAACTTGGTGGAGAAAGTTGTTGTGTTGCTGTTTCATTAGTAATTGAATAAAGGGAAATTCTGCGAGTATTTTTAGAGCCGTCTACGCAAAGTACAGACGCCTACAACAGGGAACACTTTTGGCTACCTAACAGCAACGCCGACACTGAGGAAGAGTTAATTTCCCTGATATTTCAGATCTTTATTACATTGTAAAGTCCTTTTGGAACTTGGAAAAAAGAAGAAAAAAAAATTTGAATTGTAGTTGCCGAGCCTTGGCATATAAAAAGAAGTTTGGGAAATAATAGAAAAAAATATCAACTAACATATATCGTATATGTATATGATTTCGTTTAACTTGCAGTAATAATAATATGATGATGATCCGCTGGGAAAGGTGATGACGAATGAAGTGGAGAATTATCAGGCATCGTCTTGGAAATTACTGAATTAGGTTCATCAGAAATGATTTAAAACATTACTTCTTCATGAATTGGCCATTACATGTGGATGTTATGATATGCATTGTATTAATTTATTGTACTACTATGTATGTAAAGAAGTATGTAAAGCTTCTATTTCGTTTATTGTATTTAAAGAATATACTATTGTGAATACATCATAAAACAAATTGTAAACATTTGTGAAAGCCCAGACAATGATTTACAATTATTGTAAATCATTTTTTAATAGAATTAAAAGTTTCTATTCTTGAACTCACTGTTATCGATACTAAGAGCTGGAAATTTTTTTAAAAGTTTCTTAAAAAATTTCATTTTTTAAAAGTGAAATGATCTTTGGAAGAGTATCTGAAGTAGAAGATGGGACGATACTGGTAGAGAAACGAGCGTTGGAATGAATGAGAGGTGCAAACCATATTCACAAATAGTTTAAAGAATTATTTTCTATTGTATTGTTTCATTGGGCACATTTTGATGAGAACTTTTTTTTTTAAAAAAAAAAAGAAAGAAAGAAAAAAAGACAGAAAGAAAGAAAGAAACTAACAAACAAATTAACTTCGTTTTCATCATATCACAATGTTACCTGAAAATTCATACAATAAATTTGTAATTATATATTTTGGTTAAAAAGAAACTATTAAAAACCATACGTTGCTTTAACCAGACTTATTATTATTCCTAATACTTTTAAAACTGTAAGAACAAGGGACATATACTTTACCATTTCACAGTATAACAGCTGTTCCCAACCTGGAGTTCTCACTCTTTGTTTACAATGTGTACATTGTATAATCAATAGAATTTGCTTAAAAGTTTTAATCGCAAATGACAGACAAAAGTTTTGATATATCAACAGCTCTCAACTTACTTACGTAAATAGGTCGATCTAGGGCTCTTTCCACACGTTGAAATTTACGAAAAGTCGAATTTTTGCAATAAACATTTTCGTAATCAAGTATGAAAAATAAAAAAAATCGACAAATTATTCCAACTTACCAGTAGTTCGTGCCTCAGTCAGTAGATGATTCGCAAGATAGAATTTAGAAATTTAATACTACAGGATGGTCCAAAAATGTGGAAACATCCAAATAAAATCCAAACCGTTCAGAATAGGGAAAAAAGGAAAATGTGATGATAACAAACAAGGGGAAAGTCTTTTGAGACATAATGGCACCATCGGCCGCAGTCTTCAAATACGCCATCTTGAAATGGCGGAAACATTTTAAAATGAGAACCCTATCGTGTGAAAAATGAAATAGGACTGAAATTTTTCCTGCAAGCCAGTGGTGAAATGTTTTGGGCTCTACGACCAACCGTTGTAAAGTTTTAACTGGTTTTCTTTTGTTTCAGGTGGCGTAACACGGAATGGCACTAACAAGGGATGAGCGGATAAAAATCTTGTTAATCTCTGGCAAGCGCAGCAGCAGACAGATCGCAGACGATTTCAACGCTCGTCACTCAGACCGGGAACACATTTCCCATAGTGTAGTGTGGAAAGTTACAGCGAAATTTAAGGAAACCGGTCGGTGGAAAACAAACCAAAATCAGGGAGGCTTCGCACAGCTACTGAGGAAGCTACATCCACTGCTGTATTGGTATCATTCGCGAAAAGTCCCATCCGCGGTACCCGTCGCCTAGCCCACTAATGTGGTGTATCAAGTACGTCCATCCTGCGAATCGTATCTGTGCATAAGAGGCACCCATACAAGATACAGCTATTCCAATATCTAACCGAGGATGATCCAGATCGTTGAGTCTAATTCTGAGTGGGCCGCGGAAAAAATCAGACAGAATCCTCGATTCGCATTTTGTGTGTGTGTGTGTGTGTGTGAGGTGGGGGGAGGTGAAAAGCAAAATCACCGATATTGGTTATTGGTTATTGGTTTGACAACAATCTACACTGGTACGATGATTCTCGGGACGTTGGCTCTGTCAAAGTGCTGGTGTGGAGTGGTGTCTGGGGTGCCCGTGTGGTGGGCCCATTCTTCATCGAGGGCAATTTAAATTTAATTACCTATAATAATATGCTTTAGGAGGGGATCCTGCTGTCTGTCGCATTAGAGAATGGCTCTTTTCCTTTGTTCTGTCAACATGACGGGGCACAACCTCATTTCGGATTATGGGCTCGTGAGTACCTCGATGAGCAATTCCCACAGAGATGGATAGGTCGGCGAGGACCTGTGGAATGGCCACGGCGTTCAACAGACCTCATTCCATTGGATTTTTTTTCTATGGGGTACGTGAAATCCGTTGTGCATGCTACTAAGATCAGGGACATTATAACAACCTTAAATGCAAGATAATTGGCGCGTGTGCCAGCATTCCTGAGGACATACTGGGCAGAGCAATGCATGACTGGCAGCCGCGGATACATTTAACGATTGCTCAGCAGGTACAGCACATTGAACAATTGTTGCAACATTGGTCAGTTGGCCACACATTGTCCGCAGTGTTATATTCAGGTAAGTGCAAAAAATCGGTTAAAACTTTGCAACAGTTGGTCGTACAGTCAAAAACACTTCATCACTGGCTTCCTGGAAAAATTTCAATCCTATATGATGTATCACACGATAGGATTTCCATTTAAAACAGTTCCCGCCATTTCAAGATGGCGGATTTTAAGACGGTGGCCGATAGTGCCATTCTCATGCCGTAAATGTCGCCAATACCTAGTGGCCCACTTACCGGTAAATGTCGATCGTCGATGTAGCGACGCATCGAAGGATTACAGCTAGTGTGCCACTAGTAGCAGGGATTTGTCGAGTCGAAACTAGTGATTGGTAAATTCCCGGTAAAATATTTTTCGAGAATATTCCCTGGAAATATTCGCAGGAAGATTCCCAAAAATGGGAATCTTCCGGGAATGTATGTATAAACACAAAAATTGCATTCTATTACTATATTATGATTTCAAAATAAAATTTGTTTTTATCACAGTATACTTAGTTATTAACAAAGGATTCTTTAAAATGTATATTCTGAACGGTATTATGTTATTTTATTATCATTTTATTCTATTTAGAGACTACGTATAAATGTATGTATACTTACAATATGTTTTGTGCGAGTAAATATGTTGGAAAAAACTTGATATAGAAAGTCCACATACCTTTACACTAGGGTGGGCCGAATTTAAACTTTTTTCGAAAATCGGTTCGGCGAAGCGGTTATAGAGTGTCTTTTAGTGGGCAAAGTGTGCCGGATTTGTTTCAGAATTTTTAGTTAACGCCTTCATGTGCCGTATCGAGGTTTTATGGAAAATGTATACAACCCGCACTACACGGTACAATATTTCACGTTTTTGGCTATGTAAAACACATATATTCCCGTCTTTTTTAGATTCAGCATTAGAGGCAGCTTGAACTATACCTAATTCATCTTTCCAAAGCCCACTTATGTGCAGTTCTTCGCTTAAATTGGCCAAATTTCAACGCTTAAGGCAAGAAGATTGCGTTTTTTATTTGTATGTACAAAAATTTGATTTGTTTAGCCTAAGAGTAGAATTTATTTACTTATTTACTTACGTATTTATTTATCTTGTGCAGTAATGCAATTCATTATCAACATTCTCGATCATTTATTCTTTGTCCAAAATAACCTAGAACTCACTACGAGGAGGTGACTGCACTTCGAGTTCCACCCACTTTTAGTTCTGCCCTGTCTAATTTTCTGCCATGGCCTTACTTGCTTGCGTCCTCACTTGCTTTACTTTTCTAGATGACATAGTCTTTTTCTCGATCCGAGTATTGGCATTTCCTTGCTAGAAATCACGATACAGAGTATGAATCTGTCGCGACTTGCCGGCCCAAACACGGATTGAGAAGGTTGCGTCACCAAACGCACCATTCGCTCTACTTCTTGAGTATGGCGTGGAAACGCAGTTATTTCTTTGGACAGTTTCACTAATGGCTAGAATCGCTAGTGCAGCAATTCAAGATGCAGGGGACATTTAAACGGAGCGCAAAACCTCGTTATTGATAAAAATATAATTAGGAGGGAAAAGACTAATTCAGCGCAGGTGTTCAAGAAAGTAACGACATAGACGGAAAATCTGTTAGAAGAGTCTTCTTCGGTGGAAAAAAAAGACCAGACTCTAACGCAAGCGAAAAAAGGAAAACATTGGTATCGACGGCAGATCGAAGAAGAACACTTAACAATAGTGGAAGAACCAGGTTCAACATATTTGGGCAAGGTCGGCCCAAAGTCTGGTAGTGGAGAAGACATTGCCGCGTCTGCGTACGAATTTCTGGAAGAAAACGGAACTGAAATGAAATTAAATCTTTAAGTTTAACGTCCCACGTTTATACCGGTTAGGCTAAAGGAGACGGTGATAATGAGAAATGAGTGAAATGGTGGAATGAAGAAAGCGGGAGGAAACGGGAGAACCCCGAGAAAACCCACGAGCACGGTGTTTGTCCACCACAGTCCACACGGCGCGAGCTGGGATCGAACCAGGGACCCCAAACACCGGTGGTGAACGTTCTACCACTGAGCCACCGCGCCCCCCGAAAACGGAACTGATCTGTCAACGGTGGTAGCAGCTGGCTGTGACGGTACACCAATCAACACGGGAAGATTTAAAGGGGCTCTACATTGTTTAAAGAAAAACTAAATCAAGAACTTCAATGGACCGTTTGTCTTCTTCACGGAAATGAACTACCGCTTCATTACTTAGTATGACATCTCGACGGGGGAGCATCGGGTCCAAAAAAACTTTCGGGACCCATCTGAAGAAAGTTCGACAAGTGCGAGGAAGCGCCCTTGGTAAAATACCAAGCAATAAATCTTGACTGGTTGGATGAATTCACAAAAGTTGAAGACCTCAGTGCGGACCAACAATATTTACTAGCAATTCACTCAGGACACTGTTCTTCAAACTTGGCGAACAAGAAACCCGGTCCAGTGGTCCAGTCACGTTGGCTCAACAAGATATGTCGCATTCTTCGTTTGCACATTAGCACAGCGAGACCTTGCGAGGCATTCATGTGTCTTGTACAATACATGTCATGGTGTATCCCCGGGTCTGGTTTGCCATCCAGCGAAAGCCATCATGCTGTGAAGGACCGCAGCATTTATGGAATTTGGGAATCTAGCCCAATTTCTACCCACGGAATCTAAGCAGATAGTATTCTCTGCATTTTCCAGTAATTCGCAGTTCTTAAAAATAAATTTTGACACGGACGATTACTACGACATGGTGGAGTGGATGACCTTGTCCCCGCAGAACCTCCGCTCACCAAGATGCTCTCCGACGACGAGATTGAAGAAAATATTTACTTAGTTGCAATGTTCGGAGAAGAACGTTACCGTGCCGTACCCAAGCAATAGAGTGAATGGTATGTTTGGTGACGCAAACTTCTCAATCCGTGAGTGGGTCGACATTTTTTGATGGATGCATACGCTGTGCCTTGGTTTCTAGTAAGAAAATGCCAACACTCGGATCGAGGAAAAGACTATGCCATCTAGAAAAGTAAAGCAAGTGAGTGAGGACGCAAGCAAGGCCATGGAAGAAAATGAGACAGGGTTTAACTAAAAGTGGGTGGAACTCGAAGTGATGTCACCTCCTCGTGGTGAGTTCTGGTTTTTTTTAGAGGAACAGATAGAATAAATGCATAAATAAATAAGTAAATAAACTCTATTCTTAGCCTAAACAAAAGAAAATCAATTTTTTGTGCATACAAATAAAAAAAACGCAATCATCTTGCCTTAAGCGTTGAAATTTGGCCAATTTAAGCGAACAACTGCACTGCGAAGAACTACGTGGGCTTTGGGAAGGTGAATTAGGTACAGTTCAAGCTGCCTCTAAGGCTGAATCTTGAGTTTTACAGAGCCAAAAACATGAAATATTGTACAGTATAGTGCGGGTTGCATAAATTTTCATAAAACCTCGATGCGGCACATGAAGGCGTTGACTAAATATTCTGAAAAAAATCTGGCACACTTTGCGCACTAAAAGACACCGTTTAACCGCTTCGCTCAATCGATTTTTGAAAAAAGTTGAAATTCGGCCCACCCTACTTTACACCGTTAAAACAGTTTAAATTTATATGTAAGTGGATTTTCTAGACTTGACCTTATTATTAATATTATATTAATTTTTTAAATGTTATAAACAAATTAGATTGGTAACTGCCAGAAAACATACGTAGTTTCGAAAAATTCGTAAGGTTGCCAGTGTATGGGATGGCATAGACACAGGTACAGAATGTTGATTTGAGGTATACTGTGTTTTGTTAAGGCCAACATACACTAACGTATTTTTCGGCGCGTAATTTCGGTCCGTAAAATGATGGCATAAATTTCGGTCCGTAAGGTGGCCAATACACCTAGCGTAAAAATAGGTGCGTAAAAGAAGGAAAAAAAAAGGAAGTGGTCATTTTTCGCTCTTCCTCTTGCCCGTTGTTTAAGCACGTGGTCATTTTCCAGTTTACTCAAATTATATGAACAGGATGGATTTATCTCAAGATATGTTTTCAAGTGCAGATGCTATAAACATTGTCTTGTTAAGAAAACGAATAAAAAGAAAGCATAGAAAAGTAGCAAGATTTGGACTAGGAAATGGATTTTAGAGAGAAATACCCAGGGTGCGTATAACAATGATGATTTAATTCAATCTGAAGGTGCTTGATGTGTGGTTTCCTCTTATCTTCCGAAATAAGCCTATTGTTTGGAACTGCAGTCTACAAAGAATAAGGTAGTAAAGGAGGGTAAAACCCATCCGAACTTGCAAATTTTCACATTACATACAAATGAGTTGAGGCGTAGTAAGGGCGAACTCAAATTCTGATAATTTTCGTTAATTTCGAGTGATGTTAGAAGATAAGCTGATACAAACTGAAATACAAAATATGGGCCACTTCCAGAACAACATTTTTAATATGAGCAACAATGTGTTTCTGAAATAACCAAAATGTATTTGTATCATGCTGCAAGCAGTCACTTATTACACACATACAGTGGTGACAGACAGACCCAGAAGCATCTCTATAATAATCCAGAAACGGATAAACTATAACTTGACAAGTACTCCAATGGAAACTGAATGGAATCCTGAATTACAACAGAGTAATTTTTAGAGAAATCAGCAATAATGATAACTGTTTCTTGTACTATGTTCTCCCTTGATATTTGCAAAAAAGTGCTCTGACGTTTAGAAATGAAGTGATGAGCTATAAGATTTGAAAGATTGGTAACCAGTTTGTCAATAAAGTCATTCCATGGCTGTTTTATCCATCCAATAGTTGATCTGTCCGTTTCTTCCCACTGGTAATACTTTAGTGTCTACAAGATTAAACAATTCAGATTGCAGGGGCACGGTGGCTCAGTGGTAGAGCGTTCGCGTTCTGGTGCTAGGGGTCTCGGGTTCAAACCCTGCTCCCGCCAAGTGAACTTTGTGGTGGACAAACACCGTGTGCGTGGGTTTTCTCGGGGTTCTCCCGTTTCCTCCCACTTTCTTCATTCCACCATTTCATTCATTACTCATTATCACCGTCTCCTTTAGCCTAACCGGCATAACCGTGGGACGTAAAACTCAAAATTTCATTTCATTTCAATTCAGATTGCAGCAGTTCTGACTTGACAAACTCTTCGGATGGACAGCTTTTACAGCGATGAATCATGCACTCCTCATGTACAAACCAATTTTTGGAGCATACCCTTATAATCTTATATGTGTATGGCTTGTAGCATCAGCTTGACACTTTGATAATATTTACATACGCAGATAGAATGTATTCTACTGCTTACAGTGGTCACACCTCCTTGGGATGTAACTGGCAAAATTTAGAAAATCGATTTTTTTCTGTTGGATGTTTTCCTTAAAATATATAAAGATTTCCTTCAAGTTGAACAATAACAACCTCTTCTGCTTCAACTCCCTTCCATTCTCAGTCGGCACAGACACACAATCCTTTTTATCAGGACAAACTCGACTTATCATATAGGTAAAATTCTTGAAAACATTTTATAGTATCATTGGCTACACTTGTACCTTTTCTTTTGCCAGGTTTGGATAGAATACCTTCTTTGTGTCTTACCGTACGTGCTTGTCTAATCATGCATTCAGTTGTTTGAAAATATTCCATATTCTGTAGTATAGTCCATGAGTTAGGAACTAGAGTTAGTATTTGCATTTTATCTGGGATAGTAGATTCAGCGAATTTTCTCCTGAGGCCCTCCATCATTGTGTCACAGTCAGAACATGAGGAGGAACATGTAGTAGGTCTGCTGCGGTTTTAACTCATTTTGCACTTAAATCTAACAATTTCTTTATCATGTATGGTGTGCGCCTTTTTCTGGATAGTTTCTTAACTTCGGTGAACAGCCAACTGCAGTGAGGGAGGTGTTCAGTCCCTCCAGACACGTCCTTGGTTCAGAAAACATCTTCAGACTGTGAAGCACATATATCTTGCTCCGTTTCACTTGCAGTAAAAATATTTTGGTAGTATGTAATGCACAGTTTATGTCCTGGTGCAATGTTCAAATTTGTAAGGTTGACTTCCACAACATTTTCACTGTTATAGTTTTAAGAGATTTCTTTCGTGGTTTATGGGGATGCAGATTCAGAGGGTCACAACATCTTCTTTGCTTATGTTCATGTCTTGTGAGGTATTCTATCTTTTGACTCTCACAAATACTGTATGTAGTGAAGCAAAGTCACCTGTTTGATTCTGGACAAGTCTTGTTCTTAATTTAAGAAGTTTTTGGTTTTCTACACTTAAACTAGACACAGAGTACAATGGCTGTATCTCCACATGCTCACCACTACAAAGGAAACAAGTCTTCATTACCCACTCAGACAATGACAGCACTCACTGTACTATAGAAGTTTGGACTTGTTTCTCATGTAGCTAAGTATTGTTAATTACCCACAGATGGCAGAACTGAACGATGTACATTCTTCAAGATCTTGAAGCAAAAGAGGCTATTATTGATCACCTTAAAGAAAATCTTTACATATTTTAAGGAGAAACATTCACTAGAACATTATTGGATTTTCTTTTGCCAGTTACGTTCCAAGGATTGTGTGACCCTACATATCATCACAATGTCACGTTGATGCTGTAAGCAATTCATATAAAGATTATAAGGATATGCTCCAAAAATTAGTTCAAAGGAGACGAGAGAGTACATGTCTTTGCGAAAATACAGACTCTTCTAAAGCATCAGATAGCAACTAGGTAAGGGTACAATAAAATTGTGGTAATTTTATTGTCAGAAATAATATCTTTTTAAATTTTTTATGTTATTGTGTGTGTGTTGATAAGGTGATATATCAATTTTTTTTTTTTTTTACCATTTGGGATTCACCATTTAAAAAATTGTCATTTCGAGTGTTATTTTGATTAGTATTCTTGTCTATTTTACAAGATTTTTCTGAGATTTTTGGAGTTACGCATACAGAAATGACATTTTCGGTTCGTACAGACCTTCCACTTTCAATTAAGACCACAATCAGTACAATTGGTCAAATAGTTTTTGAGATACGGCTCTTTTTTCTGTCGTAGGGTGTTTTTTCAGAAACGGTCAATTTGGAGAAATTCGTCACTCTTTGAACACCCTGTATTTTCTGCAGTATCTATTTAAAAACTCTCATATTGCATTTCTGTTATCTAAGCCACACTACCTTTTAGTACAAAAAAATCAGCCAAATCTGTGACTATAAAGCAACAAATTTCCTTCAATCTGGTGAATTCATATGGAATGACCCAGTGCTTGTAGCCTTT
The DNA here is from genome assembly GCF_964235325.1 of Thermobia domestica. Classification (NCBI taxonomy): domain Eukaryota; kingdom Metazoa; phylum Arthropoda; class Insecta; order Zygentoma; family Lepismatidae; genus Thermobia; species Thermobia domestica. The sequence continues at coordinate 175,319,207 of NC_137462.1, forward strand.
GGTAAAAACAGTTGAAAAAAAAAAAGCTCCATAGTCTTTTATAATCTCTGCTATGTTAATTACGGGTTGAAAAAAGGTACCATAAAAAAGAACGAGTACACCCTTATATGCTAAAAGGGGTTTAAATGTTACTGTGTTGGAATATATGTTCGTACTCTTTACTCTCTGCTATGCTATATAGGAGTTGAAATTTCTATTATATACCATAACTTTATCTAATCTCTGGTATGTTAAATAGAGGTTGGAAGAGAATGAATACAATCCCATTATTCTCTGTTATGTATATATATATATATATATATATATATATATATATATATATATATATATATATATATATATATATATATATATATATATATATTGCTATGTTACATAGGGGTGTTGCGAAAATAGGTGTTCATAGTCTGTGTATTCTGATATGTTAGATAGGGGTTGAAAAAGAGAACGAATACACCCCCCATTATTCTCTGTTATGTTAGTAGCCTTTCTTATGTAATCTCTGCTATGTTACATAGGGGTTGATAGAAGGTACCCCTGGTCTTGTTTTCTCTGCTGTGTTAAATAGGGGTTAAAAAAATAAGCCATACTCTTTTATCAGCTCTGCTATTTTACATAGGGGGGTTGCGAAAAGTGGTCGTAAAAGAGTAACGAGTACATCCCCATTATTCTCTGCTGTGTGTGTAATTTTTGCTGTTACATAAGGGTTAAAAAAAGTAATCGTAAAAGAGAAAGAGTAAACCCCCCAAAAGGGGTCGTAAAACAGAACGAGTTTTCGGGGTGTTTGATTTTCCATTGCTGGGCGATACGTGTGACATGTTATATAGAAGTTGAAAAAGGGGGTCGTAAAAGAGAACAAAGGACTCAATTTCCCGACTCGTCCCTGGATCGTCCGGCACCGCGTATCAGGCGACACTGGGAAATTCGTTCTCTGCATCAGTCGGGGCTGACGAAATGGTTGTATGCTCAGTGGCCCAGAATCGGCACAATATTACTACTACTTCTGTAGATTAAAATTATGTTTTCTTCCCATCCCTTTTTTATTCTAAATTTTTAATAAAAATTCGTAGAAATGTTTCATTTAGAAATGCGTTACAGTTGAAACAAACAAGAAACAAGGAGTACTGGTACATGTTTTAGGTTGCTGAATGTTATTATGCCAAATATCGGGCTTCTATCCGATGGTTTGATAAGTAATACTTTGTGTAACCTCTTTATCAGAATATTTGTGTTCATGTTTAATTGTACCCATTAGTTATTCCCCTAAACCTTCAACTCGCTGTACGCTATAGGTTCAAGTCGTGATTAATTAAATGCTCTTATTGTTTACATTTAACTATTTTTTAATTTGCCTTCCGACTAATTTGTGATTATACAACTATTAATGCTCAAATCTAATATGAGTGTGATCTTTTAATGATAGTATTCTTCATGTGGCTTGGCGGTAAAGTTTGTTAAATACTGCTCTGTCCTAAAGGTAAACAGTAATACGTATGTATAATTTATATACTTTGTACATGTTAATGACAAGCAGCGATTGTTCACTACTGGGAATCAGCAATACTCATAGACTGATATGATTTTCTATTATAAGTTTGGAGATGAAATAATGTTGTACTTCTTCTTTCAGATCTGTTTCTGGTTGATTGAAAACAACTTCCGTGTCCTAATTGCTGCATGCGATACATTCAGAGCTGGAGCCGTAGAACAGTTACGTACTCACACCCGCCACTTAAATGCTCTTCATCCTCCAGAGAAACACAACGGCCTTCAGATGGTGCAGTTATATGAGAAAGGATATGGTAAGTTAAATTCTCCTGTTTCAGAGTAGGGTTGTTAATGGTAACGGAACCTATATGCGTAAATGGGCAAGGAACCTATAGGCATAGAACTGAAAGAAGAGAGTTCGATTATTTTATTTTATTTTATTTATTTTTTGTAACTGCTTCGGACCCGGTGCCGAAATCAGTTTTCCGAGAGAATTGTATTGGTTCGGGATCTGAAATCCACTCTTCGGGAACATTTTCATTTGCATTACCATTAACAGCCCTGCTTTTGGAAAGTAATTAAAGAATAGAGTTGGAGAATAATTCCAGAAAGGCTAACGGGAAATCAAACTCTGTTCTTGCTTCTTGGATAGATGCTGTAGGACTGAGCTATCGTCGATATGATTAGTCATTCTGTCTGTTTAGGGTTGTCAGACTACCCGATTTTCCGGGACAGTCCCGGTTTTCAATGAAAGAATTAACTGTCCCGAAAACGGCTTTCGGGACGCCTGTTTGTTCCGGTTTTCGTTCTTCAGATTGAGAAAAATTCAACCTAGAAGAACTAGTATGTTTCATTTAGTTTTCGGAAGATTTGTGTAGTCAATTAATTTTACTAAACAAACAAGGAGTTTGAAAATCACATCCATTATTTCGCCGTATGAGTTGTTTAGCTTCCAGAGGGGGGGGGGGGTTCAAAAATATTCAAGTCTGAGCATATGTTATGGAAATAATTTCTTGAATATCACTTACAGTAGAAAAGAAAGTCCTTTTCCCGGTGATGGGCTTTAACTACTAGTTATTTTATACTTCAATCGACAAAGCAGAGCTGCTTCATTGTTAGAACTTTAATCGACAATGGCAAGCACGTAGCCAAGATTTCGTAATAGGGGAGGGGGGTCCGTGACAAAATACTGTGGTTATCACACCAGGGGCTCGATCATTTTAAACTATTTTACTGGCAACATATATTGCTTCGTTTAGCCAGAATTTCGTAATGGGAGAGGGGCGTGACATGAAATAGTGTGATTAAACACAAGGGGGTCAATCAATCTAAACTATTTTACTGGCAACATACCCCTATTGATTTGTTAGGACAAGAAAATGAGGATATATTAGTAAGTATTTTAATAACAAACTAAAGAAATCTCGAGTAAAAGAATAGTAAAAAGTATTGAAAAAGATATAGTCTTCCGAAGTCATTCGAATTCGGTTCTTCTTGTCTTCTTTCTTCTTCTTTTTCTCATCTTCGTTTAATGCCATAAAGGATAGGAACGAGATCTCTTTCGGCAGTAAAGACATGCTATAAAGTTGATTAGTCTCCGCGAAATTGAAAATTTCTTTAACAAGTGTTACTGAAAGCTATATTGCCAGGCTCATATTATTGATGATTGTGGGCATTTCTTAAGTTCTACCTGAGAGTCTCTCTAAGTTTATCGATCGTCATTTGTAGTCCATATGATTATCATGGAGCTAGATGAAATTCGGAATGCTCCGTTACAATAATATCCATTTTTAACGTGACCTCTCCCCATTTCCTCCACGTAAAGCTCCTCACAGGAGAGAGTAACAAAACGCTTGCCTTAGCTCTATATTTTTAATGCTGATCCTTTATTTTCTCGTTTCTTTTTTGTTTCATCTTTCCTTAATTTTTTTCATTTCTGGTTCGAGGGAAGGGGGAGGTCCGGACTTCCCGGACCCACCCCTTGGCTACGTGCCTGAACAATGGCGATACTGCTCTCAGTCGCTTCTTGTTAACCGCGTTTGAACTGTATTTCGTCCTATCTGTCATCTTGAGGCACAATTTTACAATCAAGCGTTTTATCCAGTACAGCGGGTGTACTATGCATAATTGTGAAATGAAGTAAAGTGAGTTGAATTTCTTTATCGGTGTAGAGTGGAGTCAGCGTTCTTGTTTCACATTGCTGGTGTCTGATGTACAAAGTGTTTCCATCATGCCCAAGCGCAAGTGTTCTTTTCAGGAGAAATGTTCAGTGGAATAGTCGTTTATAAAACGAGGAAGAAAAGACCATAAAGTGAAGTGTAAAATGTGTAAGTATTACATTAATATAGCGCATGGGGAAAAATTGGATATCAAAGACCACGTAGCATGCGAAAAGCAGGGCTTACAGTGACAAAATTCATTGTTAGCGTCAGTATTTTTTGATTTGGAAATCGTACTAACTGCGCCTGTATATACATTACGACCTAGCGGAAAACAAGTTCAAGAAGTTTGCGGGGAATCTAGAATAAACCATAATTTTTGTCAGCAAAAACTTACACCGGTGGAAAAATAGCAAAACTCATGTTCTTGCGAAGGGGTATTTTAAGGTTTTGCTCGCTATATTACTTTCGCAAACTAACCCTACAATGCATGATTTTTTTTTTTTTTTTCGTGAAAAATAGTTGTGCAAGAGAAAACGAAAATGAATAACGGAAATACCGGTACGCTTAATAGTGCCATCAATGCGGAAACTGTGGAATTACAAGTAGCCTCGAACGTTCCCAACATGCATTAACAACTACATACCATTATGTAGGAAAGCACAAATTATTTACCACCATGACCCACATCTGACCCACTACGCATTGTAGGATTAATCTAAGAGTCCGAAAGATCTCTTAACATGTTTTATACAATTGATGGGAATAATTTGCTTCATTTCTCGACAATTCACTGTAAGAAGATTATAAAGAGTAGGAGGTTATAAAGAGAAGGCTATTGTAAGAATAATATGGAAGGTTACCTGAGAGTCTGTCGCGTTTAGATCCGTAGTCTTCCATTCAAGTTTCATTTGAAATCCCACTTTAACGATTACAGAACCCAGTAACATAATAATATACTTTTCCATATGTGGATAAGTATTTCTAAAGATACTGTTCGCGCATTCATTAATTTTGCATTTATATTTTTCCCTTTATCTGATAAAATTCAGTAATTTTCAGGTTAAAATTCCGTAACAATTTGCTCTAGTACAAGAAGTGGCAGTTCAACACATAAAGGTGTGTGTCTTATTTAATTTTGATACTGGATTTTTTTTCTGCCAAACTTTTGGGAAGCCTGCGTAAGCCTTTAAAGGGATTCACTTTTTGTTTATTGTTCTGAATTTAGGAATGTATTTTTTTCTTGCTAAATATTAAATTTGTTTTTTTTAGGGTAGTGTTTCTGACTAGGTGATGACACAGCAAAGAAAAAAGTGTCTCTTCAATCATAAATGGGACGGTGTGTCGTGATTGGCGCAATATTTAGTACATGTTAAACATCACAAATCGGAATTCTGAATAAGGGATGCCAGGCACCTTTATTGTGTTACCATTTCACATTTTTTATACATCCCTTGTGAGGTTTCATTAGAATGAACTGAAAAATTGTGAGTGAACTGAAAATGTATAGAATGTACTGAGAAAAAAAAAATGAAAAAGACGGGTTTCTGACCAAATAAATAGTAACCCTGACCTTATAGAGCCTATATAGCCTAAGATGGGTGTCCCGATTTTTCGTTTACAAAATGTGGTAACCCTATGTCTGTTTCTTTTCCCTTGCTTCGCGACTAAACAAATAGCCTTGTGCGATCATTTTGTATTTGCAGTTTGCATTCTGCATATTTTTCTGCTTCTGATGTGCAGTACGCTTAGATGTTTAATTATTATTTTAACTTTAATTACTGCACATCGAAGGCAAAAATCGCACACATCACATCACAGAGCATTGCATGTACCAAATAATTATTAAGAGTTGTTTTAGGGTACTGTTACACCAAAATTTCCTCTTTAATCTTTCCCTACTTCTCCTTCAATGGGATGAAAAAAAGCAAAACAAAACCTTGTTTTAAATTGGAAGCTGGTGATACTGGATACTGAATCAATGTTTATATCTTCTTTCCTTTTGCAAAAAAAGATTTTTTTTTTCAGTGGAGGATCAAGTGGACAGCTCACTAATTGCCTACTCACACACATGCACATATAGCAGTTGTGCTTGTACAGTGATATTTCAAGCAGGGTTGCAGGATATTTACTGCTATATGCTGTTACTGCCTGAACCGCAGAGAACTTCGAACGTTTTTGCTGCCAACCCTGATTTGCCTCTGAGTGAGGAAATTGATCGCTAAACTGCATAAAGACGGTGTTCTATGAAAAATGAAGGGTGATACGAGACAGGAAACTTGAAAGGGAAGGGAGGATGTAGCAAAATTTCGGTATAATTGTATCCTTAAATAATCGTATCACTTTGATATTAGTTTTTATTTGAATTCTGCTGAATTTTTAATCAAATTTTAATGTCGGTTTTTCATACCAGTATTCAGAAACCTCGTACAAGTAGTAGCCTATGTGCGTTACTGTTAGGAGAACACAAACAGTGATAGGTACAATATTCTACTTCTAAGCAGTGTAATTTTTACATATACGATAAATAATAAGTAATCTTCTATACGCCATTGTCTATAAATGAGAAAATAAATTCAACTTGCCTAGCGTATGTTCCTTTTATTTAAATCCTAATAATTTCGATGCCTATGCCGGCAGCCAGGCATCGACATAATTCTTAAGGACATAATTCTTAAGTGTTTAAATCATGTCTTCACATGATAGTTTTATCCATTATTTGACAAACACAACTTCAAGTCACTGTTGAAATCCGTTGTCAACTAATGGAGAAAACCATCATGTGAAGACACGATTTAAGCACTCAACGATTACGTACTCGAAAGATGTCTGATTGCTGAAATAAGCATCAAAATTATTAAAATTTAAATAAAAGGAACATACGTGCAATTTCTTTCATTTGCTTAACTAAATAATCTGTTCTAGCAGAAGAATGGCCATAAGTTATTGTTGGGAACGAATAATCTAATTTTTAACGCCATAAAAATTCGATTTTCTCGAACACTACACATAATTTATTGTCAGGAATCTCATATTGTTCATTTCGATGTGTTGATAATGTCTTATATTCAGACAATATTATACCTAAACAAAACTTAACGAAAGAGTGATCATAACTAAAGAAAGAGTAATCATAATTTTGAGTTATATCTTGATAACCATATCCTGTACTGCCATCTTGTGAGTGTCATAATGAAAAGGTTGATTGATTAATAATGTGCACTTCAATATCAGTGTCATCTTAATATGATAGGCTTCCAAAGAAATTGTTTTCTCTAAAACTGCGCATTAGGATTTACATTCTCTTATACAATTTTCTTCAGTTCAATGAAACCTATCGTGTGGTATTATTTGGATATATTACACTAGTTAACAAATTTAAACTTTTTGTTTGTTACATGAGAAAAATCACCTGATCTGAAAGGAACTTTTTGCGCTGAATTCGAATATGCACTCGGTTTCTCTCCATCACGTACAGTTTTCCCGTAACAGAGGGATTTTCGGGAAATTCCCTCAAAAAATTTCCCTTTTTCAGATATTTTATTCCCCTAGCTCCTGTCCCCTTACATATAGTAACATAGAAATTATACCTAAGTATACCTTGATTTATATTTAATAAACCCTAAAAGTTTCGTAAAAATCGCTTTGTTCTTTCTAGAGAAATAAATATATTTGTATGTATACTGTGTGCACTGTTTATTGCACCTGATAGTAATGCTTTCAGATCTCCTGAGTTGGGGTAAAAACGATTTGCTTTATTACTACAAACACAGACATAAAAATGAATATTTACAATAGTCAACAACACACTTTCCCCCCTCCCGGTATCGTTTCCCCCCTCCCTCCGCGCATTTCTTTCTTTCTTGTATTCTTGACACCTGGTGAGGGAGTTTTGTACATTTTTATATTGACGTGTGGTTTAACACTACTTCACTTTCAAAGTTGTCTTTGCTGCTAAGAGTGCTTTCATGTTTGATCTTAACGGCATTATACCCAACTAAGACCAGAAGTTTAGTTTGTGATCAGTACAATGGCGTCAAGAGGACGGCGTTCGTGTGTTAACTCACCAAATAGTTTTTGTTATGTGTGTGGCTAGTTTGTAGTTAAAGGGCAGTGTAGATCCATTACGCCATCGGTGAAACTAGCATATTATATATATTTCGGATGTCGAGTGGGAGATCAGGACAAAACTTGGGCACCCAACATAATTTGTGCGTCGTGCTACGTCACTTTACTTGCATGGGCCAAAGGGAAACGGAGGTTCATGAAATTTGCTGTACCAATGGTGTGGAGAGAACCCACCAACCATCTGGATGATTGTTATTTTTGTCTCACAGTAGTTAAGGGACATTCTAAAAAAAAGCAAATACACAATAAGTTATCCCAACGTTAAATCCGCAATTAGACCTATTCCGCACGGGGATGAACTTCCACTTCCCGAGCCCCCTACCAACTGGGAAGAGATATGGCCAAAAGACTCTGATGATGATCATGACCTTGATGAACCATCGACATCAACATGTACATCCAAGGATCCAACGTTCATCTCTGACTGTGTTCGCGAGCCACATTTCATCCGGCAATGTGAACTTAATGACCTAGTCCGTGATTTGCACCTGACAAAACAAGAGGCGGAACTTCTGGGATCAAGGCTCCAGCAGTGGAACTTATTGGATGCAGAAACGAACATATCAGTGTACAGGAAAAGGCATGTTAAATTTTCAAGCTATTTCTCAATGCAAGATAATGTGTGCGTATGTACGGATATAAATGGGTTGATGGCGGAGCTAGGAATTCCTTACGTTCCAGAAGAATGGAGGTTATTTATCGACGCGTCAAAGGTCAGCCTTAAAGCTGTCCTTTTACATAATGGAAATAAAAAACCTTCTATACCACTTGCGCACTCAGTGAAGATTAAGGAATCCTATGACACCATGTCAACTTTGCTAAATCTTATAAATTACAAGGACCATTGTTGGCAAATATGTTGTGATCTCAAGGTAGTTGGTATTTTATTAGGACTGCAGTGCGGTTACACGAAGTACCAATGTTTTTTATGTTTATGGGATAGCCGAGCTGATGACAAACATTATGAAGTGAAGGAATGGGAACCTAGAGTGAATTACGTACCTGGAGAATGCAACGTCAAATACGCTCCTTTGGTAGATCCTAATAAGATATTACTACCGCCACTTCATATCAAGTTAGGACTTACGAAAAACTTTGTCAAAGCCATGGACACATCTGGTGAAGGTTTCAAGTATTTGCGAGATAAGTTCCCTAACCTGACTGATGCTAAGATTTCAGCGGGAGTGTTTATTGGTCCCCAAATTAGGAAATTAATGCTTGATGATAGCTTTGACAGCAAGTTAAACAGTGCTGAGCTAGCTGCCTGGACAGCATTTAAGTGTGTTGTGCGCAACTTTCTGGGCAATAACAAAGCTGAGAGTTACACAGAAATCGTACAGGACATGATACAGAAATACAAAGAGTTGGGTTGTAGGATGTCTTTAAAAATCCACTTTTTGCACTCCCACCTCAGCTTCTTTCCTGCTAACCTAGGTGCTCTCAGCGACGAACAGGGGGAAAGATTCCATCAAGATATAATGGCAATGGAGAAAAGGTACCAGGGACGATGGGATCCTTCAATGATGGGGGACTATTGTTGGGGTCTTGTTAGAGAATGCAACATTTCTTACAAAAGAAGGAAGTAGTGTACGTTTTTGTAACCCAATGGAAGTTTCATATATTGTGATAGTTTTGATTGTCTTTTCATGACCTTTTGGTACATTTGTATTATTGTTTATTGTAAATTGTCACACTTGTAAATTATACTGTATTATATTTTATATATGTGTTTGTGGTAATAAAGCAAAACGTTTTACCTCAACTTAAGAGATCTGAAAGCATTACTATAAGGTGCAATAAACAGTACACACAGTATACATACAAACATATTTATTTCTCTAGAAAGAATAAAGCGATTATTACGAAACTTGGAGGGTTTGTTAAATATGAATCAAAGTATACTTAGGTATAATTTCTATGTTAGTATATGCAAGGGGACAAGATCTTGGGGTGTAAAATAAACGAAAAGGGAAATTTTTGAGGGATTTTCCCGAAAATCCCTCTGTTACGGGAAAATCGTACGTGATGGAGAAAAACCGAGTGCATATTCGAATTCAGCGCAAAAAGTTCCTTTAAGAACAGGTATTTCCTTTTATGTAACAAAACCTTTGTTAACTAGTGTTATTTTTCGTTAAATGGTAATAATATTCTTGTTTTCCAATCTTAAGAATACCTGCATCATAAACAGGCGAAATATCAGGTCGACGAGTCTTCAGTCTCGATAGTTTATACACTTTCCGTTATTCATTATCTATTTGTTTATAGGAAAAGATGCAGCTGGAATAGCAATGGAAGCCATTAATTTTGCTCGAGATTCCAGGATAGACGTGGTGCTTGTTGATACCGCAGGCAGAATGCAGGACAATGAACCGCTCATGAGAGCTTTGGCTAAGGTATCGTAACTTTTTTTTAAAATCGCATATTCGTCTATGTTTTTGGATTCTCCTAACGTATTTTGTTTCTCTTTGAGATTTGATTGCAACTCGATAAAAAAAATATTTTGACTCATTTTTTAGACTGACACTCTACAAAGGATATGAATGCGATTATATTATAACTAGTTGTGCCCTTACAAACCAGGTGTTTTTTAATATGGAAAAATAATAGCACTTGCTTCACGAAAATATTCTTCAATAAGCTATTGAGTTGCTCAGATGATAATTGAGTTTTATTCGTAATGCCACTAAGAACTTTAAAAAATTCGTATTGTATAATAAACTGTATTTTGTTAATCGTTTTTAGTGTACTAGATAAATTATATATTCATTTTAACATTACGTTGTAAGCAATGCTGTGGAGTAGCTTCTGCTGTTACCTCTGCACTGCTTCCCACGTGTTTCTTTTAATCATTTACTTGTGTAGTAATCATAATAAGATAGTGCTGTGTAATAAGAAAAAAGTGGAGTTGGACAATTGTGAAAAACGTACAGTTTTAGTAGAAATATGATTAATGACATTATTATGTCTACAATAAGTGAGATAGTGCTTTTGGAATGGCAGTTGTAATTAAGGAATATGCCGCAACAATGCCAACTAAACTACATTTATTGCCTCAATCCGTTTTTCGTTTATTGATTGATGCATAATCCGCAGTCACCAATATTGCTGTATTGGTGCTATTCCGAGAGAGAAAAAATGAATGTTCACGTTGTAAGTTTTTTTTTTCATTCATTTTTCCAAATCCAACGGAGGCTCTGTTACGTTAAATGATCTTACCAAACTCAGTCTCATGATCATTCTTATATGCAGTCGTCTACATTGTATCTGGAAGTTGCTGCTGCATATCCAATGCTATCTTGGGTAATAGAAGTCCCTCGTGGCTAAGCGGTTAGCTTACGCACCTTTGGCGTGGGAGATACGGATTCGATTCTCGGCTGGAGCTCTTGTGGTTCGGATCCCACGTTAAGCTGTAGGTCCACGTCTCATATAGCCTCGCTGCTGAAAGAGACGCTAAACTAAAATCAAATCTTGGCTGTTGGCGTAAGCTCGGACTCGTGATTCTTAACTGAAATGAAAAAATTAAGTAGCTTCAAGTTTTGTTAGAATCACCAGTTCTCTCTACAAATGTATGATAGCACAATACATGCACTTCAGACGTGTAACTATATTTCTAACTTGCCATTTAGATGTAATAGCAGTTCACTAAGTTGGCAAACCACCTTGGGAAACTGCAATCAGTTCGCGGGCAGCTCCAAAAGAGAACAGATCATTTCCTCGCTCTTCATTGAAAACAAACAAGTTGTGTAAAATACAGGCACGTCATTCAGTATTTACCTGAAGACCAGCACAGAGGAATCGTCTTTATGAATGAGAAAATTTTCAAAATCATACAGGCCTTCTAGCTGCCAACATGACATTGTGTATTCGTCGATCTCTCTCCCTCGCTCATTGCTCACTAGAAAGCTCTGAGAATTCATTATTCCGTCTCAGCCATGGTTGGAAAGACGTGTCGTTTAACAGTAGAGTTCTCTCGTGGTTATACGGTTAGCGTACATGTCCTTGGCACGTGACCTGGTTATGTTCCCTGTGGGATCGCAAGTTGTTTGGATTCCACATTAAGTTGTAGGTCCAGGTTTCATATAGTTTCGCTGCTGCAAGGAACGCTAAACTAAAACCCAAATACCGTCATATGACAGTACTACTCAGCTGCATTTTGTGACCAAAGACCGAAGAATGAAAACTTCGGCAAAAGCATATCGGAGCCAATCGTTAAGAGTCTTATCATCATCGTCTTGGGCTTTCATCAGAACTCTGTGCCGGTCCACAAAGTAAGGATGGCTAGAAGGAATTACTTCAAAGGAATGTATCCGATCTCATTACTCGTAATGACTGCCCTTCTGCGGTTCCAACCCTTTATCCATTATTACTAATGCACCTAATCGCAATAACGTCAACCTGAGGTTCCCATTGGTTAAAGCAAAAGCACGTTTTCCATTCAAGATCGTACATACTTTGATTGAGTGCCCCCAAAGATTTGGGATTCCGTAAAGGCCCGTGACTACCATTTTGAAAATTGTACCATTTGATTATTGTTAGCCTTCACGCGACTTGAGGTAAAATAGTGAAAGAAATTTACGATATCAAGATTTGTGTCTTCGTAATTTTAAAAAATGCACTCTCTCAGAATTATACGATTAGATAATTTCATTTTCAATTTATCTTCAAAATGAGGAAAGAATATAATAGACCACAGCTTAACGATCATAGTTTTTATGTATTTTGCAACATATTTGTCAGACGAAATCGGATTTGTTCTTTCTTCGCTACTCACTTCGAAATTTAGAATATAAAACATAGGGAAAGTACTTTAAAAAATTCTAGAGTATAAATTCAGTTTGGAATACAGAAAATATTATTTTATTATATATTATGTACATAGCTACTATATGGTGTTCTGTAATTAGAAATATCCCAGCCCCCGCAAAGTGAACTTTATGGTGGACAAACACCGTGTGCGTGGGTTTTCTCGGGGTTCTCCCGTTTCCTCCCACTTTCTTCATTCCACCATTTTATACATTATTCATCATCACTGTCTCCTTTTGCCTAACCGGCATAAGCGTGGGACGTAAAACTCAAAGATTTCATTTCAATTTTCTGTAATTAGAAAAATACATTGCTATTGCGGAATACAGTAATTGTTAATTTATTTTGCAGCTGATTAAGGTAAATGAACCTGATTTGGTGCTGTTTGTGGGTGAAGCTTTAGTAGGCAATGAAGCTGTAGATCAGCTTGTGAAATTCAATCAGGCTTTGGCGGATTTCTCATCATCAACCAATCCTCATCTCATAGATGGCATTGTCTTAACAAAGTTTGATACCATCGATGACAAGGTGAGTGTTACTTAAAATTAATTAATTAATTAATGTAAAACAGGCACACTTTAAAGTTTCTTAAAGAACCTAAGGAACACCTATTTAAATTTATGGACATAGAGGTGTGTGAGAAATTTTAAAGTATTCAAATTGAATTGTTATTTTTCCTTATCATTTCGTATCCTCATCTCTAATCCCCTTAAAAAATTGGTTAGAATATTATAGTAAAAAGTTCCTTCCTTTGAAAATATTTTGGAAATGTATGTATTTACTGTAATTGTGGGAGCTTCCTTGTGGCTAAGCGGTTAGCGTATGCGCGTGTGGTGTCACAGACCTGGGTGGGAGCTTACGTGATTCGGATTCCAGGTTAAGCTGTAGGTCTATGTATCTTATAGCCTCGCTGCTGAAAGCGGTGCTAAACTCGAAATCAAACCAAACTGTAATTTTGGGTTTATCAACTCAAGATTACCGTTATAAAGTTTTGTGTGTATCCTGGTCGATGGGCCTACAATGTATTAGGGACTTCGGATTCGATCCGGAGATAATTTAGGCAAGGATATCATTTGCAAATCTAATAAAAGTGAAAATCGTACCTTAAATGCTTCCACTGTTAAAAACACTACTGATGGTGACGCTAGACATAGTCGTAGGCAAGAGGGCAAGGAAAACGTAATAAAACGGATAGCAGGCTTCATCTACATAGTAGAATGTCCAAGCTATGTATCAGTTTGGTGCTTGTTTGTTTTCCTGGTATATTCCTCTGTCCTAGTAATAAGAATAGAGATCATCTTCGGCTATATATTTTGATTTTGAAACAGTGCTTTCAGTAGTAGTTGACAGCAGCTCTAATTGAAGCTTTACATTGATTTACTAATTAAGCTAATACCTTTTGTGTGTGATCATTCTTGCTGTTGACATTGAGATTATTTTGTTCCAGTTTTAATAGATGAGCATATAAAAATCTGTATCTAAGTATAATGAAAAATTAAATATTAAATTTAAGTCTTACGGTTATGCCCTTTAGGCTAAAAGAGACGGATTGTTTATGAAAGTTAATTATTTTGAAAGGAAACGGAAGGACCCCAGAAAATCCACGGGTATGATGATGTCCTCCACAAACTCTCATGGTCTGAGATCGAAACAGGACCTCTCGCACTAGAGGTGAACGCTCTACCACTGAGCCACCGTAACGTATCTAAGTATTAATTAAAAAAGAAGAAGAAGAAGAAGGTGAAGTGTGCTTGGGTCAGATGTCAGATTTTAAATTCATGGGTAGGATCGGGGATCTGGGTAGGAGTAACAATCCAACTCGTAAATAGTCAAGGGTTTTTGCTAAGCTCACCCCCACGTTTTTTAAAGCTTAGTAATTACCTTAAAGACAGTGAACATCTAAAATTTAGAAAGTAAAGTAAATAGTACTTGCAAAAGTGGGGGTGGACTTATTACATGAAGTAGCAATTGTTTTCAAGACCTTTTAAATAGTGTATAATATCATAATAAATATTTGGGTGTATATATAAATAGTGTATAATATAATAATATTCTGACATTATTATTCTTAATATTTTTACTATTTTCATTTTTATTATTTTCATTTATAAATTTCTGTTTTACTTAGTATTATTATTCTAATATAATAATATAACAATTATGTACATCTCCTATAATTGGAGAGATATCTCTGTTGGAGAAAATAAATAAATAAACTGTGCACCTAAATTTCTTATTTGTAAGAAAGGGTTTGAAAATATTTATGGGTTCATTTAATATAATTTTGTAGATACTGCTTGCTTTCTCCATTTTTCTATATTTTAAAAAAATGGGGGTGGGCGTAAGAGAGAACCTTAACTTGAATTGAAAAATAAAATAGATTTTCTCTTAATTCTTGTAGAAACCGTATAATATCAAACTTTTGAATTTTTGCTCTGTTCTGATCTTGATAAAGAAAAAAAAAAAGAATGAAAAGGAACAAATTTATCAGAATAGATAGTGCCAAAAGAGACCTGAACCTATGTACTGCAAGGGTTTTACATGAATTAAAATTGAGAATAAATTAGGTTAGTAAAATTTCTGAGCATACTTTCATTCCGAGTGAATAGTTCGTATTCAGTGTGGCATTGTATTTAGTTTTATTCACTTATGAATATTTGTGCCAAGGAAGATAAATGTTCTTTATTCTTAGGTTTTGAACAATGACTGAGTGACTGTGTAAGTTGCATATGATATAAACAGAGTAATGTATTAATATTCGAATATTTTGTACTAAAATTTTATTCAATGCGATCTGACAATAACTTTTGTGCAATTTCAGGTTGGAGCTGCAATTTCAATGACTTACATTACTGGCCAGCCAATAGTATTTGTTGGAACAGGACAAACATATACAGATCTTAAGTCTCTCAATGCAAAGGCTGTGGTGCATGCTTTGATGAAATAATTTACAATTAATAGTACTTTATCAACTAGTACTTTTCGTGATTTTTTTTCTTCCTTTTTTAAAAAAACGAAAGAAAAGCTAAAATGGTCTTTGTTATCATTTTAATGAAAAGTCTATGAAATAAGAAAAGAAACAAACCATTTTTAAACAAATCTTAAGCTACTTATAGAACATGCATGGGAGTAAATGTAATACAAAATTTTTAAAGTAATGTTTTTTGAGATTTTTAAATGCAATTGCTTCAGAACAGCAATTGTAGTTCAACACTTTATCTGATATTGTAATTACCCTTTTTCTTAATATTCACAATGGTGGTGGAAAAAATTAACCTATTATACAGCAACTAAAGAAGTGGATGCCACGGAATGTTCCTCTACGTAGCTGCTATTCTGTTGGCACATTATTAGAATGGTAACTCTTTTCTAATCTAAAATCATGTGAAAATATGTTTATTTATTATATTCTCTCCTTCTCTATCTGTCTTTCTGGGAATATGGTAACATTGAACTATGAGACCTCTCTTTTATTAACGTAGAAGTTTCGAGGAGTATTACCAATTGTGAAGAAAAGTAGAGATTGTTAAAACTGTTATATCAGTTAAACAATGTATGTAACGCGTTGAGACATTGGTACACCGCGTTGTGAATTATCTATAGTATTTTGTACAGTGTTTGACAAAGATGGGTATTTTCGGAATAAAAAAATACGTTACGGATCCAAGTGTTTTCTGTGTATTCTCCTTAACCAATTTACAATGGTATCAGAATAGTTGCTCCAGATTATTTATTTAGTTTATGCAGGTTGCATGCGATCTGCAGCGTTGTTTCTTACGGATTTCTTCTTTTTTAAATCTATAAAACAAAATTTGTATGCTTACTGAGAGTTTAGTGAGGCATTTTTTCTTTATTTTTATTTTTTGAAGTCGAGAACAATTTTTGCGGGATATTACGAAAGTGGAGTCATGGGAAGTTGTATAGAAAATGTTCGACATGACTCCTGTTATTTGTAACATACAGAGTCAATGCTACCATAACTTGGTTGATGATTGTACATACAATCAATCTGTTGACAAGTATGCATGATTTTGGATGTCAGCCACTGCGAAGATGAAATAATAATTAAAAAAAAAAAAATCAATATTCCATACTTTCGGCTCATCTTATATGGTGTCATAGAATTAAAGTATTTATTACTATCCTTGGGTTATATATAAGGATAAGCCAATTTATAAGTCGCAAAATAAAATATCTTCGAATTGATGCGGTATGAAATTGATTAATGAATATCACTACAGGGTTCCGACTGGTCTGGGAAGTCTGGGAAAAAGACTGGAAATCAGGGAAAGTCAGGGAATTTTTATTATAAAATATATTTTTCTAACATTAATTGTACACCAATTTCAGCTTAGCCAACTATTAATGATCACAGTATGGAACATTACTCACAAGGAAGGGTCACGCAGTGGCTCCGCTGAGATCCGAACGAGACAATTGTGTTTGCATTTGATACGTCATATCTTGATTAATCCCAAAGTTATACGTGCCACCGGGCGGAATATCGTGAGTTACAACATATTTTGTAATGTAAGGATTACAAAAAAAAAAAAAAAAAAAAAAAAAAAAAAAAAAAAAAAAATGTTCGGAAACAGTTGGGTAAGTGGAAAACTCAACCAACACGTACGTATCCCATCATTTTCAACGACAAACTTTTTGGGGTAAAAAAACATTGTCCCAGGGTCCCCCGCAGAGTCCCAAATGGGGTCCAACTCAAAATTTTCAAACGGCAAGGGGGGTTAAGTGGCACATCATTTGAAAGCTGTTGTAAAACGAAAGAAAATGCAGCAAGTTTCAACACTCTACAACAACCCTGTGCAAAATGGCAACGGGTCAAAGTGTAAACAAAAACTTAATTGAGAAGTCCATGGTCACCGCTATAAATCGGAAGCGGTGAGACAAATGTGAAAACAGGAAAGGAAGTGTGGCATTATATTCAAAGTATAACTATTTAAGTGAAAACGTCTTGTCCCAGGATCCCACATGATCCCAGGTGCGGTCCAACTAAAAAGTTTCAAATGGCAAGAGAGGTAGGACATCGTTTGAAAGCTCTTGTTAAGTGAAAGAAGATGGAGCACGTCTCGACTTTCTACGACAATCCTGTCAAAAATTGTCAAAATGTAAACAAAAACTTAATTGAAAATATATGGCCACCTTGAATCCAAGATGGCCGCTTAAAACATATATCGAAAGGAGAAGCATACCAAACTGCTGAAGCTAGGAAAACAAATTTGGTATTATTGTTGATTAGTAAGTGACTAAAATACTGAAAATATTCAAAAACGCGATATCTTGAGTTCAAAATGCCACACTATGTATCTAACGCATATCCAGCTCACACCACTGGTGTTGGAGAAACGAACGTTTATGGTTAATAGTAGATATCCACAAAATATCATAGAGTATAATCTGTAATCCAATATGGCTGCCAGCGTGAAAAATGAGTTTGTATTTGGTCTAGGAATTAATTCGTGCGGGTGGACAAGAGATGGCGCAACGAACGGAGCGTCCCACAGTTCCGTGTATCCACACATGTGTTGCAAACCCCTGTCATCGCGTATCGTTCGTAGTATAGGGCAGTGGATTAAAGCGTCAACAACACCAGTTTGTAGTTAAGTGAACATGGCGCAATTTATGCCTGATAAAGTGTTTTTGCGGGGTGTCCTGCTGCATTACTTTAACATGCAGAAAAGTGCGACTGAAAGTCATCGTATTTTGGTGGAAGTGTATGGTGACCATGCTCTAGCTGAGCAAACGTGTCAGAAGTGGTTTGCACGGTTTAGAAGTGGTGATTTCGGCTTGGCAGACCAAGAGCGAGCTGGACAGCCAAAAAAATTTCAAGACGAAGAATTGACAGCATTGCTCGAGCAGGATTCGTGTCAAACGCAGAAACAACTTGCAGCAGCATTAGGCGTTGATCAAACAACAGTCTCCAAACGCTTGAAAGCCATGGGAATGATTCAAAAGATGTCACATTGGGTTCCACATGAATTGAAAGACAGAGACGTTGAAAGACGAAAAACCATTTGCGAATTGCTGCTTCAACGACAGAGCAGAAAGGGGTTTCTGCATCGAATTATTACGGGTGATGAGAAGTGGATCCATTACGAGAACCCTAAACGAAAAAAGGCCTGGGTGAAACCAGGTGAACCAGGTCCATCACAACCAAAACGAGATATTCACTGTGCAAAGGTTATGCTGTGCATATGGTGGGATATGAAAGGTGTGGTGTACTATGAGCTGCTGTAACCGGGTGAAACTATGAATGGAGAACGTTATCGACGACAATTAATGCGTTTGAAGCAAGCTCTGGCCAGAACACGACCAGAATGGGAGAACAGACATGATAAACTTATTGTTCAACATGATAACGCTCGCCCACATGTCGCAAAACCGGTCAAAACCTATTTAGAAAATGTCGGATGGGAAGTTTTACCCCACCCGCCGTATTCACCAGACGTTGCTCCTTCGGACTACTACTTGTTCGATTGCATGAACAACGATTTGATTGGACAGCGGTTTACTTCTTCAGAAGATATCGAAACATGGGTCTCTGACTGGATCGCTTCCAAGGATGAGGACTTCTTTCGCCACGGAATCCGTACATTGCCTGACAGATGGGCGAAAGTGGTGGCTAGCGATGGACAATATTTTTCTTAAGGTATTTATGTATTTTGTGTTTGTACTACAGCTTCAATGTGTGCGTACCAACCGCACGAATTAATTCCTAGACCAAATATATAAACATGTTATTTCTTGGAATACTGTGACCAAACCAACAAAGTTTGACGCAACTCGATGTACTGAAATGACTTACATATGTTTGGTACTACTCGCCAATCTTGCAAATAATTTTTGTATATTTGGTATTGCTTGAAGTATTGCTATCAAACCAACGAATGACATACAAATGTAACCGTCACGAATACGTTACAATAGAACCCCCAACCTACTGGTGCAGCAAGTTCTTTCTGTATGAACTACGTATGACAAAATTAGAAAAGTACCCCAAGGTATTCAACTTTTGTTTAGCAGTATGAGTAGGAAGTCAGAGTTGTGTGTTCATCGCATATTCCTTATATTCAAGTAAATAATGTCGAGAGAACCATGACGAACATGCATTAAGAACAAAACATATGTGTGTTGTTACCGAATGAAATAATAGTTGAAGTGAATCGAAATTGTTCTTTAGTCTTCCTATTATTTCTAGATACGTAATAGAGAAAAATAGAGATTTAGATTTGTACTGTTATGAATGACATAGGTTTTAAGCGGCCATCTTGGATTCAAGGTGGCCATAGTTTTCCAATTAAGTTTTTGTTTACATTTAGACCCGCCGCAATTTTGGACGGGGTTGTCGTAGCAAGTCAAGACTTGCTCAATCTACTTTCATTTAACACTATCTTGCAAACGATGAGCTTCTTAACCTCTCTTGCCATTTGAAACTTTTTAGTTGAACCCCACCTGGGACCCTGTGGGCACCCTAGGATAAGACGCTTTAACTTAAATTGTTGTATTTTGAAAATAATGCCACACTCCCTTTCCTATTTTCATATTTGTCTCATCGTCTCCGATTTATAGGGGTGACCATGGATTTTTCAATTAAGTTTTTGTTTACAAATTTGACGCTGCACCATTTTGCACAGGGTTGTCGTCGAGGGTCGAGACTTGCTGCATTTTCTTTCATTTTACAACAGCTTTCAAACGATGTGCTATTTAACCCCCCTTGCCATTTAAAAAATTGAGTTTGACCCCGTCTGGGACCCTGCGAGGACCCTGGGGCAAACTTTTTTATCCGAAAAAGTGTGTCCTTGAAAATGATGGGATACGTATTGTCCGATTTTTCCATTTACCTAACCGTTTCCGAACAAATGACTCGGTTCAAACTATTCTGCCAGATTTGTAGCTTTTATATTACAAAATATGTTGTAACTCACGACATTCCGCCCGGTGGCACGTATAACTTTGGGATTCGTCTAGTTATAACATATCAAATGCAAACACAATTGTCTCGTTCGGGTCTCAGCGGAGCCACTGCGTGACCCTTTCTTGTCAGATTTTTATGGGTGGTAAGTGGAATGTACGTATGAGCAATTGATTATTATTCGTGTATATAGAATAAATGTTCTCATATATAAATATTCACCGTTAGTTATTCCTTTATTTATATGTTAACGTCATCCGACACCTATCATGAAAGTCGGAGAATTTCCTGCCAAAGGTCAGGGAGAAGTCAAGGAAATAGATTTCTCCAGATCAGTAGGAACCCTGCACTGGTAAGCTCTGATCCATTCCGCAAGTGGAGGTATGTATGACAGCACAAATACTCATTGTCTCATATGGCGGAAACTTATTTAAGTGTCAAGTGGATAAGATGGCAGATGTGTCAGTTAATTAACATTTGTCGAGCAATGGGTCGCAGTTCGATTCCTGTGGGTCCAGAACAAATCTGCTGAGGAAATGCACAAGGAAATCCTGCCTGTTTACGATAACAAATGTTTCTCCAGAAAGCCGTTTACAATTGGATAAAACATTCCAACGTAGTGGAGCCGGCATCAATGATAGTGATCGTCCAGGACGTCCGACACAATTCATAAACACTACTCCTTTAGGAAAGTTAGACATGAACCGGCCCAATAAATTTCTAACTATCGACGAGGTGATTTTACAATTGAATTGCCAGCATGGAATACCGTACAGTATTGTGCATGACAAACTGAATTTTACAAAGTATGTGAACGATAAGTTTTCCGTAAGGTCAGTGACCAGCACAAAGAAACGAGAATGACAATATCATTATACCATCTCATGAAATACGCAAGAGAGGGTAGTTAATTTCTCAATTGCACTGTCACTGGTGAAGAAATCAGCATTCATCAGTTTGAACCGGAAACAAAGCGCGTCAGTATGGAATGGTAACGTCTGTCATCACTCAAAACAAAAAGTTGAAGATTACCCAATCAGCACGGAAGATAATGGTTATCATCTTTTGGAACAGTCAAGGCATCGTATTCGTGGAATTTCTGCCCGCGGATCACATTGTCATTGCAGCTTCGTATTGCCGAACCCTAGGAAAGATATGGTCATCCATTCGCAGGAAAAGTCCAGGTGCTTTTAGAACTGGAGCTGAGTTTGACAACGCTCTCATACGGTCGATGGCTTGGGAACGATTGCAACATCTTCCATACAGTTTGGATTTGTCATCATCAGATTTCTATTTCTTCGGACTACTGTAGAATCACCTGAGTGGTCACAGGTTCAAGATGTGGCAAAGGTTATAGGAAATTCTCAGCTGGCTACTTCACCAATCACGAACATTCTTTGCTGCTCGCTTCGAGGAACTCGGGAAGCATTGGGACATGGGTCTAAATAAACACGATTACGTGAAGAAATAAACTCAATTTCATTAGGTAATTCGTAGGAATACACGGATCTGGTCCGAAGTTCATAAACAAGAGTTGATGGTAGATCCAGTGATAAAATGGAAATCCTAAAATACGTACAGGGTATTCATAAATATTCAGCATTGATTATTTGGGGTTTTAATTTGAGTTTAGCGTCCTTTCAGTAGCGAGGCTATATGTAACGTAGACCTACAGCTTAACGTGGGATCCGAATCACATGAATTCCCATCGAAAATTGAACCCGGGTCTCCCAGCCAAAGGCGTATATGCTATCTACATAGCTACGAGGGAGTTCAGCATTCACTATAATAACATGTCATCAATCCGAGCGGCAACCTAAGTAGCTGTTCCAGCAGATAGCCACACGTACAGATGCTGAATGTCAATCTGAGGAATCGTATCCTACGTTCACTGTAGTTCCTGGAGAATCTGAGTGATAGTCGTTGTTGACTCCAGCTGTCCACACGTTCTAGATTGGGCTTAAGTCCAGAGACCTAGCAGGCCAGGGTAGAAATCGTATGCTGAATACAGCACGTAGAGTTGCACTAATTGTATGGGAACACGGGTTATCCTTCTAGAAGATTGGTCCCCGCGAAGCATCCAGAGAAGGATCACAACAACTTCATGAATGTACTAGTCATTCTTCTTTGAAGCCAGATGCGAGTGGAATGTGCAGCTTATTGCCATCATACCAAAAGGATGAGTTTGGATCGCTAATGGCAAACGCTAACTTTTCTCACTCACCTACACGCACGTGGTTATCACTGCCGCAGTTAGAAGCCATTCTCATTGCTGAATTCTGGTGTTTTCCATTCACCTTTTTACAGTCTCTTGCGACAATACCAAAGGCGTTCTCGGCAATGAGATGTCTGGGATAATAGTGCGCGAGGGGCACGGAAACGTAGATCTGGCTCCAATAATAAATTTTTAGTGTTTGTGCGCCCATGTGGGTCGGTGGGTAGTATGATGGTCCTGATCGTACTGGTGGCTGCTAATTTAGGTGTTCTGAACGCTGATCTTGTTCCGGCGGTTCTTGATGTGTTGATGGAATACGTCTGCTGTAGGAGACCTTTGCCTTTGAACATGTATACCACCCTGATGGACCACATGTATGATTTTTTCCTCTCTCTCCTGTCTATCTTTATGTGTGGGGGGAGGGTTGAAAATACGGGATAAGAAGAAGTGAATACCTTGTCTATCTGGGACAATATATCCATAAAACAAGATAGTATCTACCTAATGCTAGTGAATGAAATAACTGCTTCCACTCTTTTCTTACTAGAAATAATATAGGGTGCTACCTCGTGGCTATGGATAGCATACGCGCCAGTTGAGCGAGAGACCCGGATTCGATTCTCAGCGGGAGCTCAGGGAGTTCGAATCCACGTTAAAATGTAGGTCTACGTCCCATATAGCCTAACTGCTGAAAAGGCACGCTAAACTCAAATGCAACTAGAAATGTAGATCTGTGGTTCATGACGTCGTATAGAAGTTGTTCCACATATATGTGACCAAATTGTACTTAGCAAATCGTTCCGAAAATCCATGGTTCCGAACGATGATCTGGCAACGTAGTTTCCATTGCAGAAAGCTACATAGGAGAACTACGGGGTAAATCTTGCTCCAGTCGTCTTTCACAGCTTTTCAGAATCTACCGAGTGGTCAAAGCCCTTTTAAGCAGTCCAAATGTACAGAAGACCATTAGATTTCCATCTCAAGACTTAACAGATCTCTCTTCAAAGGTATGGCCTTGAAATCCTGGTCGAATGCGAGGGACAATCTTGGGGTGTGTGACAAAGCTTTGTCTTGATGGATGCGTACCATGTTGATCTCATTTCCATAGATTTCTGTTAGCAGCTTCTGGTAGGTCGGCCTCAGGAACTGTTGGTAGTATTGCGTGTTGATTTTGAAGTTCTTCATCCTGCAGACTTTAGTTTGCCTCGGTGACATTAGCCGCAAACCACCGTGAAGGTGAAGGGTTTTGGGAAAGCATCGCATGCTCGAACTAACTTCGTGAACGCTTTGCGCCTTTGTTTGTATACATAATGGCTCTTGGTTTGCGGCAGTTCGAAAGTTAGACGCAGGCCTCATCCGATGTAGGACGTACTATAAATTTAAGTTTGCCAAATGCCGATCGTACAGTTTCCGAGCGTTACTCTTACGAGTCTGTGGATATCGGTAGGGCACGGTTGACAGTTCCCAAATGCATATCTAGGCGATTCGTCATCTGTCTTAGGGACGGAGAGATCTTTTGCATGACTATTTTGGGAAGTTTCGACTACATACTGGTGATAGCTTGTGTGCACGGCCGTGTTGTCTTCTTTGTTGGAGAACCGAACTTTGGAGCCACGAAATCGAATCCCCGCTGATCATATTTTTGATTAAAGTCAAGCTGTCACAACCCTTACTCTTACATTGCTTTGTGATTATTGAAACACTGAACTTTGCGTTAAAAAGAGCTACTCTTCTCAAAAAAAAAAAAAAAAAAAAAAAAAACTACTCAGTTTTATCGGGATTTTTTGCCCAGCGAGGAAACAATCTCACACTACTCTGTCAGACACGCCTGATTCAAGTTCGGACGAATTCATTCTACACCCGGGGGAAAGGAATCATATTTGACCAAATATACGCGGAACAGTCTTCTATAATTGTCGAGCAATTAAATTTGCACACCATTATATGAAATGTCTTGAGAAGAACAATGTCTCAGTTTCCAAAATTATTACAGTAGAATTCAGACTTTTCGAGTGTTTCGTCTCGCGAGTAATCCAAGTTAAGAGTGAAACACATTCCCCCCCCCCCCAAAAAAAAAAACTTTTGAATATTTAATCCAAGCATGGCCAAAGATCATAATAAAGCCATTCAAAAGTACTCAACCGTGTGCGTGGGTTTTCTCGGGGTTCTCCCGTTTCCTCCCACTTTCTTCATTCCACCATTTTCATTCATTTCTCATAATCACCGTCTCCTTTAGCCTAACCGGCATAACCGTGGGACGTAAAACTCAAAGATTTCATTTTCATTTCAAAAGTACTCAACATACAGATCGAAAATGAGAGGATGGATAAACATTATTTCCTGGAAATTTTCACCTTCATAGGGAAATTTTAACTTTCACTCTGTACTGTGTGTGATGTGACATCTTATTAAAAAGGAAAAGATAAACATCCTCCGTCTTATGCAGAGTCGTTTTGACGTATGATTAGCGTCATACTAAAGGGCTGCCTTCTGCAGGAAACATGTTAGTCGAACTCTTTAGTATGGCACTAATCACGCGTGAGAACGACTCTGCCTTAAGACTAAGATAGAAGTAAGTGTCTTTACGTTGCTTTTTACTGATGCTTAGTCCAAGCAGTGATGATTTCTCTATGACACTACCAGTAATGTATTGCTAGAATTTGATAGGTATATGCTCGACCGTTTTTAAAAAGGTAGCCATTACATCCTCCTTTATGTAAAGTGAGTATACGTTGAACCATGTAGGCTACGCCGTATATCATCCATTAAATCTTTGGATATCGCGTTTCCGCCTTTAAACAAATAATCAAAACATAATACACTCATGAACAATTAAATTTGAGACACTTGGCTAATAGCATTTAGCACCCGTTCTCTCTTTGATTATGGCGGCGAGGCATGGACACCGCAAGACTCGACACTTTGGGAGGATTGGTCCGAGCAGGTTCCAGGGCAGGAACATCCCTCTCGACAGCATACTGAATTTGCTCAATGAGGTTGAGACTGGGACCAGGCAGGCATCTTCAGATGCGTGGGATGCTTATCGAACCTGTCAGCCACAGTTCGGAAGCGATGGGCGATTATGAATTATGTTGCTGTGGGAACAATTCAACTGGAGTGTGCTTAAGGCGGACAAAGGGGTAAACATGATCTGCCAGCAGGTTTCTGTGGCGTTCGCCAATGGCGGACGTTGTCAGATATACCGGAAGTCCTATTTCATCCCACACGAACAATCCTCATACGAGGATACCACCACTACCAGCCTGAACTGTACGTTGCTGCCAAGCAGAATTGATTGCCTCGGTTGACGACACATACTGACAATCGTTATGTACTAACTGGTACTTGGACTCATTTTGCCTTTTTCCGTGCTTCAAGCGTCCAATGGCAGTGTTCCTTTGCCCATTTGTCGTTGTGCCTTGTGATGGATGCCGAGCAGATGTACTCTCGTAGAACAATTGCTTCTATACTCTATGGTCAGAAGATGGTTGTGAATGGTGTGATTGGTTACACGTTGCTGTTGTCCAGCATTGAATTGAAGATTGATTTGTTGCACTGTAGCCCGTCTATCAGTTCTTATCATTCTAGCTAGCCGTTGGCTACATCTGTCATCAATGTGTAGTACACAATGAGAGTTGAAGCTGGCAGCGATGTTTTTGCCCAACTCCACGTATTAACTGTCACTCTCGATAACGTGGCCCTTGGAAAGTCCAGTGCCTGCACGACTTCAGAGATGAAGAGGCCCATACATCTGACCCCGACAAGCTGGTCGCGATCAAATGCTCTGAGATCTTTTTGAACAGTTACTGATTCAGCCCGTACTAGTCCGACGTCCTCATCGTAACATGTCACACCCTTCTATTATATTTGTCGGGCCGAGCATAGCGCCATTTTCCCAGGAAGCCAGTTGTCTCTAATTCAATTGCTCACGAGTGTATATTATGGAAGCTTCGTTAAAGCACAACTTAAGAAATCACCGACAAAGAAAACATGCTAACAAGCATAATCCTTTAGACCCTATTGAGCGGTCCCGGGTCCGATTCCCAGTGGGGACACTCAGTCAAAAAGGTGTAACAACTTTTTCAGGCCAGCCACCCTGAGTGAAGTTTTTTCCTGTACTTTCCTTATTCACATCAGGTAAATGCCGGGTTGGTACCTGACATACTACATCTCCCAGACCACTTCCTTCCTTCCCCAGTAATGTACTTATGGAGTGACGGCATATCTCATACCGGTACATGACGAACTTAAGGCCATAGCTGTCGGTAATGCCCAGAAATATGTATAAAAAAAAAATATATATAGACCCTATAGATTTTAATCGTCTGCACGGCAAAATAGCAACTGAAGGAGTTGGTGCTGCCATTTGTTTTCTCATATGACATCATGGATTGTCAGTAACTAGCGTTTTCATCTGTTTCGTTTATCTTTATAGTAGATTCAGTGCGGAAAGATCAGATAAAAAACTAATCCTACTGCATAACTGTCTAATATAGGAAAGAAGAGTAAGCGTACGCAGTTAATTTATTTTTCGTCACTAATCCGTTATTATTAATTTTTCTGAAACTTTACAAGTGGGTACACTATAATGTCTTCTAACAATTTAAATGAAACAGAAAATAAATACCAGTTCTGAAGAAATAAAAAAAATAAAACAAGGTAACTTGTGTAATTTCGTCCGCAAAGACGAGTACGAATACACAGCCAGTCATATTCGACACAAAACCCAGTCATACTCAAATGTCTCCCTACAACCTGCACAAGAGGATACCTTGATAGGGCGACCACACGTCCCGTTTTAACTGGAACAGTCCCGTTTTAAGGGCGTGTCCTGACCGTCTCGTCAGTAGATGGAGAAAAAGTAGTATTGATTCTGTTTTATGCAAGTGAAAGAAGTAAATAACCCAGTACCTTTACTCCTTGTAAAGATATTAATAACGCAGCTACACAGAAAAAAAAAAAAAAATAGAAGTTCTGTGTACCAGACCTCAGAGTGTGGATTCGGTGTATTTTGTTACACAGAATCTAAATTTCAAAACTTCAAGACCATGTCAGTTTTGTTTGTGCGCGAAAAAGTGTGTCGTTTCTATCCAAAATCGCTCAAATTTTTCGCTCATAAAATAATGGCACGGTCAAATCGTCCTGGGGTTTCGAAATTTGAATTCTATGTAACAAAATACATCGAATTCATATCCTGGAGTCCTCTGCACAGACCTTTTGTTTTTTTGTATTGCTAGGTTACTTGCATTCTTCGTTTCCAAAATCGCTCAAGTTTTTTGCCCATAACAATAACAAAAAAATAAATAAATAAATAAATAAATAAATAATGCCACGGTCAATCGTCCTAGGGTTTCGATATTTGGGTTCTGTGTAAAACAATACATCGAATCCATATCCTGAGGTCCGGTGCACAGAATTTTATTTGTGTGGTTGTGTTATTAATAATAACAAAGAGGCAAGAATTGAACTGAAATTCCCTACATTAAACATGATCTATAGTTCGCAGTACTACTCGAAAGGCAGCAGAGGCTTTAGCAGTTACTTGTTGGTTGAACAAACTTCAACGTGTCTTTCCGTTTTCATAACTATCGAATTACTTATTGATAGGCGATTTTCAAGAAATACTCAAGGTTCTTCTGAGAAATACTTCTGGCACTCTTCAGTTCAAGAGTCGACTTCTCATCCAACGTAATATCAAGGATTCGAGCTAGGGCAAAGGAACAAATGCAGACAGTATCATATCCTACTACATTGCAAGTTAAATGCTATTTATATTTTATAGCTTATGTTATATTGCAATATAAATGCATTAGGTACCGCACTGACCTGTTTCTCATTTCTCATGATTTTTAAAAACCTGAACCTGTCCCATTTTCAACTGAAAATTTTATGGTCACCCTATACCTTGCCTTTTATTGTTTGCACTAGGTGTTGAGAGTACAGAACTTCTCTGATATTAAATTCAGTGCACGTGTATTTTGGTTGATCATTCTTCTTTGTTTTTGAGTTCTGCTTCTACTAAATGAGTTGATTTTGAATTTCAGCAGTGAGTCTATATAAGACGGACCTACTGATTAACGGGAATCCGAACCACATGAGCTCCCGCCGGGAATCGAACACGGGTCTCCCACGCTAAAGGCGCGTCTTCTACTAAATGTTGTTTCACTAGGGAACTAGAGAGAATATCCAATTTCTTCTGTTCCTCTCTCGCGCGCCTTGGTAAATGATGGATAATTAGAACCGATAAATTTGCTGAAGTGCTTGGTTTAAGAGCATTTTGGTCCGATGTACTTCGAACATGAGAAACAGAAGTCTCATTACATTCTACAGGTACGCCCGTACGGTCATCACTTAGAAGTTCTTGTTGACCATGTCTAGGGTCCATTGTTTCGGCAGGATTGAAGTCACTTACTGTTACTTGTGATGGCAAAAAGTCGTCTTCAGAGAAGACATCAGGGTTGAATGGTTATATGCCCATAGAAAAGGACCCTGTAGCAGCTTTTTGAAGAGTAGCTACTCGTAAGTATTCGGCACCGAATAGTTTTTCAATGTGTGGTTTTCAACTTGGTCACCCTGATTTTCCCTAGCATGCCGTCCTTTTTTAACTTCTTGGCCATAAGCCGCTTTTAACACGTTGATCGCCAGAGTTTTTTTTTTTTTTTTTTGTGTGTGTGTGTGTGTGTAAATTTTACTGTCAACGCCAAGTTGATGTGTGTTAGAAGTGATACATGATGCGTAGGCGGAATACCTACTTAAAGGAAAGTATTCAACTGATGCCAGAATTACTGCTGCAATACGATTTTCCAGTGCCCTGACTACAGGTAAGATGTGTTAAGTATACCAGCCTGTTTATCAGATCGTATAGACGTGGTGACGAAAAAAACGTTCGTTGGGTCAGTGGCCTAACTATGGGCTTGGGGGCCACGTCGCAGACAACGTGGAATGGGTCCCTTCTCTACGTCCTACATCACGATTTGGGGGCCCCGTGATGGCTTCCCCCCCCGCACTGCGGGGTCTGTGGGGCTCTTATTTTCGCCCCTGCGTTGGGTATCAGAAATGATGCACGAAGCGTAAGCGAAACATGCCGTGTGTATCACCTGTGATATACTGGTGATCAATGTGTTGTCAAGTGCCTGGATCTTGTGACCAGCGTTTGGCGGAAGGGAAAGAAGTTATAATTACTCCTACAGAGCTGGACAGCTGCAAACGAACAATGCGAAGTATGATTGTCTACAATCAGGAGGACAGGATCTTCGCTAGAAGATTTTACATGATTAACAAAATGCTGAAGCTAAGATACGAGAAGTTTTGTATTTATGAGCTTCAATGTTCCAGGAGAGGTGTCTCCGTACAATTGTTCTTTCATTCTTATGGCTGGAAAAATCATTGCTGAGGAAATATAGATCCCTGTTGGACTACAACAGGAAACCGCAATTACAAGTTCACCTCTTTCGCCACAAGAAATTTTGCACACGGCTTTCTTTCCGGTTGAACTGATAACCTTTGGAAGTTTCGAAACGTTATAACTAGAGCAATCCACATTATGCTTTATTTTTTGTTTAATTATGCTTTATTTTTTTCAAATTATGCTTTATTGTTAATTTCAATTATTGTTTTCCATTAATTGTTTAATGTATAATATTTACTATACATCAAATACTCTAAATATATAGATCTATTTATTAATATTTTGTGCAACCAGTTTCTTTCATATTTGATGAACTTTTTACTTAATGCACTGTAAAAAAAAAAAAAGATATACTTTACTCGAGTCAGTTTTTTTTTTTTTTATCATTTGTAGAGGTGCATATATACAAAAAGGGAAAGTAAAAGATGCCACCAAAAAGTACAGAAAGTGCTCAAGTTCAAGAAATACACATAACTGTATAGTGTGGAGTTCTTGTGTACTATCCATTGTTGGCGGAAAGTTTTTTTCTTGTCTTTTTTTTCTTTCCTCCACATCAAAGGATTACACCGAAATAAAAATATGCTTTTTACTGTTGCATTGTTATGTTCTCAATGATTTTGCATTGTATTTATTGGTTTAAAAAAATAATACAGTATGTTAAACTTGCAGTTAAACAGAATTTTCCAAGAATTGTTGTAATAGAACTTTCCGAGAATGGTGCTATACATTCTTATGCTGTTTACAAGAATGGTAAATTATGCTTTATGCTTTATTTTCTAAAATTGTGCTTTATTATGTTTTTAAAATTAGTTTCTTCTGGACCCTTAGACAACCACAACCATGTTCAAGGTATCAACCATATGTGTAAATTGCTGTTATGCTTTTAATGCTTTTGGGTTGCCCTAGTTATAACTTTTTTCATTGTAACATTTCTGAAGATTGCCAAAAAATAGTTTCACTTGATGATGGTTGAAATCAGTTGCTCGACTCAAGCTACGTTACTCAAGGTTCTTGAGAGATAGATGTCGTCTCTGACAAAATCCCTTAAGCCAATTCTTACCTGCAAGGTTTTTGTTTGTTTGTTTGTTAACACAGTTAAATGGATGATCAATCCTGTTTGTTTCAGCAAAATCGAATGCTACATTCATCATTTGCTTCCTCACGAGGCCGTAAAACATAAGATCTGGCCTGCAATAATCTGCAAGGAGCTTCTCCATATCTTCAGAAAAAAACGTTCTTGAATCTCCCTAAAGATGTTGCAACTTTACCCTGAAACCAAAGAAAAAACGAAATACAAGTTTTAGTGGTCTTATAGATCATGTAATTAAGACTCTTGAAACATTTGTCACACATGTAAGTTAATATGCAGAAAATTGTCGCGACATATAAAAAGAAAATCTGTCAGAAGTACTGTATATAATATCATAATATCGCACATCTCAATCGGTATTCAAAATGAAGGGGACAATAGAATTTTCACTTTTTGGAAGATCTATACTACCCCCTAATTCTATTTTTTCCTTCAGGATTTAATGTTACTTCTTCTTTCGGAAGTATGCCATATTTTTAAACAAAATTGGTTTGAGTCTTCTGTAGAATTCCAGATACGTATCACACGATTGATTCACGGAATTAAACAGCAATGACTTCTGGAATAAAGAGTACAGAAATAGAATATAGAACCACTTTTGCGACTGCAAATTTTCTAATCTATAATCTGTAACAGTTCACAGTTTTGTCTAGTTACGAACACAATTGTGAATGAAGAAAGAATTTTATAGGGTCGATTGTTCAATGTTGGCTTAAGGTTTTAAGCTCGACTTGGGAACACTTTTCTGTTGCTCAGTCCAGAAGTTAACCTCTACTTTATTAACTTATAAGATAAGCCGACATCGAGTAAGTGACTTCAAGATCTACATACTGCTTGTTTCTTATTAAATCAGATAAATAAGAAGACATCGTACATTAATGTATTGTGTTTTTCAGATGTAAAGCATCACGGGCAGTAGCCAATGCTATGCGATATTCCGCGCGGTGTTGCCGGATTTCGGACTCCCCTTTCCCTTCTCGCTCTTCCTCTAGTTGAGATTATTACACATACATTGGCAACATTATTCACAATGTAAATATACTATTCCAGCAAAGTCAAAGATTTTGGCTGTGTATCTAGAAGTATATATAGCAACTGAATAACATACCTACTAACTTATTCCAGTGGAACTGCTAAACGTTCGTCTTCAACACTACTTTCACTATTGTCTATGTCAATTAATATTTCGCCATTGTCTGAATCTGACTCTTGTAAATTTTTTATTATGAGTTCCAAAAATTGTAAACACAAAAAATAATTCTTCGAGCTTCACTTCGTAGCACTTTTTTTTTTTTTTTTTTTTTTTTTTTTTTTTTAAGAAAATTCCGCACTTGTACTCGGTTTCCTTAAAGACATTGTCAACTATAATTTTGGAGAACAAATGAACTACCACGAAAGAAAGCAACCTAGACACTAATGAATTCTGTTTATGCTAGAAGAGAAGTTGCGTTCCTACACAAACAATCAGCTCCTTTGCTTCCATGTCTGTTCCTATAATAACATACTCTTATACTTGATGTAGGTCTCACAACAACAATCCATCTGATTCGTAAGCAACACGATATGGTTGAGTTTGTTTTGGGTTACAATAATTTATGACACCACTCAGACGCCTGGTGCTTTTGCATCCCTGCTAGAGGAGTAAAGAAGGAGCACGTAATTGGCCACACATACGTAAGGTATTGAAACGAAGAAAAAAAATCACACTGCGTTTCTTCTGTCGAATAAGGAAGAATCTTGCATGAAGGCAATTTCAAAACAATATTACGAATGTCCCATACCTTCTGTTCTTCCACATGAGCTCCCGCCGGGAATCGAATATATATATATATATATATATATATATATATATATATATATATATATATATGAATCAAATTGCAGAGGCTTGTTATTTAATTCGATCGCTTACTATTCTCAAGGGTGTAGAAACGGGGGGAAAGAGGGCCTTGACTTTCCAAACTATTTCCAGCCCCGAAATGAGGTTCATCTAGTATATGTTTAGTAAACTTATTTAATAGTTAATGCAAATTAGGAACGTTTTTAATAAAATACGATTTTTAAAAAAAGAAAAAAGAAAACATCATCAATACAGTTTCTGTACCTAATTACAAGGACGCTGATTTCTCTGTAAATTAGCGGGGGGTGCATTCAGATGCAGAAAGCATATATGATGATTTTAAGACAAATTGCATTCAAATTATGGCTAATATTGCAAATTTACAAATAATATGAGGGGGGCTCATATGAAGTTTGGGGGGCCCTGGCCCCCTCCGTCCCTCAGGATCCTAATTAAAATAACTAACATTAATTATATGCTTTATATTCTTATTTCCCTAACTGGACGCTCACCGTGTGAACTCACTACTATATTATTGCATAATAATATCTGAGTTGATATTTTTTCGAGTTTTTTTCCCCTTTAG
This sequence comes from Thermobia domestica, assembly GCF_964235325.1. Taxonomy (NCBI): domain Eukaryota; kingdom Metazoa; phylum Arthropoda; class Insecta; order Zygentoma; family Lepismatidae; genus Thermobia; species Thermobia domestica. The sequence goes on from NC_137462.1 coordinate 175,352,848, forward strand.
TATTTTAATCTACATTAACACAAAGTCAGATAAACAGACTGCTAGAAACAGCATTTGTTTTCTTATGAATAGCTTATTGATTTATCTCTTACAATCCGTTTTTCAACTTCAGTACTGTCAAGATCCGTCTTTTGTTAAGGTAGCATCGAGCAAACATAATATGTGTATAGTATACATGGTGAATTAAAATGCTTTCATATTCTGAAAGAGGTCATTTGTTCTGTTTTTAATGTGTGAAAAGCTTTCCTCCCCCTGAAAGTAATGTTCCCCTAGAACAACCTGTTGGTTACACCCCTGATTATCCTTTAATAAAAGTTGAGTTCCATTTCCAAATCGAAGAAAAATCCACTGGAAATTAGACGGGACTCAACGCTCGTTTTACTAATTGTTTTATATGGAAACCTTTCAAAGCGTGTATCATGACAACCAGTTGTCATAAAAAGATGTAGTTTTCACGTATGTGTTCGTAATTCTTTTCTCTACTTCGTAAAGTGAGCAGTTAATGTGCTAATACAATATTTCTAATAAGCGCCTCTGCTATTGTCAAGATTCGCAGTAGCGCGAGAAGTCAGCGTGCAGAACTGCTTGTCGCGAATTGTCAACACCGCTCAAAGTCAATTGGACGCCGCGTAAAGCCAACTCAAGGCCATGCCGCTTCTCATCTGAAATCTGCTGTAGTTGTATTTTCTTCCGCAAATAAATTCGAAAGAGAAAGAAATGGCAATCCTAATTCAAAACGTGGTATGTTCAGTCTGCCAATTCTCCAGAAATGAGAGAAGAGATTTTGCAGGTTTTTTACCTGGGAATTAATTGTTTTGTTAAAATTTAAAGGTTAATGAGTATGCTTTGGTGGTAATTATATGTTAGTATTGAAGTATAACATAAGAAGAACCCAACAATCCCAATATCTCAATTTGTAAATATTTGATCATTCTAGGTTTAACTGCGTTTGGCCTACTCAACTAAAAAGGAACATTAGTTGTCAGCAAATTTCATTTAATTATTTAATCTATTACGTAAAACAATAAATCGTATAAACATGAAAGGATTCTATCAACCACGAGGAGTTACAGCTTTTAATCGTTTCCTCAGAATGACTTCATTTATTTTAAAATCCCTTGCAACAGATCGTCTACTTTCACAATTTGCAATCCTCCTTTTCGCTTACTCCTCATCAAAGACAACTTTTCTCTCATTTTTTCTTTTGTATTTATTCATGTTATCCAAACTAGAAAAAAAAAATATAGTAGCTAAACTAAGTTATAAACTCAACTAGCTGTCAGCACTGAGCACACAAACTTCCAATTCTCATGCTACTATTTGACTACTATTGTAACAAGCTTTGTTCTCTAATAAACGCAACTAGCCTATGTGAAACTTCATAAGTGTTATTGCTTATGGTATAACTTCGAAAAATGAGAGATATGTTCCTTATTATAGTTGTGGTTCATAGCAGCGGTTTCAATTTCAAAGGTACGCGAGTGTTTCTTTCCTTCGGTGTTCTTGAGTCTTATCTAAATAATATTCAGGAATTATAAAGAGAGAAGTCCCTTCAAGCTCTATTTTTTATATTCATTGATTTAAGTACATTCGTAAATATCGATTTAATATACAGGTTATTTCCTTTTTTTTTTTTTCAAACAATATGAAAAATCACTGTCAATATACATTTATATACAAAACTTCTATGCCAATGTTATTGAACAAGAGATAAATAGAATATATCGACGGCTTAGTGTCATAGGAACGTATCTACAAAAATCGCGAAAAGAAATTGTTTTTTTCGTATTTGATTTTAGTTTTTGATAATCCAAATTGTTTTTTTATTTAATCAAAAAAATTTACAAGTAAGTTTGACTTGTAATCATTTCACAGGAGAAACATTCGAGCTCTGATAATGTCAGAAATGTTCGTATCTTTTTTTTTAAAAAAAATATAGATACGTTCCTTTGACACTAAGCCGTCGATATAGCATGTGCTCTAACTGTAAGATATGAATAAAGGTGTTACGGGAAAAGAAGAAAATTGCATATACTCATGCAGGATTTTAAACAAAATCATTTAATTAAATAAACCATAGTTTCTTTTAAATGACGTATGATTTATTTAATTCCATATGTTCATTCTTTGTTCTTTTTCGAGTTGCAAATTTTTCTCGCTTTATTTTCTTTGGAATAGAGAAGAACCTCTCTCCTCAGACAATCGGCATTTTGTTAGATTTTTTTATTTGAATATAGGAGACAGAAATTCAATTTCCACTTACCATGTATTTTGTCTGTTTTTCTACTGATATTTCGAGGTAGAAAGAAACATATTTTGAGGTAGGAAAAAAGAACGTACCGTGATTGAAAATACTAGATATTTCTGTTATTATCAATGTTTATTTGATTTGATCTGATTTATTATTCATTTTGTACCATATTACATGTACGTTTTACCATTAATCTTCCTCATTTCAGTACTTAACTGTAACGATGTTTTAAATCGGTGAAAATTGATTGAGCATTAAAAGAAGATATAGAGTTCTGTCCATATTAAGATTATTATTAAAATCGCCAGTATCATTCTTTCACTGATGCAAATTATTTCTTAGATTAAAAGTTACTTGAGGTCCCTGTTTCGATCTCAGCTCGTGCCAAGTAGGCTTTGTAGTAAACATACATCGTGTGCGTGGGTTTTTATCGGGATCCCTGTTTTTCCTCCCACTTTCTGCATTCCATCATTTCGTTCAATCTTGTCCTTACCGTCTCCTTTAGCCTACATGGTTTAACCATGGAACTTAAAAGATTTAATTTCATGTAAATTACTTATATGACAATGAAAAATATTATTACTTAAATTACTTAATTGGGTGAAATGGGTATGACTACCTGTTACAATTTTGTGCCTAGTTACTTTATTTATGCTTCAGCTCTTCATCAGATATACCTCGTGGTTTTTTATGTTGGAATCTCTCGACAATACTAAAAAAAAAAAGGAAAACATTTTGCTTAAGAGAGACTCGATAATGGACAGTTTTTGAGACATTGAGCATTAAGACTGCGCCAACCTTAATACAAAATCAAAATACAAAGTTATTTTGTACTTTGATAATTCCTCTGTTTTACTCACAATTAATATTTTGGACCAAAATCTCCCACCGAAGTGGCTGCAACTGCTAGCGGTCAATACAGGAAGATACAGCGATAGAGGTATTTTAAAAAATCCATGTTAAGAAATAGGAGCTTCCTGTCATGCTCAACATTACTGGATCCAGAGGCAACGCTCGTTGCAACTGGTAATGTAAACCTCTACCTTTCCTTCAGTTTTGTTACGTGATTTTTTATTTTTTTATTTTTATTTTTATTTTTATTTTTATTTTTATTATTTTTATTTTTATTTTTATTTTTATTTTTATTTTTATTTTTATTTTTATTTTTATTTTTATTTTTATTTTTATTTTTATTTATTTTTTGAGATATATCAATAATGCCTTGCGCTGAAAAGCAAAGGTTTATTTTCACTGAAACACCACTTTAATACTTAAAAAAAAAAGCATTCTTTAGTGTTAAAAAATATGCGTTTGCACAATCATGTAACATATAATACTAGCCGCCCTATCAGTGCCGTACCGTGGAAAATTAATGCCCGGGGCGAGAATATACGACGGCGCCCTCGTATATATGAGTGAGGTCGATAGACCAGCCGCGAAGCGCCACCATGGTTGGCGCGAAGCGTAAGAAAATTTTCAAAAATATACATGCTTTTCCTTGATTTTGAGCATTTTTTTTTATTATTTTCTTTTCTTCCACTTATTATATATGCACATGCATTTTCCTAACATAAGTAGGACCACTTCTTAGCAGGGAGAGGATTTAAGCACATAATAGTTTGTACTGATATGTTGACAAAACTAGTTAAATTAGCACCCTTATGTGAGACCAAGTCATTTTTCTTCTCTCTCATTTAATTTCCTTTTCTTTTTCCCTCCCGAATTTAGCGCCCCCGTTGCTTCGGCGCCCGGGGCTATTGCCTCTCTCCCGGCACAGCACTGCGCCCTATATTCATGATATTCTTTCTTTCTTTCTCTTACACTGTAAATTTTCAAAGCGGGATCCCGGTTTTCTGGTCTAGAAATTTGGGGTGGGGTGCTTAAAGGATATTAAAAGAAAGAAAAAATACTTTTAACAATCTTCACTTCGCCCTAGAACATTTTTCCTTAGTTTTAGCAAAGTATTTGATAACAAAATGCCATATAACAATATCCAAAGTACGTAAATTATGTTATTAACACTAAAAGTGAAATTCACATAGAGGAGAAATTTGACCATAATTATGATAATAAACTGTGTCCGTATTTTTCTGGCCTCTATGAAGAGACCTGAACACATAGTAGTTCATTTACAGCATGTTGTAAATATGACGTGGCATACACTCTAAATTCTTAATATCTTTAAACTATTTATTTTTCAGCCGTACTTTATGAATGAATTTGTGTTTTAAATATTAGTTGAAGCAGTTAGGTAATGAAGAGTGTTGTGGACTGTCAGGTTTATATGATTGTTGTATATTTTTAGAAAATAAATCTAGCTTTGACTCTTAATATATTCAACGTATTGTGGATTATCGTAAGTTTTCCTACAGCTATGACGGGCAATATTAATGTTACTGGTAGAGGAATTATATTTCTTCATTTCGAAGATGTCCATCCGTAACTCCTGAGTAGTTATTAACAAGCATGATAGATGTCTCTTACAGCTATCTTTAAAGGAAAGTAATTCTAAGGACTGCCAACAGGTGGCTCTGTCCAATAAAGTTCTTTTAGAAAATTCAGATTTGTCTCTTTTTTTTTTTTTTTTTTTTTTGGTATCTGAAGATCTGACTTGCACAATAAACTATTTGTGTAACGGAGCCACGGCGTACCCAAGGGTGCCGATCCTGGGGGGCCGATCCCCCCCAAGAAATCATTGTATTTGTAAATTTACAATATTTGGCATAATTTGAATGCAATTTGTCTTAAAATCCTCATATATGCTTTCTGCATCTGAATGGACTTTCCCCCCCAAGTTTACAGAGAAATCGGCGCCCTTGGGCGTACCCATCGGGTCCGGACCCCCCACAAAATAACTTTTTAACTTAACATACATTTGTACACTTTCTCAGTAAGTCTATGCTTGTTTAACAGTGAATTGATTGATGCAGCCTGAAAGTTTGATCTTACACTTCATCTGTAATATTTATCTTCTAAAAACAATCGTTCTATCTTTTTTTTTTTTTTTTTTTTAAATATAGGTGAAATCGTTTTACAATTATTCATCGTCTTTTTGGGTGCAGAATAATACACGTACATAGGCGTAGTGGTTTGTAGTCTTGGACCCCTTCCAAAGCTTCAACCCCTCCTAACCCAACAAAAAGTTCTGGGTGCGCGCCTGAATGGAGCCATAATTTTTAAATTTTCAATTTAATTTAATTTATTAATAATTATTTTATTTAATTTTTAAAAATTAATTCCTATACAGCAAATAATTCCTACATGTTCTAATATTGATTCATACAAATCGAAAACGAAGCGACACACGGTTTTTAATATAGGTCCCGAATCCCAAGAATACATACATCTGACCTCTTAATCTACCGAAACTGAAAGTAATAATAACTAGTACAACATCTGGTTTCAATTTTGATTCCTATACAACAGAGGTTCCCAGTCTTTTCTGACTAATGACATACTTTACTACAACGCTGTCGACACCGAGACACAAAATTTTGACATAAATTATAATACTATATGACAAATATATATATATATATATATATATATATATCAGTGGCGTATAGCCCCCCTAAATCTTACTTACTATAGTAAAGTATATGGAATATCTTGCAGAATTTTCACATTTTCAGGCAAAGTCCCCCCGAAAGTTAGCAAAGCCCCCCAAAACAAAATCGTAAATACGCCACTGATATATATATAAATATATATATATATATATATATATATATATATATATATATATATATATATATATATATATATATATATATATATATATATATATAAATGAAAGTTACTAGGTTTGTGACTTAATAACTCTTGCACCACGAGACCGATCTTGATCAAATTTCCAACATAGATGAGGTTCGGATCTAGGATGTTTTTTTTTTTCATCATTTCCCTTTGACGGCACAACGGGGAGGAGGGGGAAGATATTTGAAAATCATTGAAAATGACCGATATTACTGTCGGATCCATAGTTTTCGGGGTCGATGAGACGAACTTTTGATGCCATTTAAACCAAAATTCAGCCCTTTATGTCCAAAATGAAACGTATTCTCCCCGTGTGAAGAACAGGTATTCTGATAATGATAATATAAATTATAATAATATAAGATTATAAATTTCTATCTAGTACTATCTAAGCATCGGCAAGTGAAATTGAGCATCAATGCCGCCATTAACTGGTATAGTCTGTTTCAAAGTTAATTTTAACTTACTATGAAAGGCTTCATGCTAAAAACAAAATGTTGTGTATATAGTGTTGCCACGAGACGAGACACGAGACGGGACAGAACCATATTAGACGAGACGAGACAGACTACTTGCCCCGTCTCGAAAACGAGACGAGACACGAGACGAGACGGGACGTCTCGTGGAATGTCTCGTCTCGTCTCGAAAATGAAAACGCTGGCGGGAATGGCCAAGATTGAAATTGCCAGTGGTCATATAGATTGCAAAAGGAAAATCCCCTTTGTGAGAAAACATGTTGAAAAGCCTTCATAGAAAAGTGTCCTCTGTCTATTAAATGAAACAATCGTGATACATGAGCTTCCAGGAATATCATCCTTAATGTCTTGTCCCCAATTCCCCTTACTCTAAACTGAGGAATTCTCATTTTTTTTTTTTCATTTCTGGCTGGAATGATGACAAACAAAATCAAAGACGGAAGATTTTTTACAAGGTCAAGAAACCGAACTACCACCACCATCTACTCAATTTGAAAACTGGATAAGGTCTACACTCATTACAGGCTGTAGTTGAAAGTTCTGGCTGAGATGGAGGAAGAGAACAACAGACTACACTTGTCTTTACTCTCTGGTGGCGGTATTCTTTTTGCTATATGAACCGAAAACGGCAATTGAAGTATGTCATATTACAACTCTCTCTCTCTCTCTCTCTCTCTCTCTCTCTCTCTCTCTCTCTCTCTCTCACACACACACACACACACACACACAAACACATAAAAACACACTTTTACCATTTTACCAATCGCTCGCTTATTATACAGCAGTCATGTTGTAAAATTCACCTCTTCGTTTGGAAGTCGGGCGGAGGATAATGAAAGCAAAGATATTATCGACGAACCCTTCAAATTGTTTGCTTTCAGCAAATTTATGATAATAATAATATCACTTTAGGTAAAGAAGTTTTACAGGGGGACCTTCGTTTTGTTACGCGGAAATGTTTGATCTGACCAGAGTGCGAAATTGGCCTGTGCTTCCATGTTGGGAGAAGGGGAATACTTCCCTTTCCTAGTGAATAATGTTCATTAGGACCTGAATTATCTTCAGAAATTGTTTCTTACAGGCATATAAAACCTCTCGAACTTAATAAGTTTAAAGAACATTTGGTATAATATTCATGGAACTCCGTTGAAAGCAGAAAATATCATGAGAATGATCAATATTCGAACATTGAAGAACATAATTAACAGAAAAGAAATAGGATACCCAAACCATATTTTTAAACCTGCTATAAAATGTATATCCTATATTTTTACTAATTCCTTACTCCCATGAAAGTATCCTTGGAAGGGTATTCTCTCCATTTTTTTCAGACTGAAATCCTTTTATCCTGTACGATTTCCCCCCCTGACACAATACGAAAAAACAAATGTTGTTAAAATCCATACACATGACCCTTCCGACACTCAACCCGGGGCCTTCAAGCCGATGGTCTATCGCCGCAGACCGCTCGGCTTGGTATGAAGATGTACGTTGTATGATTGCGAATAGATCCCGACAATATAAGAAATTTTAATCCAAAATGGCCACCCAAAAATCAACTCTTTTTTTTTTTTTTTTTTTTTTTTTTTTTTAGCTACAAGCTAATCTGGGTGTACTGTCATGAGTTTGTTACACAAACGGGGCAACCACCACATAGTACCACACACCCCGCGGTTATGAGAACAGATTTGAACCATGGAGGTGAAGACTGGCCCCAAGCATTCTTTCGTCCGATGTGTCGTTCAGCTCCCATTGCTATGGCACTTTGTGTGCATAGAGCTTAGTGTGCAGTAACATATAAAATTTCAATCAAATACTTTCCATTACTCAATAAAATTATTTGGTTCCAAGCTTTTTTTTTAAAAAAAAAAATAAACAAATCTAAACATAATAAAATCTATCTCTCTATTTATCTATATATCTTTCCATCTCTCTCTCGCTATATATATATATATATATATATATATATATATATATATATATATATATATATATATATATATATATATACAGACACTATAAAGCAAGTGGGCTGATAGTATACGATAGTGTCGGGCATGATGACACCTTTACATCGAACTTTGCTTGTCGTGTAAACATTATTTGACATTAGTGTCTTCATCTTCGACGTACCTATGAGCAATTTACTGTATATTTGTATATTGAAACTGGTGAAACAAATTTCAATGTTTTAGAATGTTAAAAAAAAAAAAAAAAAAGCCAAGATCGAGAAGCCTCAGACAACTAACAGCAGAGATATATTATCTTGTAAACTATTTGTCCTTGCCTTGTGAGCTTATTTGAATTTATTTTTAAGACCTTTAGGCAACTTTGGACGAATGGATGATGATGGGAAAATTAGTGGAATGAAGAAAGTGGTAGGATACTAGACAACTTCGAGAAAACACACACATTCGAAAAATGAAATGAAATCTTTGAGTTTTACGTCCCACAGTTATGCCGGTTAGGCTAAAGGAGACAGTGATGATGAGTAACGAATGAAATGGTGGAATGAAGAAAGTGGGAGGAAACGGGAAAACCCCGAGAATACTCACGCACACGGTGTTTGTCCACCACAAAGTTCACTTGGCGGGGCTGGGGTCGAACCCGAGACTCCAAGCATCAGAGGTGAACGCTCTACCACTGAGCCACCGCGGTCCCCACACACATTCAATGTTTGTCCACCACAAAGCTCACATGGCACTAACCGAGATCGAACCGACTACCATATACACCAGAGGTGAAGGCTTCACGGTGTAGCTACCGTGACATTTCTTGTCTTGTGTGTTCTGGGTAATACTTGTAACTTACAAGGGAAGAGAGGGAGATTATATATCGAAGTGGAGGATGGTTTATATACCAATCGAAAGCACTAATGACGCCTATTAGAAAACTGTAATAAAAATTTTCCGAATGCATATACTATGCGAGTTATATGAATATATAGAGTGTCCAGATAATCCGTTTCCACCCCTTGAAATCGCAAACGATAAGACAGATGCCAAAACTGGAAAACACGTGTTTGATCATTTTAAAAGTACAACGTATCAAAGCAAACATTCTTGTCACAAGGCCACCCGAAGTGTACTGGGTGGGGTCCAACTCAAAAATTACAAAAGGTAAGGGGGTCAAGTAGCATATCGTTCGAAACTTCTTGGGAAATGAAAGAAGACGGAACAAGTCTCAATACTCTAAAATTACCTTGTGCAAAATGGCGGCCGGTCAAACTGTCAGCAAAAACGTCATTGTAAAGTCGATGGCCACCCCCCAAAAAATCCTGAAACGGTGAGGCAGATGTCAAAACAGGAAAACATGTGTGTCATCATTTCAAAAGTACGATGATTGGAAGTAAAAATATTTGTCTCAGGGTTCTCCACAATGTCCCAGGCGGGGTCATACTCAAATTGTTCAGATGGCAAGGGAGGTCAAGTAGCACATCGTTTAAAGCTGTTATTAAATGAAAGCAGATAGAACAAGTATGGACGCTCTACGATAATACTGTGCATACATCTTGCATTTTAGTTGTTCTTTCTGTAACCGGGTTTTAGTTTATTTTCACTTTAATTCTTGTACTCAACGGAAAGAAAGGAAATGCCCCTACTGTGAGATTCTGCTCTTTGAGCCCAGTAATGTCTAAATAAATAAAAAAAATAAAATAAAAACAAATTAAGACATAAATAAAAGAAACGACAACATTTGACATCTTTGAGTATAGAACTGACTAGTTAACATATAATGTATAATACTTCCACAAACATAAATAAGCAGAGGTTGGAGCCATCAGAAGTAAAGACTCTTACCTCTACTTATTTATGTTTATGACTGCACAATAGTGGTACTTATGCTCGTTATCTGGTTTATCAATTATAAAATGATTCAAACAAAAGAATTCCTTGCACCAGGAAGAGTAAATACGTACAAATGTCCCAGAATGAAAACAAGTGCCGATTGCAAAATGGAAAGTGAACGTGCTCAGAAAATCGAAATGAAGATATACATTTTGACCGGCCGCCATTTTACACAGGGTAATTTTAGAGGATCGAGACTTGTTCCGTGTTCTTTTATTTCTCACCAGCTTTATTTGACCATATTTGCCATTTGAAAATTTTGAGTAGAACCCCGTCTGGAACCTTGTGGAGGACGTTGGGACAAACATTTTTACTTTCAGTCATTGTACTTTTGAAAAGATGACACACATGTTTTTCTTTTTTGACATCTGTCTTACCGTTTCAGTTTTTTTTCTTTCTTTGGAGGGTGGCCATAGACTCTACAATGACGTTTTTGCTGACAGTTTGACCGGCCGCCATTTTGCACAGGGTAATTTTAGAGAGTTGGGACTTGTTCGTCTTCTTTCATTTCCCAAGAAGTTTCGAACGATATACTACTTGACCCCCTTACCTTTTGTAATTTTTGATTGGACCCCACCTGGGACTCTGCGGGTGGCCCTGGGACAACAATGTTTGCTTTGATACATTGTACTTTTATAATGATCAAAAACGTGTTTTCCAGTTTTTGCATCTGTCTCATCATTTGCGATTTCAAGGGGTGGAAACGGATTTTCTGGACACCCTGTATATTCATATAACTCGCACAGTATATGCATTCGGAAAATTTTTATTACAGTTTTCTAATAGGCGTCATTAGTGCTTTCGATTGGTATATAAACTATCTTCCACTTCGATATATAATCTCCCTCTCTTCCCTTGTTAGTTGTATCTTGATTAGCATGGTGCAGCCTGCTACATTTTATCTTCGTTCCCATGGTATGCTGCTATATTTTTTACGAGACAAAACGAGACAAACGAGACGAGACGGGACAGAACATCTCGAGACGAGACACGGGACGAGACATGCTTTGCACGAGACGAGACGAGACAGCCTGAAGTCTCGTCTCGTCTCGTCTCGTGGCAACACTATGTGTATATAATAATGTACAGATTTACAGGCCATCTGAAGTACATACACTTATTTTTTACATGTAAATTCTAAAATGTCACGACCCCCAACGGAACTGCGCGACATACCGGTTGGAAAAGTATGCTGCGTGGTACGACATAAATACAAGAGATAACAAGGATCTGCTTTTGAAATGGATTCAGCTTCCGATGACAGAATCTGTCAGATTATCTTTGTACCACAGCCGGATTGAATTCACATGGTTTGGAAGTCTTCCGTGGTTTCACCATGTAAAGTGTAACTCACCTTAAAAAAAGAAGAAGAAAAAGGAAACAGGAAATAATAAATTTATAATATAGTGTTCGATTTGAATTTATTTATGCTCATTCGAAACAAACGTAATAGCTAGACTTCATATGATAAAGACACAAATAAACTTTTTTTTTTTTTTTTTTAATGTTCTATCTCAAATGGATTTTTTAAATACTCGCTCTTCATTCTTGTCTAATTAAGTTTCTGTTGGTAAGTTTTATAACTTGTTTTTCGCAAACATAGTTTCTGTCTATGGCCGAGTGACTAATACGCGTGACCCCAGCTTCGATTTACATGAGGATATATGCCTAAAATGCAAGCAGTGGTTTGAATCCCACTTTAAAGGAATGTCCCCATTTCATATAGCCTGACATTGAAAAGGGACGTTATAACCAAATCAGTGAAATGAACGTCAGGTTCACGCAAATGGATAGTGAGTAGCATAGGGTGTTGTACTTCCAAAGTCTAGTTTTCCCGAATGGTACCATATTTGCTAGAAATGAGGGGCACCACTCCCCACACACTCTGTAGGACACACATGGGAATGATCATATATTATTATTATTATTATTATTATTATTATTATTATTATTATTATTATTATTATTATTATTATTATTATTATTATTATTATTATTATTATTATAAGTGTTCTGCTTGTGGGCAGGTCCTGGAACTAATGAGTTTTTTTTTTACTTTTTTATTTTTTTTATTTTTAGGTTTGGTCCTGAAAATGTTTCTCGCACGTTTTTCGATCTTCAGCTTCCTCTTTTAATTAACAATATTCTCTTCTATTTTTCGAATCATCGACCTATTATGTTCTTCTTCCTACTCACTATCCCTTTCCTTCCATCTTCCCCTCTATTTCGGTATGAAGAAGACAAATTCTTCGCAGGATGTGCCCAATTCAATTGCCCTTCTACGAAGGATGTTGGCTTAGCCTGCTGGTTAAGAGTGATTTGTTCCTTGGCTATCGAAATTCTTGACCTCTGATCTCTTTGGTGCAATAAGACTATAAGAGTCTCTCGTCAAAATACCTCCGCAATGTTTTTCTCCAGGAAGAACGATCATTGTATTTATTCTCCTCCTTTGTCCTTCCTGGGAAAGAAATAATGTGGTAGATTTTCCATTTGGAGATCTCCAGTATGCAGAATTTGTGGTTTTCGATATCGCTTCACTTTTCTTCTGAAGGTATCCAGTACTTTACACATTCACACACACTAGCTGAACCACAGGAAAATATTGAGCTTTGTATGGAAAGGATTTCTTAAGACACATTCACTCCACATGGTATTTCACGTTATTTTTAAGCGTTCATGTGTATGAAGCCATCATATTTTCAACTTTCTGCGTTATCCCACGAATTGTGTGACTTCTCAAATACTCTGTATAATTGATACAGCATAGAATATAACGATATACCTAGCAACGGAGAAGAGAGTGGAAAACGGGGATAATGAGAGGTGGGATTTGTGATTCATGTTGTATGTTTCTCTTCTCCATCACTCGTTTACGTTATCTGCACATTAATTATTGTTTATTCTCCCTCCATATCTTTCCCCCACAACACAACTCCTGCACTGGTTGAGCGATATCAACACCTAACATTGCAATATTTTACTAGATAAGTATTTGAAATGATGACGAATGGGTAGAAGGTGGAGATACAAACACGGATTAAATTCTTTTAAAATGCTAATGGACGCATCTGTCATGATTTTGGATGACACTGTACGCTTCATTTACATTTTGAAGCTCTTCGCATTTTCATTTATCACCTTTGTACGTACTGCGTTTTATAATTTTATTCCGCGTATCTGCTGATATCAGCATTGCCCATTAGTGTGATATGAGATTAACTATAGCTGCAGCTGATACGCTTTTCCTATACACAGCCTCTTGGAAACGAAATTAGTAATTGAATTTTCTATTTTCATAGATTGCTCACAGTGTTCTAGTTTACTTTAGTGTTTCTGCACCTTTTTCCAAATATTCATTTATTCATGTCCTCCTTCTTCTGTTTGTATTTCCCATTCACCTCCACTCTGGGCAAGTTAGTGCAGAAGCATTAAACGTCCAAATTCTATAATGCAGTATTAATAGCGTTTAACAGATGAAAAAAAAAAATGTTCAACGATGAGACATATACAAAGCGATTGCTCTCCCTGAGTTTAACTAACTGATATAAGTGAGAGTGAAAGTTCATGTGTAGTTTCTTGAGAAAATTGATATTTATTTTTATTATTATTATTATTATTATTATTATTATTATTATTATTATTATTATTATTATTATTATTATTATTATTATTATTATTAAGTTATTGTAAATTGACGCTGTACTATAATCATGATGCATCATCATAGTTATTCTGCCGCAACTGAGAAGCTTCCCCCCTCCACGGTCTTCCGCTAACCTCTTCGTCTTCACATACGATTTTCCTGTTTGCATGCATTTCCTCCATCAATTGTAGCCTCCTTCGCCCTCTCCCGCTTTTTTCTGCCACCATATCCTCTAGCACGTCGCTCATGATATAGTTCCCTCTTAGCCAATATCTATGCCAACCGGTTTCTCTATCATGATGCAGTACCATCTATTAATTGATAACGAAGTATATGTCCTGAAGGTCACTGGCGCAAATCCTGGGGGATGAGGGAGACATGTCCCTTATGTCTCTTATTTTTTGTCTCAAAAATTTGAAAAAAAAAAAGAGAAAACTATTTTAGTGGTTAGTTTTGCCAAAATTCTCCTTTAAACCAAACTTCAAGTCAATTCCAATCCATAATCACACATTAACACAATTCCATTTCACTCGTCCATATTATCCTGTCGCAGCAAATTCCGTTCGAACTACACCCAAGGTAGTTACCTAGGACATTATTGTAATTGACTATGGAGATTTTATTAACAAAAAATTTTATTATTCGACTAAACGCAACACCCTCCAATCTTAGAACTGACGGGGATTGTCACCCTCAATATTCCGATTTGAAATGTGCTTTCTGGGAAGAAATTTGATGATTTGTGTCCGATTGCCACGAAGGAAAGTGAGATGAAATTGATGACCCCCTAAAATAAGCCTCAAATCTACCCACCTTCCAATGTAGAAGATAAAGAAAACTCTGACCCCCTCATCCTCCACAGCATTGTTTTTTTAACTTCATAAATATTTTGATCATCGCTGAAAAATAGATTATGGGAATGGTCTTATCCGTCCTCCCCCCAGTGTTGAAGACAGATATGCGCCACTGCTCAAGGTATTCATTATTACACAACAGAACAGCAGTACACAAGATTGGTACTGCACACTACATATAGTGTTGTGCAAGCATGAGACTAGGAACGGCAAAAATTTCCCGGTATCGAAAATTTTACTTTTCGGAATTTAGAAAATTCCAGATTTGAAAAAGTCCGGAATTTGGAAAAATTAACGGAATTTTCCGAAAGCCGGGTTTTCCCTGTTTTTTCTTAATTTCGGAATTTTCTTCCAAAATCGGGAATTTTTCCGATTTTACTTTCCGGATTCCGGAAAGTAAAAATTCCGGAATTGCCATTTCTACATTGAAATGAATAAATCTCATCGAGCTGAGCAAAATGGCATGCTTGAAGGTTAAATTGTGATTGCTTTGTTTTCTAGGAAATCGAGGGAAACGATTTTTTATGGCTCTAAAAAAGTATTTCGTTTGCCAATAATAAACTGAAAGTTTTTCTTTTCATTCAAAACAGATTCTTTATTTACTTATGTATTGTATATGTAAAAAAAAAAAAAAAAAAAAGATATTAAATAATGCGTTGTATCTTGTTGTTCGTCTCCTCCTAACAGTGACACAACATTTAAATACTAATAAGTTTTCTTTCCTGAATTTCAAAATATAGCCCAGTATTAAGTGAAAGAGTATCACAAAGTATGGGTTCTCCACTACAGTCACTTTTAGCGTTGTCTGTATTTGCAGCAGGACGTACACTTCATTTGTCCATTTCTTAAGTTACTGTTCAGATATATTGGAAACTTTCAAATTTTCTTTTTAAATCTCCCATAATCTTTCTCTTCGAATTCCATACATGAGTAGTACTTTCTTAAATCTGAGAAATTGTTTAGACCTAGTATCTGGTGCACCAAGAAAATATTTTCTTACTTAGAAGCGAGAATTAGCAATTTTCATTCATGAGGAAAACAGCAGTGTGAATTTGAGTTCCCCTCAGCGACGCAAATCTGTCTTCAATATTGGTGGGAACGGGTAGGACCGTTCCCATAATCTTTTCTTTTTTTAAACGATGTTCAAAATAGTTACGAAGTTGAAAGACAATGTTGTGGAGTATCAAGGGGACAGGATTGTCTTCAACATTGGGAGTCGGGCAGATTTGAGGCTTATTATGGGGGGACATCAATTTCATCTTACTTTCCTTTGTGGCCATCGGACAAAAATTGTCACATTTCTCCCCCCCCAAAAAAAACACATTTCAAATCGGATTATTGGGGGGACAGTCCCCCCAGTTCCAAGATTGGAGGGGCATGTCCCCCTCACCCCCGGGATTTGCGCTAGTGGTTCCGCTTCATATATAACCAACTTCCACGTTCCTTTCATTTCTCATAGACGAGACTTTTAAACTCTCGTTTCTAAGAAAAAGACGTTCTCGGTCGGTGCACATATACTGTAAGAAACAGGTTTTGAAATTTTCTTTAAATAGCAGGGACGGATCCAGTGGGGGCGAACGCCCCCCCCCCAGAAGAGGAAACTTTCTTATTTTATTTATATAAATAAAGCCCATCCCAAAGTTTGGAGCCCTTAAAAGTAGCAGTATGACAACCCACCGCCTTCCCTAGAACTCGGTCCTGGATCCGCCCCTGTTAAACAGTGTACTTAACTCCTCTTTCTAAGAGTGCCATTCACTCATGACTAATAATAAATTTTTCTTTTAAAAATGTCCATAGATTTTCATTTATTTGTCAGTGAAGACTACATACGTTTTTGAGGCTAAATAACTTCTGTTTTCGCCTTACGTAAGTAAGACTATGGTTCGATTCTTGGTGGCAGTAGACGTGAAACTATATAGGTTTATGTATCACATAGCCTCGGTTCTAAAAAGAAGTGTCTAAACGCCGTAAAAGTAAATGCAATTTCTGTATTTTTACAATACTTTCATTGGGCTACTTTTCTGTTTGTAAGGGTCAAGTCTTGCAACATAAATTTGACGTGTTTCCACACTAAATAGAGCTCTGAAATTTTGTACAGATACGTAAATGAAATCTCTATATTTTACGTCCCACAGTTATGCCGTGATGATTAAAGGAGACAGTCGTGATGATAATGGATGAAATAGTGGAATAAAGAAAGTAGGAAAAAACGGAAGAACTCCGAGAAAACCACGCACGTAGTGCTTATCCATCACAAAATTCACTTGGCGAGAGTTGGAATCGAAACAGGGACCCCATGTACCAGAATTAAGCACTCTAGAACTGAGCCACTACAACCCCTTATACAGATACGTAAAACCTATGACAATGCAGTATTTTCACTTAATTTTTGCTGAAGCCTATCGCTTTACTGTATAATTAATAACATTAATTATGGACCCTCCGTTATGAATTTAATCCGTTCCGTAACACTCTTCCCAAATTGAAACTACCTTTTCCATATAAAATAATGTACGTAAATATAATTAATCTGTTCTAGTCACAAAAACATGGGATTGTATGTATTTTTTTTACATTTTAAATTTTTTTCTATGATAAAGAATATAGAATGAAAATATCATTATTGTTTTTAAAGACAAACAAATGAACGTGGAATCACAAAAAAGTGAAATTAAAAAAAAAAAAAAAAAACTGACATAATGTTTACGGGAAAGGCGCGTGGAATTGTCAGTACAGGCGTATGTGTGAGTTCGTATTCCGAAATACTCTATTGTTGATAAGCTGAGAGAAAAAAAAAAATCACAAAACTCGTTTGTAAACTGAATTGTTCTCAAAACGAGGGACTCATAACTCGAGGGTAAGTTGTTAAATAAATAAATAAATAAATAAATAAATAAATATCACCTGTTGCTTATAGAACCCAAATCCTACAGGAGTTAGGTTGGTTGCAGACTACTTCGCGCTCTTCTAACTTCATGTCGACTAGTTTGAGCATTTTCTGTACGTAATAAGAAAAAATTGGCTGTCTTTCACAATGCATTTAAAAAAATATTGAATAAAGGCTAAAATATAAAAATAATCTTAAGAAAAGCTAAATCTGAAAAACCATTCTTCTATAAAATCTCTCTCTCTCTCTCTCTCTCTATATATATATATATATATATATACAGGGTGGTCGTGCATGAATGTCGGAAAATTCAGGAGATGAATCTACAGGTAAAAACAAGCATAAAATGTCATATGAACATTGGGTGAATGCGGCTTCGTTTGGACGCTAGAGGCGTCTGAAATGTCACCTTCCGAGGCGGCAATTTGCAATATCTCAAGAACGGAGAGAAATACGAATGTCGGGTCAAAACATATCAAAGGAAACCCCATTCGAAGAATCCAATTATGCATAAGTAATGGCGAAACAGTGGCGGCGCTAGAGGGGGCACAAAGAAAGTGAATGAAACATGGAGAAAAGTGAACAATTTACACTGAAAACTTGTAGGAGGGGATGTTACTTGGAACATGCAACAACAAATGTTAATGAACAAAGGCAACAACGCCTAGTCTGTAGGGACTTTATGGGAGGCGGATTGTAGGAATACAGTATCTTTGTAATGGTGAGAAATAGGAATGTCGGATCAAAAGATATCAAAGGAAATCCCATCCGAAGAATCCAATTATGTATAAGTGATGGCGAAACAGTGGCGGCGCCAGCGGGAGCACAAAGAAAGTTAATGAAACACTGAGAAAAGTTGAAATTGGTGAAAACACAACTATTTGAAAGCAATCAGGAAACAAGGAATACAACTCTAGGTGTACTGTATGATACATGTCCGATGACAGAGGGCGCATAGCTACAGTAGGTGGAACAAGGGGGCGTGCAGAGCGTCGCGTAGTAGAGTTAGTTATAAAAGTAGTGAAAGCGTGGGTAACGAGAGCGTTCGCATCGAAGGTGCTGAGGACAGCGCACAGTTCATTCGTGCTGAATGGGGCAATGACAGTAACAGCACAAGCGTTTTAGTGCTACACTCTACAGGCAGGGCAGTGATCCATGTCTATGTGAATGTGGTTTACTTTGTGTCTTGTGAAACAGTGTTGATGTTCACAAGCGCGGGACGAACAAGTGCTATGTGTAATGTACCACAATGAATAGGGTAGTATAAACTAACGCCGAAATGGCAGATATGCATTTGATTTACGGCTTAGCGGAAGGTAATGCAGAAGAAGAACGTAGGTTATATGCGGAACGCTACCCAGATCGACAAATTCCAGCACCGGGGATGTTTATTCGTATTCATCAGCGATTGCGGGACACTGGGTCATTCCTTCCCAACACAGACATTCCGAGACGACGACGCGTTCGAACACCCCCATTGGAAGAGAGGGTACTCCGACATGTGACCCGAAACCCTAGTATTAGTACCAGACGAATAGCAAGGCAGGAACACGTTTCGCATCAAGTCGTGCTAAGCATCTTGCATAGTAATAATGTCAGACCATACCACGTACAACGAACGCATGCGTTATACGATGGTGACTATGAAACCCGACGACGTTTCTGTCGTTGGTTATACCGCCGCTGCCGTGTATCACCAGCCTTTCTAACACAGGTATTGTTCTCGGATGAGGCATTATTCACACGGGATGGCATCACAAATGTCCACAATGACCATCGATGGGCACGCAACAATCCGCATGCAATTGTAGAGACGAAGCATCAACAGCGTTTCCAATTGCATGTGTGGGCTGGTATTATTGGCGACAACGTTGTGGGACCACACTTCTCACCACAGCGATTGAACGCAATATCTTATCTCCAGTTTCTGACTCAGAACCTACCTATTCTGCTTGAAGATGTGCCACTAAGGACAAGACAGTGTATGTGGTTTATGCATGATGGCGCCCCTGCCCACTCATGTCACACCATTCGTGCATATCTGAACAAAACATTTCCACGCAGGTGGATAGGTCGTGGTGGAAGACAAGCATGGTCTCCACGTTCACCCGACCTGAATCCCCTAGATTTTTTCCTGTGGGGTTACGTGAAGACTCTCGTGTAAACACGGCTCCTGCATGATGTTGAAGATCTTCGCCAGAGTGTATGTGCTGCATTTGCCACATTACGGCAAACGCCAGCGATATTGGCACCAGCCAGATAATCCTTACGCCATCGTGTAACTGTCTGTTTCGAAGAACAATGAGGACATATTGAACAGCTGCTATAGAATGGCATTATGTTGACCATGGTAAGTACAATGCCTCTTGTTTTTACAGTACACTGGGTCTCATCTTCCATACGTGTTTTTTACGATCTGCACGTTTCATCACTAAGAGTGTTTAACAGTTTCTTTGCAGCTCCCATGCGCCGCCACTGTTCCGCAGTACGTGTGCATAATTGGATTCTTCGGATGGGATTTCCTTTGATATCTTTTCACCCGACATTTCTATTTCTCTCTGTTAAAATGATACTGTATTTCAACATTCCACTACTCATAGTGTCCCTACAGCGTACCCATTCTTGCCTTTGTTCACTAACATTTGTTGCTGCATGTTCCATATAACATCCACTCCTACAGTTTGTCAGTGTAAATTGTTCACCTTTCTCCGCATTTCATTCACTTTCTTTATGCTTCCCCTGGCGCCGCCACTGTTTCGCAGCTCCCATGCGCCGCCACTGTTCCGCAGTACGTGTGCATAATTGGATTCCTCGGATGGGATTTCCTTTGATATCTTTTGACCCGACATTCCTATTTCTCACCATTACAAAGATACTGTATTCCTACAATCCGCCTCCCATAAAGTCCCTACAGACTAGGCGTTGTTGCTTTTGTTCATTAACATTTGTTGTTGCATGTTCCAAGTAACATCCCCTCCTACAATTTTTCAGTGTAAATTGTTCACTTTTCTCCATGTTTCATTCACTTTCTTTGTGCCCCCTCTAGCGCCGCCACTGTTTCGCTATTACTTATGCATAATTGGATTCTTCGGATGGGGTTTCCTTTGATATGTTTTGACCCGACATTCGTATTTCTCTCCGTTCTTGAGATATTGCAAATTGCCGCCTCGGAAGGTGACATTTCAGACGCCTCTAGCGTCCAAATGAAGCCGCATTCACCCAATGTTCATATGACATTTTTTGCTTGTTTTTACCTGTAGATTCATCTCCTGAATTTTCCGACATTCATGCACGACCACCCTGTATATATATATATATATATATATATATATATATATATATATATTTTTTTTTTTTTGCTGGGGTAATTCAATTATAGTTTCATTAACAAATGTGTAGAAAATATGCACAAAGACAAGAAAATATTTTTTTGATGTAATAAAATTAAGATATTTAAATAGTAACGCTAAAAGCACTGACGCGAGCGAACCACTTTATCTATAAACTTTATCTCTCAATCTTAGGAAGAGCGTCCAATGATTTTGGTCTTAAGTCCCATTTCTTAAATTTACCCTAACAAAAGAAGTTATTTTCACCTTTCCATTGTCATTAAAATCATTTCTTATCTTTTGATAAATATGTATTTTCTTATCTATATCCTGAGGTAATTTAGATAATAAGCTTAAATGACTTCGTAATTAGTAGTTCCAGAGAAAGATGGATCATTTTGATTAGTACTAGACCACCACAATACGTCTGATAATGCTTTCCTCTTGTTATTTCGATAATTTAGAAAAATGTGGAATGAACGAGCCCATCTCTGAAATTCTCGAACGGGTCAATTTAAAATTTGCTCGGAATTAAAACAAATTCGTATTTCTTTGCAGCAACTATTGAAACAATGAACAACTAATTCCATTTATTTATTTATTTTACCTAAATAAACCATAGTAACTTCCTATGTTGACTTGAAAGCTATTTATGTTCCAAGGTTATTGCTATTGATTGAAAATTATTCTGAGAAATTAAACTCAGGCAGCGAATAGCAGTACATTTGTTTTTCTTTTTCAAAAAAATCACAGAAGCTAAGAAACAAAGAACTACATATAATGCATTCATGGAGAAAATTAGACTGTTGTCATTTAAATACCAATGTCCTCTGCGACCAGGTACGCTATTAAACAGATATATAGTGTTCGTACGTGACTTATTTGGCAAAACTGAAGTCCATTTTATTACATCATAAAATACTCTTGATATGATCTAATTTCTTTAGAGATGTGTAACACTTGGTTATTTACAAAGTGATACAGAAGCATCAATGTAGGATTTGTTATTTATTCAGACAAACTGATATTCAAGTATTCTTTACAAGTTTGGATTCTAACTTCAATATTATTCTTTTGTTTGTTTTTGTTGTTAAATCTTTTTGTTAGGATTTATCGTAAGTGTTGTTCTTGTTGTGATATACTTTTATGTATGTATGCATTAATGATGTCAGAAAGCACACATACACACACAAAAGAAAGTATGAAAGAAGATAAACGAGCAAAAAGGGACAACAACTGCTGTGAACCATGTTGTCAACGCCTCCTAGCTGGTGCCACAATAGACAAAAGTCCTCTAGAACAAAATTATTGTGATTTACATCCTGAAAACGAAGAAGAGACGAACGTATCTTATATATATTTTTTTCTTGTGGTAAAGGGGAAGGAAGGGGACGAGAAAGAAGACCAACTGGAGAAGACAGCTATTCTCGTTTTCTTTGCAAGAAGTCATTTTATGGCTGTTGGCCGGTGTCGTAACGAGAGACCGACTTTTAAAAGTGATTACGTACGTTAATTGGACCCCTTTTGCATCGTCGCTCTGTTATAACAGGGGCTGGAAATGTCATACGCTAAATCATCAAGCAGGCCTTTTGCTTAACTACTTTCGCCAGACTTCCTTTTTGTGTCTGTCTATCTGTAATAATTTTCTGAGAGCAACAACAAAAAAGAACAAGAACTAACTGGTCGTCGCAGACAGAAAAGGATTATATTATTTGATTTGTTGCATGCATGTATATATATAAATATAACTTCATCTTCTTTTGTCTCAAATTTAAAGTTAGACGATTTATATTTTTGATTACGTTATTGTATTAAGTAATTAGCGGATTGTATTACATTGTCGATGCTCATTAGCGTGTTTGTTTTGAGACTTCTCTTTCTGCCTTTCCCCTTCTTTCCGTTCTTTCTCTATCTTTTTTCTCATCCCTTCAGTATATTATTTATCGGAATTTTGTCTTAGTTTGTAGCAACATGCATGCTTAAGAGTTAATAATTGAGGACCGTTTTTTGAAAACTCGATAGAGCAAATTTTGAGAAACGGAGGTATGTTTTTTTTTTTTTTTTTTCTGGTAGGCCTATACTTTTTATGCTACCAATCGAGCTGTGAACTCAGAATTGACAAATATCGAAATGTGCCATGTGTATAGAATACTAAATTATGAACGAATTGCCAGAACTCGATAGAGGTTATGTACAATAAGAACAAAAATGCAATTGTTGCAAAAAAGATATTTTGTGCTCTATCGAGTTTTGAAAAAAACGCTCTTCAATTGGTTTATTCATGCTTCAATATGTTCCATTTCTGACTTAAGAGTCCGCTATTTTTGTTCTTTTTCTATTGCGTATAACAAACAAAGATGCATAAAGGCTGTATGGATAGACTTTAACGTAGAACTAATTTAATAATAATAATAATAATAATAATAATAATAATAATAATAATAATAATAATAATAATAATAATAATAAAAAGATTGTGTTGTTGAACCACTGTTATAATACGAGAGATGTTACTACTTTTTCTTGACTTGATTTTGAGTTTAACGTCCCGTTCAGCAGCGAGGCTATATGAGACGTGGACTTACTGATTAACGTGGAATCCGAACCACATAAGCTCCCGCACAGTGTTTCAACTAAAAACATCGGTGATTTGGATTGACTTACATTAATAATTTGTATATTTTATGGGTGACAAAGTCTACAATTTTATTTTTGTTTTACAGATGTTTGTAGTACAGTAATGAAGGACAGGAAAAAAAAGAGAGGACTCGAACTGATTATGCGAACAGAAGAGCGTATTGATGCAATGCGGCGACCTGTTTTCAACAGTCCGAAATGAAAAAAAAAAAAGTGACGTTTGTCTACAGATCCCGGAATATCTTTAAACGTTGTCCAATTTGTCGGCAATGGTTCCAGTAAGATGGAGCTAAGCCGCATACAATTTAAGCTAACTTGACCTTCCTGCATTTAAAAATTTCAACAATCGCGTGATTTTCAAATCGTTATACACATTTCTTTGAAAATAGTTTAAAGTGGCCTGTAACTACTCCAGATGAAAACCCATATAACTATTTCTTGTGAGATTTCCTAATGTAGGACGTTTCCAAACGAGGACCCCCATCACATGATAATTTGAAAATAAATGTCGAACAGCGTACTTCGAAAGTGAAGTCGTGCAACACTTGGTCAGATATTTGGCAATATGGAACCAGAAGAAAGAAATAAAAAAAAAAAAAAAATGAAGTGGACATTTCGAACTTATTTTCCGTTATTTCTTTTAATTATTTTTCTACATCATATTATGCGTCTTTTGTGTGTAGTTATAATAAATGTTTTTAAATGCTATAAATTTAGTTGAAACAATCTTAGACCACTCATTTTCAACTGGCCGATGTATGAAGTAGGAATGCGATTTTACAATCAGAGAAATAGCAGAGAGAAACACAATGGGAGAAACAGACTAAGGATGACGTAGGAGAGCAAGTGTTGGCAGCAGTGGCGGATAATGTTAGTATTGCTGCGTTGCGCAACGATCAAAGTATTTCAAGAAAAAAATGTTATTATCAATAGTAGTGAAGAACAGGAAAAATACTTTTTAATACTTGCATATATACACTTTAAATAACTTTTTTTTTTTTTTTTTTTTTACTTCTGTAACTGTTCGTTCCGTTAATCCGTTTTAAAAAGCGAAAAATAATCCGTCACGGAATCTCTAATTTATATTGTGTTGCAGCGAGCATACAACGACCAGATTCCTTCAGCGCGGGAATTGGAGCGAATGTTAAGTCTCCTTTCCCCTATCTCAGAAGTTAAAGGGTCTGGTTGTTGCAGTGCTTCTGCAACACAGCACAGTTTCCAGTGAATGAGGTTTTTTGCGCTAAATAAGCTTTCTGAATTTTATTTCACTAGCAATTAACAATTGGAATTTGTTTTTATGCATTCATATTTTTTAAATTACGGGACCATACTGTAGCAAATCAATATAATGACAATTAAAAAAGTGATTGCAGAATTACAAAATAAGAAAGGAAATATCTAGTAGAGGAGAAAACAAATGAAAGTAGACCCGCATTTACAAGTTAATTCTTAGCTTATATTGATAATGAAGGCTTCTTCTACAGTAATATGTGAATCAAATATTAATAAGTCAGCATGTAGAATCTCTCCCCCTCCCTCTGAGGATAGTATTTTAATATAAACATATTTTTTTTATAAAATAAAAGAAATATATTTATATTAAATATACATACTCTCTACTCTTGATGATTTCCACATAAAACTGTATGATGGGGAACGTCACATTGAATTTGGAACTAGTTAGCAATGCTCAGGGGCGTAGCCACGAGGGGGTCCACCGGGTCCGGACCTCCCAAAAATTTCGAAACTTGACTAACATTTGTAGACTTTCTTAACGAACTATACTTGTTTAACAGAGAAACGATTGATGTAGGCTAAATATTTTATTTTACGCCTCATCATGTACTCTTCTTTTCTTATAAAAATAATCGTTCTATCATTTTTTCTAAAAAAAAAATATAGATGACAGTAAGTAAGAATGACTTATTGTCTTTTCGGGTGCAGTATAAGACAGGTTCCATATTATGTAGACGCATTGGACCTCCCTCAAATACTTTGGACCCCTCCCAGTTAACAATTCTGGGTGTAGAACTGGCAGTGCTGTTTGTTTTGATGTTCTTTGATTTTTGGCTTCTGTTACATGCCGATCCTTCATCTGGCGGGTTTCAAGGTTTCCTTTCCAGAACATATCACATTGATAAGCATTGTTTCGCCTCATGTGGAAGTATATTGTGTTCATCTTGCATTGCGTAAGAACCAAGACGGATGATTTGGAATGTAGTTTTTTTTTCTTTTACGCACATGTGTGTGTGTGTGTGTTGATGTATGAATATGTGACATTCGCAATTCATATATCAGTACCTATTTTGTATCAGCTGTTTTGGTTTTTAATTATTAGGTTTAATTTTCTGTAAATAACCTACAAATTATGAATGAATTGTATACCATGACTTCTGTAAATAACTTACAAAAAACATTGACCAGCTTTCAACTGAGGAAAAATTTGCAATTAAGGCTTAGACAAAACAAGCAAAGGGCAATTTAGGAGAATGTTCGAAAAAAAATCCAGTTTAAATTTACACAATATCTTATGGCAGTAGTGTTGTTTGCAGTGGCGGATCCAGGATATGATCAAGGGAGGGGCTAAACTACAGTTTGCCGCTTTATCCAGTGTAAAACAGGATTGAAGTCCATTTTATCCAGTGTATACCTGAGGGTCAAAGGGGAACTATAGCCCTTGAATCCGCCCTTGATTGTTTGCACCAGATAAATTTCCTCAATTTATTTTAAATTTTCCTGAATAAACTGTATTCAATGTACATTTTTTATAACACTGATCTCAGCTACGAACTCTCTTCAGTCAACGCTGAAGAGGAATTCGGATCACTGTCAGGGACTGAGTTTGCTAGAATGAATCGTTCGCAATAATCTAGAAAAAAATATTTAGTAAATCTACAAAGCTTCTGAAATTAATATTAACTGTACCTATGGCGTCAGCAAAAGACGAAAAGTTTTTTTCCACACGAGCTGACAATAAGAATACCAGAGTTCAACCAGCATGTATTAGACAGATTTGCTCCAATCAAAGAGAGGAGAATGAACTTACTAATTAATTAAGGTGATTAATCGGATAAAATGTTCTGCATTTTTATTTTTTAAAAACAGAATTTTATTTAATTTAACATGTCACATAGCATTTGCATCTAAAGTTATATTGATTAGTCAATGAGTTAACTTTATGTCTTCTGTCTTTTATCGTTCGTACTGCAACACCCGAAACCACAATCCACCGGCCGCCACTGGTTGGCAGTGTATGCGTGGTCATTGGTCCACGAGAAGTACGATAGAAACCATCGACTACATTATCAATGCTCTTGTTTGCCTAACTCCACTGTCTTTTATCAACGTCAGATTAGCTACGAGTTGCATCTTCTCTCCGTCTGGTTTACCGGGAACGAGAGCAGCAAATGGTGATGTGATGCCTCAATATTCAGTTGGAGTTAGACTTATTCCATATGCATAAACTAAAACTAACTCTATGGCCTATGGAACCCGGAGGTTCAGTGCCGCGTTCACAAAAGCTCTCCACTGACTTCTATCCTTAGCTAATTGGATCCAGTTTCTACTTTGTATTCTTATCTCTGCGAGATCCATCTTAATATTATCCTCCCATCTGCGCCTAGGTCTTCCTAATGGTCGTTTTCCTATGGGTCTACCAGTCAAGACTTTGAAAGCGTTTCTACTTGCTTCCATTCTAGCTACATGACCTGCCCACCTAAGCCTCCTAGACTTGACGACCCTAACAATGTTGGGTAAACCGTATAAACTATGTAGTTCCTCGTTATGAAGCTTCCGCCATTCCCCATTCTCGTTCCTCTTGGGTCCGAATATTCTTCTCAGGATCCTGTTCTCAAATACTTTCAGTCTATGTTCTTCTCTCAGAGTAAGCGACCATGTTTCGCAACCATACAGAACAACAGGCATGATTATCGTTTTATATATTTTAAGCTTCAAATTCCTCGACAGAATTCGCGACGACAAGAGATTTTGAACCGAATAGTAACACGAATTCCCTGCTTTTAGTCGACATTTAATTTCTTCGTGAATATGATTTTCGTCTGTTAATATTGATCCTAAATATTTGAAAGTATCCACTTTATCAAAAGTATTATTTAATATTTTAACGCCCCCACAATTTGTCGTATTACGGTCCCGACGCACTTCCATGTATTTAGTTTTCTCTGCATTTACTTCTAAACCCATGTCCCTGCAAGCGTTTAATAATGGTATCTATTAAATACCATTATTTCTCTATTATTTCTCTATTAAATATGCATACTCTCTATTCCATATGCATATACGTATTAAATCGAAAAAAAAATGTTATAGTAGGTCCGGCAAAGAAAGCCTGTAACTCTTTTCAGGCCGGTATTGGATAAAGTTCAATAGGCAATAAATATATAAATAAATAAATAATGAATAAAGGATACTAAGAAAACATAAATAAACAAATTCCAAAAATACGAGCTAATCCCACTACTTTTAAAAAATAAAAAGTTCCTTTAGTGTTCCACAAATATCTATACTGTCTTTTATATATTGTTGATTTTATTACCTTTAAGTTGGCCTATGAGGCATTACCTTTTTTTTAAGATATAAAATATTTTAGAGCAGTGATTTCCAGGACGCCTGCACTACAAAAGTATGTAGAACTATTGCTAGAAATAAATATAAATTGGTATTATTATTATTATTATTATTATTATTATTATTATTATTATTATTATTATTATTATTATTATTATTATTATTATTATTATTATTATTATTATTATTGAAGATTTGAGAACTCAATGCTGCATCTGAAATTGCAGATAGAATTAGACAAAAACACGAGCGGGAGGAGGAGAGTGTGAAGTATGCACGATTTTCAAAGAGGTGCGCCCTCTAAATACCTGTATAATTGGTAACAACTGCTTTTAACCAAATAAAATTTGACAAAACTAAAAATACTAAAATTTCACTCGTGATCATCTGAAGAAAACTGAAATACAAAAAAATAGAATAAACTCAATTCTTACCTATATTTTTTCATTTAGAGCTCCTTCGTGTCTAAGTGGTTAGCGTACGTGAATTCGGCGTGGGAGACCCGGGTTCTATTCCTAACGGGAGCTCATGTGGTTCGGATTCCACGTTAATCAGTAGATCCACGTCTCATATAGCCTCGCTGCTGAACAGGACATAAAACTCAAAATCAACTCTCAACTTTTTTCATTTAATATATCATTATTACTATTAATTTGAGGTCCGAAACCAGTTATTTGTGTTAATACTGTACTGTATTCCAGTTTCCCGAAAAGGATAATATAATATAGATCAAATAAAGTATATTAAATATCAAGTTTAAAAAGTGCACGACGGAAAAGATACCACCTCTAGAAAACTGATAGCGGAAAGGGGGAATCAGACTTAAACACAGAGAGAATACGTTGTGTGATGTAACAGACTACGTAAATTCTAATATAAATACTATTCACTTTGAGTTTGTCATAGGGAGCGGTGGGTCAGTGGTAGAGCATTCGATCCCAAATTCCACCAAATGGGTTTTGTGCTGGACAAACACCGTGTGTGTGCATAGGTTTTCTCGAGATTCTCCCGTTTCCTCCCATTTTCGCCATTCTACCACTATCATCCATCTCACCGTACCCTTTGGCCTCGCACATAATCGTTGGACTAGGCATGGTACCGAGACCGAGACTAGTCTCGGTCTCGTCTCGGTCTCGTATCGATTTATCGAGACGAGACCGAGAAGGACTTTTATATACCGAGACGAGACCGAGACCGAGACGGACTTTTAAATACCGAGACGAGACCGAGACCGAGACAGACCTCTATAAATCGAGACGAGACCGAGACGAAACTTAGGTCAGTCTCGAAAGTCTCGGTCTCGTCTCGAATATTAATATTGATAGATACTAAAATTACCTTCACTCAAAACTTGTTTCGTTGCTGTGTTAGATAATATGAGAACGGTTGACTGATGTACATTGGCGTATTTAGGAGGTAGTTATCGGGCTCAAACCCCTCCCGAAATAAATAACTCATAATTTTTTGCATTGCACGTACAACGCAATTTTTTGTTACTCGTTCCTCAAGCCTCTCCAGAAACAAAACCACTGCTGATGGAAATAGAATTCTTTCTCTCTGTTTCTCTCTCTCTCTCTCTCTGTATATATATATATATATATATGGTCACGTGCCACCCAGGTCCGCCATGCATAGGTTCCCGGGCCCAACTTTAATTTTAAATGGAAACAAGGGCTGAGTGGTACCTCGTTCGATAGACCTTGAAAACTAAAAAGCGTTGTGGCCAGGGTTGGCAAGGTAATTTACTTGTTACGTATTTTACGTAAATTACGCGTAATTTACTAGTAATATACGTCATGTAGAAAACCAGTTTTTTACGCAGACGTAGAAAACTATATTTCTTTCATTAAAACTAAGATCATTTTGAATAGTCGGTTATATTGTAAGCTTAGTTTTCTTATTTAAGCATTAAAACATTATTATCTTCTAAACATTATATTTAAAAGTAATGATTTCATGCCAAATCATAGTAATAAAAAATAATTTTGGATAGCCCCTCGCCGGCCCACTACTACTTTCCACTTATTAGCGCACACCCAAGCACAACCACCCAACATATAAGCACACACATTAAAAATATGTGTTGGTTCGGATATGTTTGAAAGTATCAAGTAACCTTTTGATTATAACAATTTATTGTTATACCTTTGCAGCTTTTAATATAAAACTCGAAACATTTCAGTATACTTTGAAACTTCTATTAGAAAAGAAAAAGAGATTGATTGTTAGGCTAATTTCACCTTCATATTACACACTAACACACACACATAACTGATACGAAAAATACGGATCAGAATATTGAAATAATGAAATTTTAGAATAAACTGATTTGTTTTTCTTCCACGTCTCAACGATACTATATATACCACTTCACTTAGCACTGAGACATATTGAATTTTCGATGTAAAAGTTATTAGATTCTCATTTTAAACACACACAACTGAAAAAATATAAAAGCACCCAACAGAACATTATACTAAATTTTTTGGAATGAACTCATTTATTTTGCTCTTTTCTTCCAAGTCCAACAACACTAAATATATTACTTCCCTTAGCACTTGACTATCATTTGAACATTTAATGTAGACATTTTTCATTCTCATAATAAATAGACAAAACTGAAGAAAATACTCAACAGAATATTGAACTACTTGTTTCTTCGTTTTGTGTGTGTGTGTGTGTGTGGAAAGAAACAATTTGTCTTTCTTCCTAGTTCGAATACTGAATATATTTCACTTGGTTCCAATAAAACTGCGTATATCATTTCATTTTAAACTTAGCCATTATTTTAATTCTTAAAAAAAAAAAAAAGTTACATGCCATTTCCATTATAGTTTAGTACAATTCGAACACAATACTCTTAATCACACTAATATTCATAACTTGAGTGGTCTTGTAATTTGAGGGTGTAGTGTATTTGAAGTAGTTCCTTCGAACGTTCGAAGCTGAGCCGGTATCTTGTGACGTTATGGACAAAGGACCAATTTGAGAAAAAGTCTTTCAATTTGCGCTGAAGATGCATGGATGTTCAGTAACTTCATAGTAAATTCCGACAACTCCTTATGTTGCCGAGTAGCGAAATACCAGAATGTGCGTGGTGTTGTAATTCCCTTCTTCATAAGTTCTTCAAAATTTCCACATTTTCCCCGATATTGCTGGTAGCTAGTTATTCCTGAAAGGCCGAGGTTTTCCAACAGAAACTCCTCTACTTGTTCGTGGTGCTTTTCTCAGACATTGCAGAAAGTCGTCACAAATGGAGACCACGAAGGCTTACCATTGTTGTTATATTGCACAATAGTTTCTTCCATGGCTTCTCTGGCATAAAACTTTTCTCGATTACAGAGGGTTTAAAACATGAAACATGATGAAATGGGTTTTGAACAGTCACGCATGCAAACCGTATTATACAATGCTACTTTACAAAGCCAATACAAAAGTCCCAGTTTATGCTTACGGATTAAGTTTTGCAAAATCCAGCTAGATTCCATCCAATTTTAGGACGAATTTTTTTAAAGCTCAGCGCGTAGAACATTTTCTTTTAATTTGTAGACCTGTTTCTAATTAGAGATGCGCACGAGACAAGATTTTGTGGCTGTCTCGACTCGAAAATATGCCGTAAAAGTGATGTCTCGACTCGAAAAATGTATATTTCTCTATTGGAAGAGCCGTGTCTCGACTCGAATTTTGTCAAGAAAATCCTGTCTCGACTCGTCTCGTGCGCATCCCTATTTCTAATTTTTTACGTACTTTACGTATTTTACGTAAATTACGCGTTTTTACGCGTATTTTACACGTCACGTAGAAAACCTTTTTTTACGCGTAATTACCCAACCCTGGTTGTGGCAGAAGATCTTTCATATCGGGCACTGTATTCAAAATGGCCGACAAGACATGTTGCCTCTATCAGATACAGTAAAACGTGCAGTACCACTAATATGAAAACGGTTGAACATAAATGAACCGAACAAAAACTCAAATAGAAAATGTCATGTGGCACATCGATTGATATTGTCGCGGATGCTCCCAGGGCCACCCTTCATGGGGGCCCAGGGTGTAACCTCAAAATTGTAAATGGAAACATGGCGTGAGTGATACCTCGTTCAACATATCTTTAAAAACTAAACAGTGCTGTTGCAAAAGATTGTTCATATGGGTCACCGTTTTTAAAATGACCACCAAGACATGGTACCTACATCAGGTAAAACGTCCAGTATCACTAAAACCACCAGAACAAATATTCGAATAGGAAATCACAGAGGGTATTTAACATTCTATAGCTCGGGAATGTTGCAACAGTCGAAAAGATGATGAGTGAAAGTGCCATAATGGAAAGGAAGAAATCTAACTCCTAGAAATTTATCCTAACCTAACTCCGTGAGTGAAGCGGGAAGGATCGGTGAAATTGCAAATGAGAGCCTTAGTTTTTGCAAATTGTATCTACGAAACAAAGTTATTTGAAATGTGTTTTTATAAGAGATAAATGTCTCTGTAATGGGATAAAGTACAGTATGTAAAATTCTTGTTAAATGGTACATTCCATTGTGATTGCAGGCAATGGTTTTATGCAAAAATGAATCAACTGAAATGCGAAACCAATTTGTCGAACAATGCAATTTTAGAACAATGTTTACAAACGTTGGTTTTGTTCAACAGTCGTCTGCATGATATTGGTTCGCTTCTTTCCCTTCTATGTCTTCTTGCATGTGATAGAATATGAGTTTCACTGAGATGTCCACAGTTACATTCCGAATAACTTTCAACGGTAATTTCAGTTGTGATCCTTAGTAACGAAACGGTACATACTGATGCAGATATGTCCCAAAAATCTTGCACGCATTGCGTTAAATTATCAGGGGCGAAGGGGCGGGCAAAATGTTGTTAAACTTGAATTTCACCTTATTTCACTTTATTTTTATTCATTATAGTACCAGTCATTTGTACACACGTGTTTCAGACAAACCATATCTATTGCAAATAAAAGTGAGGTTCTCATTTGAGATTTTACCATTCATTCCCGCTTCACCCACTTACGGACAGAGATCGGAAAGATAATTTTCTATCATTTCCTCTTTTGCATCATGTCAATTATACTTTAATAATCTTTTTCTCCGTTGCATTATACTCGAGCCGTGGAATGATAAATACCCTCTTTGTTTTCCTATACGAGTTTTATTCTGTTCATTTATCTCCAACTATTTTCATATTAGGGGATTTGTGGTACTGGACGTTTTATCTGATACACGCACCATGTCTTGGCGGCCATTTTGAAAAAGGTGGCCCATATGAAAAATCTTTTGATACAATACTGTTTAGTGTTTCAAAATTTATCCAACAACGTACCACTTGACCCATATTTCGGTTCAAAATTTCTAAGTTTGGCCCCCTTGAATGGCAGCCGTGGATCACTGCGAGAACATCACTCGTCGCGCCCCATGCCTTTCCTGTTTCACTTTCTGACTGTTCGTTTATCTCCAACTGTTTTCATATTAGTGGTACTGGACATTTTATCAGATACAGGTACCATGTCATGGCGGCCATCTTGAATACGGTGACCAATGTGAAAAATCTTTTTCCACAACGATTTTTACTTTTTAAAGATCTATGGAACGAGATATTACTCGCCCCATGTTTCCATTTAAAATTTTAAAGTTTGGTCCTGGTACCCCATGAAGGGCGGCTCCGGGAGGCGCCGCGACAACACCATTCGGTGCGCCCCATGGCATTTTCTATTTGAGTTTTTGTTTGGTTCATTTATGTTCAACCGTTTTTGAGATATCTCCGTGGAAAGATTAAAATGGGCCATCCTGTATATATATATATATATATATATATATATATATATATATATAGCCGCGGACCCAGTATATGATCAAGGGAGGGGCTAAACCATGGTTTGCCGCTTTATCCAGTGTAAAGAAAGTAGGATTGAAACCCATTTTATCCAGTCTATACCTGACCGTTAAAGAGGGTTATAGTCCCTATAGCCCTCCCCTATGATCTGTGATATATATATATATATATATATATATATATATATATATATATATATATATATATATATATATATATATATATATATATATATATATTAAAAATGCTGAAATTTTGTACCAAGTTGGGAAATTCTTCTAGATATTCTGCAATATCACTAGATAAACGATGTTGCTAATAGCAAAATAAAGTTGTATTTTCTCAAATTGCGCTACGTAAAGTATTACATATTTCTAATTTAGTTATTACAAAACCACAATAGCCCGTACATTATTTAGTGTAACAAAGGACAACACAGTACCATTAACATCAACATTTTGGAAATCTCTAATAACTCAAATGGCATGACGGTGCAATGCGCATCAACTGTATCTTAGCGTCAAATACTGTGATCATGGTATAATATAGTTCGAATGAATGAGGGAACAAAGTTACAAGAAACGGAAAATTTAAATGTTTCTAAACACTACTTCGAAAACAGGCTGACATATCACGTCTCATCATGCAGATGCTTCCAAAAGACTTAAATGCTTATAACGCCATTTACAACAATTGTTATTTCAAGTCATTTCAGAGATACCAAACACATTGGTAGTGATTGTTATACTGCTGAAAATGACGTATTTGTATGAAATTTTTATAATTATTATTGCTTTCCTTTGTTTCTATAACATTACAACAATAGTTTTTGGTGCTTTTAACTACAACAAATGGCAGTTACATTATTTTAAACAGCGTTGCCCACTTAAATAAATTGCCAAATATTATTCTAAATAAAGTACGGGACAAAAATAAACGACCAAAACCACCATTAGTTTTAATGGCATTTTTGGTCGTTTATTCTTGTCCCCCACTATATGTGCAAATAACGTAGATGAACTGCAAGATATTTTAAAATAACTCGTAGTTTGTTTTATGGTGCAAGAATGCTTTCAAGAGAAGACGTTTTTCATAGTCTTTGGGCTACTTATAATGTTAATGTTTAAGTCTTCGTTCCAGCAATACATGTAAATGCAAATTGTAACTGAATTTAAATGTAACTGATACATTTTCAGTAATACTAGTTGTTCCCCCTAAGCCTTAGGCCTGGTGTACACTTTAGATTAAGACCGTGCTTAATTAAAAGTTCTAATTACACACTAATTACATTTCGCTTGCTTTGGTTTGACCACCGATCACATCAAACTCGATCCATACCATATAGCTATATGCAATTATTCAAGGACTTACAGTTAGTAATACACAGTGTTCACTTTTGTTTTGTTTTGTTTTAGTTTAACGTCCCACAGTTATGCTATAGCACGGCCAACAAGAGATGGTCTCTGACGTTTCTTACCACATGCGGTGGGGCATTGCAGCCCCTACTTTGATGCCAGTGTTACCAACCACGATCACTCTGTCTTATACCATTAATTAAATTACCACTACAGTTGGACCGAAAAAAAATCTTTACACGCGAGTAGTGGCAATATCACTGCGAGCTGCCAGAGACGTTCTCTTACTGGACGCACTATGGGTCGGCTAAAAGAGACGTGGAGCTAATGATTATGGTGGAATCCGAACCACTTCGGTCGTTCAAAGTTACCCCTACCGGAAATCGAACTCGAGACCACGCGAACCGAAATCAAGAGTGCTAGCCGCTAGACCAAATGGGGGTTCTCACATTATGTTGATTTAAATCATTCAGTCAGTGTTACCAGACCCGAAAATTAAAAAGTAGCGTGTCTGTACTCCGAAAGTAGCGAATTCGAACCATTTGTAGCCCAAATATATAGAATTGAATACTGATGATGCTAATGAAATAATTTAATATGAGCTGGAAAATGTGCTGGACGTATTGCAAGAAGAAATTATGATCGACGAACGAAAACAATTCTAGACTGGACACCACAAGACAAAAACAGCCTAGGAAACCTCCGCATACAAGAAGGTATGATGAAATCAAGAGCCACTGAGGAGTAACCTGGAAAAGAATTGCCCAAGTTAGGTAGTTGTGAAGACTTGGAAAGATTTTCATCCAGCAATGGATTGATAATGGTTGATTATGATGATGGTGATGATTTTATTATATCTAAACATCGGAGGTAAACTAAACCAAGTCATAATTTCGTAATTTTATAGAAGCGAAATACTGGTTCCTCAACTAAGACTATATATATAACTTTTACTAGGTAAGGTAGGGTGAAAATGGATCCAAAATTTAATGAAAGTCATAGAGCGAAAAAAAAAAGTATTTTTGACTATTCAATCCATCTTGTTGCACCAAAACTACGAAAAATTAATACAAAAGAAAGCTAGAAAGTCAAGAATCACTTGTTTTGGCGAGTGAGAGAAAAAAAAAAAAAATAGATACAGATAACTCGAATTACCTATATACTTATACATATAATATGTATGTCCATGTTTCGCAAGTAATTTTTAATCAATATAAAATTTCAACGTAATGAACGCAAGATTAGTTTTCTCGAATAGAGATTGCATGCAGCGTTGAGAGATCAGGAATAAGATTAATCTATGTTACGGCACTGGATATGTGCTTACGTAATGCATTACGACCTTATGAACTTGTATAAGAAACATAATGCACTTAAAATGAGACGCGAATTATACGAAACATCGGACTTTGAATCTAACTTGTTTTGTGATCCAACTCGAGACCTCACATAGCAAAGATGAGTGTAGTAGCTCCCACCACAAGGTTCGGGACGTTCATGTTATAAAGTGTCAATTAAATACGGAAATGTGAAATGGTAATAAAGCATTTCATCAATTTCAAACAAAATACGTATATTGAACGTTATATTCTGTTTTTAAAATGACAGTCAAAGCAGAATGTATTGAATAATAAATGAGAAATTGTAAAGTTTCAATTTCGGTACGATTAAATACATTCGTGCTGCTATGTGTAGCGTTATCCCTTAGGAGGTATTGAACAATTCTGATTCAAAGGAAGGAAATATACTACTGTATAGTACTGGAGTTAATTTAATAGTTTAATTGTATAGGCAGTTCTGAGGCTATATGAGACAAAGTCTATTGCTGAAAGTGAAATATGGGTTCTATTAGAGTTTTAGGGTGATATACCTACTGATCATTGAACCTGGAATACGCCCATGGAAAGCATTAGCACTAGCAAATTAGCTATGAAGAGGTACACCATACCATAATTCTAAGTCAAAATGAAAGGAAAAAATAAGCAGAAACGGCAGACTGTACGAGAATAATACTTTCACTATTTTAGTTTCACACTATTTATTTCGAGACTTTCGAGACGAGACCGAGACTTGGTACTCGAAACCGAGACCGAGATCGAGACAAGCATCGGTTGACCGAGACCGAGACGGTGATTTTTTACTCGAGACGAGTCGGAGACCGTTATTTATCAACCAAGACGAGACCGAGACTGTACAAAGTCTTGTCTCGTCTCGTCTCGATACCATCCCTACGTTGGACGTTAGCCTATCTTTTATAAAAAAAAAGTTTCTGATGAAAAGATTTTAATGTATTTAGCGTATTTATCCTTATATAAATTTGAAGTGCATAACATTGAGTCTGTGGGTTTATATCCATTCTTTTTTTTTTTTTTTTTTTTTTTTTTTTGTTATTGATTTTTGTATATATTCTTTCTCATGGTTAAAAGGAA
Organism: Thermobia domestica; assembly: GCF_964235325.1. NCBI lineage: Eukaryota > Metazoa > Arthropoda > Insecta > Zygentoma > Lepismatidae > Thermobia > Thermobia domestica. Next base: position 175,390,750 of record NC_137462.1, read on the forward strand.
GTGAAGGAAACGTGTAATATTGACTTTGAGCTCCGTGATACGAAAAGGCACTCTTAACGGAATTAAGTCAATTAGCATTGGAGATAAAGAAATTCAACTAGGAAACGCTTTCAAGTCGGTTTATAAGCTTTAATATTACTACATCGGATATTCAATAAAATTAGATGACATTTCTTGGTTGTTTTCTGGCTTGTTCAAGGGGCTTTGAAAGGAAATTCGATCAGCGGTCGCCTATTTCGCTGCTTTGCAGGCCCAAAAAGATTGGAAATACGTACAGGAATCTGAGAAAAATAGATTCTCTGCTAATACTGCTAACACTGTTTTGAATATTTCGCAAGGTTCTTTGCAGCACAGTTGTAGCCAGCCATACAACTCAGGTAGGTAGGTGGGTACATACGGTGAATAGCGGCCTTTACATAGGGCGAACCGGGAACCAGACGCTTCAGACTTCTTCACTTGACTTTTGAAAATATTTATAAAATTTGATAAAATCCGAGAATAGGTACAAATGATTAGAGTTCTATAAGTAGCCCAGGAGAACACCAGCTTATGCACCAAGAAAAAATTTCCATCTTTTGTGTGTTAGTGAGTCCTGTTGCACTTGAATTTTATACTGTAGCATCCCGTAACTAGCAGGGATGGTGTTTTTCAAGTTACTTAGAACACTATTATCTAATAATCTCTTTAAGAATAATATAAACTAGAGGGAAAAATAATGTGTTGGATTGCAAAAACTTAATTTAACTGTATTACATATAACAATAGAGTCGGTGTTCACAGGAGCGGATTAAGGGCGGAGCCAATGGATCCGAGGCTCCGGGGTCCCCAAGCTCAAGGGCCCTCTTAAAATCCCTCTCTTTAATACTAAAATATAGCAATCAACTTATTATATTATAGGCTTCAGACCCATGCTAATTCTTTTTCCGCTCGTTACGCTCGCGGTATCGCTAGATTTAAGTCTTTCCATCAGCAGCGTTTAACTGTTAATAATCAATGTAACTAAACTAATTATTGTAAACTTGGAGCAAATTAAAATATTATAGGATAGTTCTCGGTGGTTCGGTAAGCCTATGTGGCTGTGGAAGGCAGCAAAGAAAATGTATGCTCTATTCGTAACATAGGGCCCCCTTGAAATAGTCGGCTCCAGGGCCCCAAAAGCCTTAATCCGCCCCTGGGTGTTCATTATCCATTGCAGCACCTTAAAAATCAAAATTATGATATCGCACTGTTGTAAATAAGCAATTAAAAATAGTTTATAATTTATTCTTGGGTGTGATTCCCCAATACCTACAGTCGGTTTTCATACCATATTGCGAAGGACATGAAAATAAAGTGCTATACCTGGTTATAGTATAAATGAAAACAGAAGAAAGAAAAAAGAAACTTTCTTATTTACAATGTCACACATAACTACATTTAAACTAGTGTTGGGAACAAAAACCGGTTTTTCGGTTTTCGGTTTTTAGAAAAACCGAAACCGGTTTTTGAAAATTTTCAAAAAAACGGTTTTGGTTTTCTCCAAAAACCAGTTCTGTTTCTGACCGGATCCGGTTTCAGTTTTCTTCAAAACTGGTTCCGGTTTTTTCCAAAATTTGTTCTATTTCTGACCAGAATAGTGTTTCGTTGTTCTCCGGAAACCGTTTCCGTTTCCACAGAAATAGTTTTATGTATTTTCCAAAAGTTTTCGGCTCTGGAGAAAACCGAAATCGGTTTCGGTGAAAAACCGAATCGGTTTCGGTGAAAAACCTAACCGGTTTAGGAGAAAACCGACATGTCGGTTTTCGGTTTTTCTAGAAACCGGTTAATCGGTTTTGCCCATCTCTAATTTAAACAGTGACGGCGGATCCATAGTTCTATAAGAAAGAAGTCACATAGGTACTGGCAGTGAAAACCGATTTCCTTCCCTTCCCCGCAACATACCCCGTTTTATAGAAGTTATTGATTTTTCATTTTGAGGGTATTCTTTAAATTCTGATGTGAGGTATAAATATTACAGAAAAAATAACAACGAATTTTCATTGCATAATCATATATCCAATATGTATTCTACAGAATTACTTAATTTAATTTTAAATATTTTATGTGACACAAAGAATTCAAGCTATTCAAGAAGTAGAAAATAATTTATGTTGTCAATACTGCTCAAACTATTACTACAATTGAAATTTTTCAATTGATTCAATAAAAATAATTTGGTTACTCATTAACATACATAATTATTGATAGTACAATTTAAAATGGACACAAAAACTAAGTTATGATAAAAAAAATCGAACATGTTGTCCCATGTGGAAACGTGTTAGTTAACCATATATATCCACGAGAAAACTTTAAAATATAGTGAAATTCCGCAAGTCTACAGGGGCTGAATTTACTGAACCCATCGTGAATATTCTCCGTCTTAAACCTACCGATTTGATGTCAGAAGGGCGAGAACAGAAATACCCGAGTCAAAAAAGCCCTGCGTCAGAAGGGCCCCGTGACAAAAGAACTCGAGTCAAAAGAATTGCGTCAAAAGGGCCCGGCTAAAAACGGGTCCTACGGAAATCAAAGCAAAAGGGGAATTGAGGTGGCGCGAGAGAACAGCTTTCCCTTGGTAAGCTGAAATAATTCTCCAAAAGGAGGAAGAATGTAAGTGGTTACTAGTAATAGATAGGAAATTTGAATAGTGATCTTGATTTTGTTTGTTGGTTGTTTGTTTTCCAGCAAATGTTCTCCATGAAAATTTGTTTACATCCCGTTCCCCTGGGCTTGTATTCTCTTGATTATATCTATTAATGACTGTCCCTTTAGTTCTGAATTTCCATTTCCACTCCTGGATCAAAGTATAAAATTACTTATTAGTATAAAAATATTCTGTCTGAAAAATATTGCCTTTAGGATCAAAACGAACCAGAACTTGAACAACATGGAATCCGAACGAAAAATTCGAGTAAATTCTGTTCCAGAATCCGAACTTTCAACACATAGCTCGTGTGTGTTTGTGCGCACGTTTCCCCAGAAACACAGATATCTGATGTTATCACGTAAGGCATCGTTTTCTTCCAATAATGTCTCTCCTCCTTTGTCTCCAGCTTTCACATGACTTGTCCCATCATTAGCCAAGACACCAGAAAGGGGAAAGAGGACGAGGGCCTCCTTCTTCCGATGCACACCCCTGCCTCGTGACTGCTCAATAAACGTGTTGTAACATTCATTTTACTGTAGCAATAAATAAATAAATAAAAATAAAAAAGCTGCTGCCCAAAACTTCTGCTCCTCCGCCCCTCTCAAGAAATTAAAACTGGTGTCGTCACTGGCGATTATCATTCGTTTTCGAAGTAAATACAGATTTTTATATTTTTAATGATATTAATTTACATTTTTCTTGAAATATGTAAATTAATAAATGTAAATTTGTTAACACAATAACTTATCTTAGAATCCAATGCATTTGCTGTTAAAATCATTTTGAAAATTCGAGTTCATGTAACCCAGAAATGGATTAATCATGTTTCTATTACTCTATTTTATAGGAGAAAAATTGTCTTAGAACTGAAACATCCTTCTAGAATAAATCAAGTTTGAATTTCAAAGTATCACTGTATTTTAGGAACCATATTATATAAATTTTCTTCAAAATAGTTCTTACATGGAACGTTCAGAGCACAAGCCCTATTACCAAAGATGAGAGAAAACAAAACATAAAGTTTGTACGGTACGCTTTAGTACATGGAAGAGTTAATATTGCTTTCTGCATTGTAGGCCCTACGAGTTATTTATAATATGCTCAAAACATAGGCAGTGCCACAGTGGGTGCAATGGGTGCACCTGCACCCACATTAACTTCGATTTTCAGATTTCCTACAATAATCCTTTCTATTTTGTATATTTATTGTTTCCTATGTTTGGATATATTCGAGCCACTTCTTAAGTCTCTCATAAGTTATTTGCTATTATACAGCGTTTTTCTAGATTTCTTTTAGTAAAACTTAGGGATTATTTTTGAGATCTTAAGGCTCAATAGTGCAGAGCGTTCTGGCAGCAATGTTAGGATGTGTTGTCCCATTCTAGCCTGCACCCACATTACCAAAATCCTGGCGCCGCTTATGGCTCAAAATGACCAGAAATGCATAAGAGAGCTAAAAAGTTTCAGGTCTTGTCTTGTCCAGGTCTTGTAAATTACTCTAATAATAATAATAATAATAATAATAATAATAATAATAATAATAATAATAATAATAATAATAATAATAATAATAATAATAATAATAATAATAATGTGTTATCATTTCCATGTATTGAAGCGTACCGTACAAACTTCATGTTCCTTTTTCTTACAACGTTTGTAATTTAGCATAATTTCCTTGTGCTCTGGACGTCCCATATATTAACTACTGTGGTACACGAAATAGAAATAGATTTAATTTTGTTGAGAAAAGTTAAACTTCAAGGCATATTAATAATTAAGCTTTCTTCTACGAGCTAAAAAACATGCTCCAATTTATATTTAATTTTGGAAATTCTTTATTTATAGCTTAAAATAACTAATTTTCTATACCCATCCATAATGAGATTCAGTAGCCAACTATGTATTATAGGAAGTATTTTATTTTTTTAAAAAAAATAGTGAATTATAAATGTATATTTAAATAGAAAAAACATTTTTCATGAAAGCGAAATATGTTAATTCCAGGATAGATTTTCGTCATATAAATGCTACACCTGTCCTTATAAAAGCTTAAAGCGTTCGATAATATCTAATATAGCCTGTCATAAAAAAAGCGGCAGGAAAAAAATCATTCAGAAGAGAAATGTATATTTATCGGTAGAATAGGATATTCGATATGAATTCATTTTACCTTTTTATTAAGAAAAAAAGGAAGTGGATGCTAATAAAAAAAAAGAGAGAAAAAGATCGATAATAGTAATTAGAGACCATCTACGCAACTCGTAATAATCTGTTTCTTGTGTCACCTGGTGCTGCCTGAAGACTTCGGTGGCAAAGAACTTCTTGTGGAGTATCAAGTAGCAATCTATGATTTGGCTTAGCTATAGGGCTTTTTTTGTGGAACTAACATTCAATCAAGACTGTCGTTATCATAATCATATGCATACAAGACATACGAGCTGCTTCTTTCATTAACAGTTGAGTCACACACACACAAACATACATGAACCCTGAAAAAAAAAAAAAGAATTCTTTAATTTGTGGTGTTGGGTGATCTGAAAATCGAAACATCTATTCAATCACTAACCAAAATTACACCGTTTCGCTCTTTTTGATACAAGGGCAAAAATGAAAAAGAATGATACGAAAGAGCTGTACAAAAACAGGGAGGATTTTAGTGTGCACTTGCTCCTGTCTTTGAATACTAAACAATTCGTTCTTCCGGACCGCCTTCGTGTGAATTCCAATGCCTTTTCACTTTTCATCAACCAGTTATTGACTTCTTCAGTGTGTGTGTGTGTGTTTTAACTTTTTAAAGGCGTGTCTGTCTCCCGATTAACGTCAATGGCTGAGTGAGCAAAAGACGTTATTTACCACTAGATATGTGAAAGCAAATATTACAGAAAATTAAGCTATGATCTTTTTGTTTCTCTACAAGTACAAAACCCGGAAACAATGTTGATAGTGACTTCTAGCGAGTTTCTAATAAAAGAATTATCTTCCTGATGCAACACTACGCTTTTGAACTTTTGATTCTGGAAACTTTTGACTTCTGAAAAAAATTAATTAGTTTGTAAGTTCCCATCACGAAAGTTTTGTAACTCATATTTTCGGAAGAAAAGGAAAAAATGTCATATAGCTTTCATGGATGCAGATGCTGAAGGGGGAGCCCCCCTCCAAAGCTTGCTGGGATCCCTATATTGGTTTTAGAATTCTCCTTGACTTCTCGTAGATCATATTTGATCATACAGTTCGGGGTCCCCCTCAAGAAGAAATCAGAGCCAATGATAGCTTTCAACAAAAGCAAATGAAAGCTCTCCTAGTGGGAACAAAGCAGCGCCATAGATGGCGTATTTTCTATCTTTTCAATGTATTTTTAACATATACCTTTTCAATGTATTTAAGAAATGAATATTGGAATTGCCCAAATACAAGAAAATAAATAAATAAAAAAAAAAAAAAAAAACTGAAATGACCCTCACCTGAGCTTACGGTAATTATGACTTTGAATTAATAATCAGATGGGAAATCTTATAGAACAACTTGTTCATTCATCCATCCGGTATCAAAACAGGAAAGATGAGATAGCTTGGTATGTTTATTTATTATTATTATTTTTTTTTTTCTGGATTCAGCATCTACAGAATAGACATGTTCCATCTTTACTCTTATCCTTACTTGAAAGCGGTAGTGTTAGCGTATTTCATACACTAAAAGGAAACTCTGCACCCAAGTAGTCTGAGAAAAATGATACGACACTAACTCTATCCTTTTATGTTTAAAACCTTTCGGTATTGAAAACTACTGTCTTAAAATGCAATTAAAGAGAAAAAAAAATACGTTTGAATTTTCTTTCATCAACATTGTTAAGAAAATACAATGCTCATAGCCATGTCTCACAGCCACTTCAAATACTGTGTATCCAGAATATATATCGTATACCGGTACGTAATTTTGTTAATAATTTCGGATCTACTAGGCTAATTTTAAATCAGCTTCTTTTGGCACAGAGGACTTAATTAAATTTCACACTATATTCATAGGTAAAAGTGTGGGGAACGCAGGGAAGTCGTCCCCCCACTTCAGGAAATTATCTGTGGCGTCCCCTTGTTTTCTAAAAAAATTTCAATGGGCAAAGATAGGATGGGGGACAGCTTGACGTCATGCGTCCCCTTTCCTTTTTCAGCTCCACTTTTACCCCTGACTATATTTGTATGGAATTTATTGACAAAAGAGGAGGTACAGTAGGCATACTAAGTTTTGCTTATAAGTGTACCGAAATCTTAATCTCAGCTCCAATCAAATCAAACCACGTAACTACTTAAAACATAAACACGTGCAGCAACGATAGCAATAATAAGGTGCAATATTCTGCCTAAACCATGGGCCCCCAGAGAGGGGAGCAAGGGGAAGGGGAAGTTGCCCCTCCCTGGATTTTCGAAAACATTAACATCTATAGGCTTTTCTGGTGACGAATGATTGAGCTTAATTGCTTTCGGGAATCGATGACTGCTGCTTTTTTTGTTTTTCTTTCTTTTTTCTTTTTCTTCTTTTTCTTCTTTTTTTTTTTTTTTTTTTGAAATCTGTGTTAATGGTGTAGTGTTCAGAATGGATATAAGACTTTTTTTTTTAAGAGGCAAAGGGTATAAGACTTTTTTTTTTTTTTTAAAAAAAAGGAAATTCTCGTCCTTTTTAGCAATCAGTGGATAAAGGATTGTGGGTTCTAGTTACCATACTAAATATACTACTCCGTTCTTAAGGGATATGTGTGTCACACGTGTGTTTTACTTAAACCCAAAGTAAACCAAGATACATTTATTATTAGGTATTTATTATTATTTTTATACTAAGTATAAAAAGTTTCACGGAGCAGCAGACTATTACATGAAATCTGAACGACATAAAGAAATGAAATGAAATGAAATTTTTCAGTTTTTTACGTCCCACGATTATGCCGGCTAGGCTAAAGGAGACGGTGATGATGAGTAGTGAATTAAATGATGGAATGAAGAATGTGGGAGGAAACGGGAGAACCCCGAGGAAACCCACGCACACGGTGTTTGTCCACCACAAAGTTCACTTGGCGGGAGCAGGGTTTGAACTCGGGACCCCAAGCACCAGAGGTTTGCTAAGGAGGGTCCTCGTTGGCTGTAATTTCTGTTCGACGAACATCAATGAATGAAATGCAGGTTAGGTAGATTATTTGTACTGTCTTTTTTTCATGTCAATGCTATCCTAATATCTAATCTATTGATTACTTTTTATGTGTTTACTATATTGTCAATGAAGTTATATTATGTAATAAAATAATTGATCAGTTTGACACAAAGGATTACGTGCACACGTCTCTTAAGGTGATTGTGTGAGAGCAGTATATATATACTCTCTCTCTCTCTCTCTTTCTCTCTCTCTCTCTCTCTCTCTCTCTCTCTCTCTCTATATATATATATATATATATATATATATATATATATATATATATATATATATATATATATATATAGAGAGAGAGAGAGAGAGAGAGAGAGAGAGAGAGTCTTGCCCCCTTGAAAAAATTCCTGCGGGCGCCCATGGCCTAATCTGAATATTTACGCATATTTCACTCAACATTACCACAATTCAGAATTTTTTTATTCTCTTCAGCTAATGTGTGAACACATCATCCCGAATTACATTTCTATTACATGTGTGAACACATTTCTATTACATCCCCCCTTCCCCGAATTAGAAAAATTATAGATAAATTGACGGCCGAACACATTACAATTTTCAGTTTAGAAGCTTTCGATTCGGTGAACTGGGAAGAGAGACTACTGGACGGTAGATGAAGCTGTATCCACTTTCCAGTCTAAGAGAAGCTTGAAGACTTGTCTAAATCTTGAAGTTAATCAATCACCTGAGAGATTTTCTAAATACAGATCACCAAATGTATCCTTTATTTCTCTTATACATGTATTTTTCTCTAGAATACGAGGTCGATGCACAAATCCCTCATGTAATTTTTGGCTTTCGAAACTAAAGCTAGTTAAACTATATTAAGAATATAATGTATCCTAGAATTATTAATTTAGTGAGAAGTTGGAATAACTACAATTCAGATACTTTGCGAATCGGTGAGTAAAAAAAAGGGGGGAAATCCATAAGTAAAGGAGAACATTTCCGCTATCGCAATTTCTGAATAACTAAATATCCAATCTCATTACGTTTTCGCTATTTTGCAAATTAAAGATTTCAACATACTCTACAAATGTTTCATACAAATATTTTTTTGTATAAGGACAGTATTTCCGGTATGTTTTTTTTTTCGTCTTCCAAAAGTAAGATGTTGTGAAATGTTCTTTTTCCATTCACCGATTCAATTATAATACCCAAATTAATTTTATTAAACGTGAAATGAACAAGTAGTGGCCTTGGTAACTGTAGCATTAAATTCGATCCCCCCCCCCTCGTGTATTTTCAGAGAAGAACTACGAACATACAAGGAAATACACGTCATCGCCAGTACGTTTCGTTTTGAAAACTAGCTTATTCTCTATAATTCACGTCTATAATTTTTGTTTGTATTAGCAAGAGTCTTATTGGGAATACTCAGATCTTTCATACGACGTATTTCCTCTAATATCAAAGTTTTTTTCTTTCTTTCACGAAGGTATATTACTGATATGTGACGTTTTTCTTCATAACAGAGATTGCCAGACTCAAATTTGATAATTTCCTACTGCTAATAAAAACAGAAAGTAACTGCTCGAGATTGAAAGCTTGATCTACTGATTTGTACAAAGCTTTATCCAATCTGTTTTGCGCTTCCCATTATAGTGTTGAGCGATCTCTCCGATAATGCAAATTTAGTTTTTTTTAAAAAAAAGCAACCTCGGCTATCTGTAAGCACCACACAGAACGGAAAACACCAAAGACAATTAACGATTAACTTCAACCGAATATACAACGTTAAATTGTATTAATTATTATGATTAATTTTAAGTTATTTAGATAATTTTTGCGTTAGCAACAATGCTCTTCTAATGTACACGGTCAAAGTACATTGACTTGCCCGTAAGTATTGAAACCACGAAGTCATCAGAAGTTACCAAAGAAGAAGAAAAAATGTTTATTATTTATATAAACCAAGGTGGCAAACAAGTTTAAAGTCAATTTTGAGTAAATTCTTAAACAAGTATGTTTTTTCCATACCTGCATTATATCATTAATGCTCATATTTGATAACATTTTTTCTTTTATTCTTTTTTTAAAAAAATAGTAATAATTTCTGGAAGCTGTAGAACAAGAATGTTTAAGACGTGGAAATCCTGTTTTATGTGCATCTGTGATAATCCTTATAAGTGCATCTTCCACAAAATTACATTCCCCTACAGCAATCTCACCTACCACAGTGATGAAGCCTGAAATCATTTCAAAGCTGGCTCGTCTTTTACCGTGCCTTCATAAACCATACAAAAATAACATTTATTAACATACGAAGCAAAAGCAAAGTAAATACATTACAATGAAGTCAGATGGTAATGAGGTAAATATTCAAATGTTATAGATGTTTACAAGAATCAAGAATGCAATGGGAATTTCTCATGCTATGATATGATGACATATGATCCTTCCTTCTTCACTCTTCACACTAAATAACGTAAGAACAATGCGTGTTTCTCCCGGAGATTCGCTTGCTATTTGCTGGTTATCAAGATGATTCTGCATTAGCACTAACACCAATGACCAATTAGTTCGGCGTTCATGTTGAAAGTAGAGCTATCATGACTGGATAAGAAAAATATTACTTTATAATGATCAACCATTAGTGTAGCTCTTCTGTTCTCTAATTATAACTTTTTTCTATATCTATTTCATGTATAATAAAGTACACTATTCTCTTTAACCTAATAAATGTTTCGTATAGATGATAAAGTTTGATATCAAACACTATGGTGCTTTAACAAATTGTTAAAATAATAAGTTGAGCATAACAGTACAAAATAATACATAATACTGTAACAATTAATCCAAATACTTCTTGCAAATTCAGCAGATAAGTGTTGTGAGTAGAATTTAATCTGGACTCACAACCTTCTTTAAGGACCGAAGAGAAACGATAGCACAGTCAATATAAACTAGCTGAGCCTCTGCTCTCTACTCAGCGCATCATTCACATACGAGCATGAATTTCTTTGTCATTCCTCACATCTGTACATGTCTCTTTGCAGACACAAGTGAAAGACGTCTTGATAAAAGTTGGCAAGAGATACCATAAAGGGGAGATTTTTTCTATTACTTTTTCAATATCTCGCACCGTTTGCAAGATTTGAGCCTACTTCTGGTTGGAAAAATGAAATGAAGTCTTTGAGTTTTACGTCCCACGTTTATGCCGGTGAGGCTAAAGGAGACGGTGATGATGAGAAATGAATGGAATGGTGGAATGAAGAAAGTGGGAGGAAACGGGAGAACCCCGAGAAAACCCACGCACACGGTGTTTGTCCACCACAAAGTTCACTTGGCGGAGGCTGGTATCGAACCCGGGACCCCAAGCACCAGAGGTGAACGCTCTACCACTTTTTTTTAAAGGAAAAGTTCGTCCCAACCGGGATACTGTTCGCCATTGGCAATTCGCGCAATTTCTGCGTAATCCAAACACGACAGGGACACAAGCACAGAAAGATCCAGGACAGTTAAAATTCCGACCTTGCTCTTCAGGGGGATTCGAACCCCCAGTGGATTGCGCCTCATGATCTGAAGCCGAACGCCCGAGACCACTCGGCTATTGCCACCGGCTAAGCCACCGCGGCCCCTACTTCTGGTTGGAGTTTCTAATTCATGTGTGATCAGTGTTTGCTTTCTTCTTGCATGCAGTATGTAATAATCAAATACATTACACACGCATTTAATTATAATGTCAGTGATATATAGCGTTCATTGGGCAAAACACTCCAAAGAATAAAGATTCATCTTAGACTGGAGAAATGGTTATATTTTGTTTTTCATTATCATTTGGCTATGAAACAAACGCCTGCGAGATATACTACCCCTGTACAAGAATGTAGTGTTAGAGTGTATAACTCGTAGGATATGATGATCTTTTCAAATGCTACAATACCAATATAAACGCCCTACTTCCAACTTCTAACTTATGATTTCAAAGTTTTGATTTACGATTATTTGTGATTTCACGTTTAAAGAGACAATTATTTTAAAGTATGTGTGCTTTAAATAAATTATTATTTAAATAGATCTTTCTCATAAAGTTTACTTTTTATAAAATTATTGTTCAACGCTTTTGTATTTTAATAAGTCTTCTCGAAAATCGATGCAAATGAATTATGCTGCCATCTTTGGAGTTCTTTTAAACTATATGTCTGCGGACGTTTATATGTTTGTATCCAATCCTTTCCACAATGAGACCTCGGGAACTACAGACGCTAGAAAGATGACATTTTCATTGATCGATTGCAAACTTTGCGTAGCTTGTCCAGTTCTAATTGAATATTACAGAAAAAAAAAAACATGACCGTTATTTCTCTATTACATTTTTACGGGTACACTGGAAGTGTTGAAATTAAAAAAAGAAAAAAAAAACTAAAGCATCATATCCTATGAGCTATACATTCCTATACTGCATAGTTGTATATTGGGGTTGTATATCTCTAAGGCGTATGTTTCATAGCCAAATGATAATGAAAAACGAAGGATAACCATTTCTTCAATATAGGTTAATTTTTATTGTTTGTGTGTGTTTTGCTTAATAAACATCGTACATATATCACTGACATTATAATTAATTGTTTGTGTAATGTATTTGCTTATTACATACTGCATGCAAGAAGAAAATAAACACTGGTGGTACATGAATCAGAAACTCCAACCGGAAGTAGACTCAACTCTTGCAAACGGTGCGAGATATTGAAAAAATAATCGAAAAAGTCTCCCCTTTATGATACCCCTTGCCGATTTTTATCAAGACGTCCTTTACTTGTGTCTGTAAAGGGATATGTACATATGTTGTGAGGAATGACAAGGAGATTCGTGTTCATATGTGATTGTTGCGCTGTGTAGAGAGCACAGGTTCAGCTAGTTTATTGTTTAAAAAAAATAGCGACACTTGAAGTGTACCTCTAAAAATGCAATAAAGAAATAACGGCCATGTTTCCTAAATATTCAATTAGAACTGAACAATCTACACAAAATTTGCAATCGACCAGTGAAAACTGCATCTTTCTAGAGTTTGTGGTTTCCGAGATATCATTGTCAAAAGAATTGTCCATAAACATATAAACGTCCAGAAACATATTAGCGTCCACACACAAATAAACTTTTCTTGACCACAAACATATAAACGTAGCATTTTAATATATAGATAAATGTCTTTAAAACAATTAGTTGAATGAAACTGAATAGCCTCTAAGAACTCAAAAAACATGATGTTTCTTCCAGCCAAATGCGTATGACACAACCAGGGTTGGAATACGTAAATTTACCTGTATACCTACCTAGAAGCAAGTACCTTACTATTTGTACTATTATGAGCGTTTTGGGATGCTAATATCACAAAAACGGTTTGAGAGCACCTTTGGACGTAAACTGTTCCCATTTGTCGGCAAAGAAGAAACGTACTTACTATGAGGCAAAATTGTTGTGGAGCGGTAAAATTCTGAAGGACTTATAGTAGAATAGATACACCAGATGGAGCGTATAGATCAGCGTTTCCCAACCGGTGTGCCGCGGCACACTGGTGTGCCGCGAAAGGGCCGCTGCTTTGCCGCGAGAAAATCGAAACAAAATTATTAATTCTATAGTAATCAAATTGCAAGAGACATAAACAATGTATATTTCTATTTCATATTACCATGAACTTTTACAATGGAAAAATTACTGTAATTGTTGTATATTATTATACATACAATACTGTGTAAAAGATAGTATTTCGGTAATAGAATTTTATTTGCCAGATCCCCATACACATTTTCACGGTTAGCTGCTACGTTACGTTTCAATTGAAAGTCCATAAAGAGAGGTGGAATGAACTTTCAAATTTATACCGTTTTCATTTTGTAAAGCGCTCTCCCAAACAACTGAGGGATAAAATATATTTGATTGATTATTTTGATGCAGCAGGTTTGTCATGGAAATCTTGTTTGAGTGTTGGCACAGATGGCAATCCCTCTATGACAGGTTCCGTAAAGGGATTTTTGGCATTAGTAAAGCAAAAGAATCCGGAGATAATATTTACACATTGTTTTTTCTGTAGAGAAGCACTTGTTTCAAAATCACTTGTTTTTGAACTTACAAAAGTATCATATTAAATCAAGTGGTAAAAATGGTTAATTACATAAAGCCAAGACCTCTTGAAACAAGACTATTTTCAGGTCTATGTTCTGCAATGAATTTTGAATGCAGTCAGTTGCTTATTCACACAGAAGTAAGGTTATTGTCTCGTGGTCGCATGTTGTAAAGATTTTATACACTCAAAGAATAACTTCTCCTATTCTTTCTGTCCGAAGAAAGTGAATATGCCGATTTCCTTAGTAATGATTCTTCTTGCAATAAAGTACATTTTCTTGCCGACACATTCCAAACATTGAATGCACTAAACCAAAGCATGCAGGGGAAAAAACGAAAATATACTAACTTTAAGTGACAAAATTAACTCAGCTCAACTCAAAATTTGTTCATTTAGGAAGAAACTCTCACTTTGGTAGAACAAAATTAGAAAACAAAACAAATGTGACATTTTTGAGCTTACAAAGTGCTGTAAAATTGACACAAACCTCTCAACAGTCATTTCAGACACACTGTCTTTGTTGCGTACCAATGTTGAGAAGTATTTTCCTACACTTCAGTTGACTTCATTTGAATGGGTGAGGTACCCCTTTGCGAATTCTTTCCTACAGTCAGCAGAATTAAATGTTCAGGAAGAAAGTGAATTGGTCGATGTGAGGAATGACCGAGGTTTGAGGCTCTAGCACTCACAGCAAGACAGGGCATCATTCTGGATTTCTCTCCAGCAGCCCTATTTCTACAAAGGCTGTGAAAGTTCTTATTCCCTTTTCTACATCCTACTTAAGTGAAGCAAGATTTTCTGCAATGAACACGATTAAGTGTAACAACCGGAAGATATGAGGGGGGTGTTTATCAACTATCTGTCTGCAATTGAAAAAGATCATAAAAGAACATCAAGCTCAAGTTACACATTAATTTTGCTTCGTGCACCAACTCGTCTTACTTATTTTTTTTAAAAAATTGTATTATTATTAAACAATTGTAACCTTTAATAGATATTATTGAAAGATTGTTACATTACTAATACTGTATTATTTAACAATAACCTTCATATAATATTTGAAAATTGTCATGTATATTAACCATGTTAATAAGTTATAAGTTTCCTATTGTGCTACTTTTCTGTACATTTTTAATGTTAAAAACAGTATTTACCACTATTATGACCATTATTGCTTCATTATTTGCAGACCACTTCGTAACTTGAAATTTTAAAATACCGCTAAATCCTTTCGACAAAGCAAACATGCATACAAATTACCTACATTTGTGTCTTAAAAGTACAAGAGATTTGCTTGTTCGTTCGTTATTTAGTGATATTCCTTCTTAGTGAAAGATTGGATACAATTTTGAAAAAGAAAGTGCATTTTTTAAAAACTGAGTACTATTTTTATTGTAATTCTTCTCTATTTTTAAATTAGAATGAAAAATAAACATATTGATTTACCATGGGAGAGAGACAGTGATCGAGCTTTCTTCTCTGCAAGAAAGAGATCAGTAATCACGGAAAAAATTACCATTGTATTTTATATTTACAAATAATAATAATAATAATAATAATAATAATAATAATAATAATAATAATAATAATAATAATAATAATAATAATAATAATATTTATGAGTGTGCCGCGAGAATTCAAGTTACACCTGTAGTGTGCCGCAAGTTGAAAAAGGTTGGGAAACGCTGGTATAGATGGTTGAAGTACATTACAACATTCTGTCGATCAGCAAGCTGTCTTATCAGTGGCACTGCCCACGAGACGCCATTTGGGCAGAGTCATGTCTCGAAAAGGTATTGTCAAAGTGCTTTCTCGTCTCGAAATGTGTATATTTTTCTATTGGAAGATCTCTTTCTCATCTGGTACCTCATCATGAAGTTCCTGCCTCGTTACAACACAAGTTGTTATCAGTTTCTCCCAGACTTTCTGTTGCTATTTACTCAAGACTTCTCAGAGATAGCGATACATCCACAATCTCTCCCAACTAGCCATCATGGGGTAGGTGCACCGGTGATAACTTCGAACTTTTTTTGAAGAGTTAGGTTTAATTTTAATGTTAAGCACATTCATCTGATACACCTGATAGACATTGATTATTCAAATTTTATAATATGATTAACTTTTTAACGAAAAAAAAGTTCAAACATGAGACATCGATAAATCTCGTTGAACAGAACAAAATTACATGAGTAAGTGTAATTATTCATCTGTAGTAATCGAAAAATAAATCTAAGAAACACAGTTTATGTACACCTAAACATTAATGCTACCACTGATCAAGCTTTTCATTACGGCACTGTCATGCGATAATATACAATATGGCTAATGAAATGAAATATAATCTTTCAGTTTAACGTCCCACGGTTATGACCTTTTAGGCTAAGGGAGACTATTACTAAGGCAAGTGAATGGTGATGGAAGAATTGATGGAATGAGAAAGTGGGAGTAAACGGAAGCACCCCAAGAAAACCCAAGTACAGCATATTGTCCACCATAAACTTACTTGGGCGGGGATCGAACTAGGGATCCCACTCACCAGAGGTAAGCACTCTACCACTGTGTCACCGTGATCCCCAGTATGGCTAATGAGATATAATCCAAAGTGTTGTGATTATTTTTTAATAGCTATAGTACTGTTCAAGAATAAAAATAAATAAATAAATCGATTGATAACATCGAGCTGAACAAAATGAGACGCTTTAGGACAAATTCACATGCGTAGTTTTTGAGGAAATCGAGAAAAACGAAGATTTTATTATGTTAAAAGTATGTCGTTCGTTGCCCGTCTGATGGATTTGATTGTGTCTATTGTTGTTTGATTTCTTCTAACAGTGGCATATAATGTCCCAACAGTGACACACATACTTCTAACAATGATGTAGAAACTACTTGTAAATGTTTTGTACACTAGTTAGTTTTAACAAATTCACAGTAAAGTTATGTCTTTTCAGTATCAGGATTTTGCGTAACTTTATATTGTAATATACCACGTGCTTGTGTTCATAAACACCCAACATTTGATTGTGTTTACAAAACATTCTACAAGTACTCCTGTTTATAAACAATAACCATGTGCACTTTACGATGGAGTATTTCGCTTTATGTTGGAGTACTACAAGCAGCACACGATGGAGACGTCAGTGACATAGTCGTTGAGCCAGGAGGTTTCATGGTTTCATCTCTGTGGACTTGGTGTACCATACATTTTTTGATTCAACACAATACCAGAATGACTTTTCTCCATGATACTGGCAGTTGCAGGGTAGCTATTGGCCGCCATATTGGAAAATGGCCGCTAATATTGCAATTTTTGAGACCATTTGTTAACAAGGGAGTTGCATGATTACATCTCTGTGGACTTGGTGTACTATACATTTTTTGACGCTACACAATACCAGAATGGCTTTTATCCATGATACTGTCAGTTGCAGGGTAGCTAATGGCCACCATATTGGAAAATGGCCGCTAATATTGCAATTTTTGAGACCATTTGTTAACAAGGGAGTTGCATGATTACATGTGTGTGAACTTGGTGTACTATACATTTTTTGATGCTACACAATACCAGAATGGCTTTTATCCATGATACTGTCAGTTACAGAGTAGCTAATGACCGCCGTATTGGAAAATGACCGCTAATACTACAGTTATTTTATTTTTTCCTTGTTCATAGTTACTCAAATTAACGGAATAAAATTAACAAAAGTTATTGATCTTAAAATGTTCTAAAAATAATATTGAAGAAACTATAAATAAAGACACACAGGGACCAAAAGATACAACGATGTTCAGCAAAAGACCTGCAGCAGTTGAAAGATACTATTTAAACTCTGATATGAGAGCAGCATTATTTCACATGGTTCGTGAAAGAACAAGCTGCAATTCTTCTTCAGGACAATCTGTGTTACATCCAGATCTTTCTTTGCCTAGGATCCAAAAAGATGAATGTGATGTTTCAGCGTTACAAAACCTGATGACCAATGAATGGATAAATCCGTTTGAAGAAATAGATATGATCAGTTTATCTACTGAAGCTGCGCCAACTCCAGAAATTGTCAAAGACATGGTCAGAGCACATGAAGTAGGCCAAAAAGCTTATGAAAAATTCAAGAAAGATCATCTGTCTGAAGACTCAAAACCGGAAGAATTTTTCAAGCCTCTCAAGAAGCAGAAGCTGAAGACGTTCTCTGATTTGAAAAAGAAAGAGAGTGTGAAGATGAATAACAGAGTTCGTTTTCAAGGCGGAAAGAAATCTGTTTGCTCAGATGGCAATCATTGCTAGCCGAAGAGAGTTGGACATGAGAAGTGTTTTCTCGGACCCTCTGGGACCTCTTCCATGGTCTTTGGCTACTCCTGATGGTTCGATTCGAAAAACTGCTAAGTCCAAACTGATGGAAGTCCTGACCAAACACTTTGAAACTGATGGGCAAATTCCTAGTGACGCTGTTAACATCTTTGATGGAGTGTGCCTTGTTCAAAAGCTCCCACTGGGACTACAAACATTTGGCGAAGTAGCTGACAAGCTCTTTTCGAGAATATTACAAGAATCCGTATCTCCTCAGACAATTCACGTTGTCTTTAATACGTACAGACAAGTGTCTATAAAAAGTAGCGAACGAAAACATCGAGCTGTCGGTGATTCTATAAAAGTGAAACATATAACTGCTGCCCATTCAGTCCGAAAATGGAAGCAGTTTTTATCTGATGACGAGAACAAAAAAGAACTTATACGTTTCATTTGTAAAGAGTGGCAGGGCGTGCAGTATCTCAATCAGCTGAATACACGTGTTATGTATGTTACTTGTGAAGAACAGTGCCGTAAAATTACAAGCAAACTGGCACAAGAAGCTCCTGAGTTGATATGTTTCCAAGAAGAGGCGGATACCCAACTTCTTCTTCACGTACAACATGCTCTTCTTTCGGGATTTAGAAAGATAATTATTAACTCGTTCACACAGATGTTGCTGTTATTACAATATTTGGTATAGAAGAGCAGTTGAAAAAGTACAAGGGATCAATATTTCTAAAATGTGGATGTAGTGACAGAGTAAAGTACTACAACATGAGTGAGATGAATGCTTTTCTAGGTCAAGAAGTGTGTAAAGCATTGCCCGGACTTCATTCATTTACTGGGTGAGATGCAGTAAGTGCATTTGCAGGCAAGGAGAAATCTGCAGCCTACAAGATAATGACTCAAAATTCTAGACTCAGAACCGCTTTAAATATTCTTGGAACTCAAGCTGAAATACCAGAGGAAACAAAGAAGCAGCTTGAGTTCTTTGTTTGATAGCTCTACTCTAGACAGCAAAAGTTCACTGACATCAATGAATTGCGTTACAGCATATTTTCTGCTAAAAAGGGATCTGTTGAACCTCATAGCCTTCCTCCATGTCGGAACACGCTCTATCAACATATAAGAAGAGCAAACTACCAAGCCCTCGTTTGGAAGAAATGTCTACAAGCTGACCCAGAGCTTCCATCCCCAGTGGACCATGGCTGGATTTCTACAACGGACAGTCAGGGAAGATCTTGTCTGGGAGTACAATGGATAGACTCTCCTGCTCCTGAAGCTGTTTTGGAACTGATGTCATGTTCTTGCCCAAGAAAATGTGCCATGCCTTCATGTGTGTGCCTTTCCAACAGCCTCAGATGTACAGACATGTGCAAAATACAGACCTGTTCCAACTATGAAAAAGTCACTGATTTCGACGCTGGACTGTCATCTGATGACGACAGCAGTGAAGATGAAGACTAACATGAATAATTTTTGAAGGAACTTATTAGTACAAATATTAAATACTTCAGAAATATGTATCTCGGTAAAACATTTCCAGGGAAAATAATAAATGTTACAATTTAAAACAAGGCCGTTTCTTCTTTAATTACAAATATCTCCTAATCGATTGGTTCTAATAAAAATATTACTGAACATAATATGTGCAAAATTTTATCCTCTTCAATTTCATTCCTCTTCATTTTCTCGATAACAGGAACCGTTTATAAGATAAATAAGCAAAACCTCGTAAATATAGAGATATGGCAGCCATTTTTCAATATGGCGGCTTTAAGCTACCACAAATTTCAGGGTATCATCATTTGATGAACACCTTGGACTACTGTGAGTACAAAAAGATATACAGTAGAGCGTCGATTATCCGAAGTAATTGGGGAACATGGGTGTTCGGAAAATTGGTTTGTTTGGATAATCGAACTGTACATGTTTATTTGCCAAAAAGAAGTACTGTACAGTAAATTTATTCATAAAAAGAAGTGTGTTGAAACACAGCGACTGGCGGCTTGGCCGGTCAGCAGCGCCTTATGAAGGCCCCATTAGAAGCAATGTTCCGCCAGCGGTGGCTCAGTGCGGCGACTACTGTGGGAAACTTGGTTTGGGAGTGGGATGATGGACGGTAGGGTGGGAGAGTAACAGGTGCGAGCGAGTACACAGTTCGGTTAAGCGGTCGTTCGGTTGACGGACGTTCGGATAATCGACGCTCTACTGTATATCATCAAGTCCTTAGAGATGAAACCAAAAACCTATTTTTTGGATTCTGGTTCAACGACTAACACCTACAATTACATTACAACAAGGGAACACCACATCTCGGAGCGCCTATATAACTGAGACAGTCACTAGTCTGAGATCGGTCACCCTCCTTTAGCTTGCTTGGAGCTCTAGGAAATACCCAACCCAAGGCCTCTAGTTTGCTTCTGAACTCTAGGTTTTTCCTTTTCTCCCGCTTACCATGCTTTGGAGTTCTGTTGGGATTCTCAACCTCAGTCACTTTTTACTTCCCCTGAGCTCTGTGACTTTTAATTCCTGCTCTACTTGCTTCGAGCATTGGGGATTCCTAATCCACTCCACCTAGCTTGCTGCGGTGCTCTGTGGAGATCCTGCCCAAGCTGCTCTGGCCTTGGGTCACCCTTTTCTGCCTTATATTAGAGAAATTACATTATTGTACTATTCTTGTAGAATACTGTTTATAGTGGAACCGGTAGTGGGAAAAGATTCCGGACATATTTTATAATTTTACTCTTTCAAGTTCTACCTATACCTGCACAAGCAGAACTTTACAAAATAGACAAACGGAAGTTACAGTGGTATAAGTCATATTTTCTTATCTCACTAACACCACTTTTCTAATAAACAAAACAACTGTTTCCTTTATCACAAAAACTTTCAATCGTCTGTTGCAATCTGCCATTTTTCAGAATGAACCT
The DNA here is from genome assembly GCF_964235325.1 of Thermobia domestica. Classification (NCBI taxonomy): domain Eukaryota; kingdom Metazoa; phylum Arthropoda; class Insecta; order Zygentoma; family Lepismatidae; genus Thermobia; species Thermobia domestica. The sequence goes on from NC_137462.1 coordinate 175,411,899, forward strand.
CTGAGTTACTTTACATTTTCTGTTAACAGATTGACTTATATCTAGATCTAGCTTTTGTGTTTTGTCCTTTTTTTTTCCACAAGTGATTTACATTACTTACGTTTGACCCGTAAAAATGTAGATTTAAAATATAACCCCTTCTCTCCAATTAAATGACTTAACATCGTCGAGCATTCAGAAAATTAAGTATAATGAATTCCATGAAGAGGTTTAAAAGTTTAAAACCTCAAAAAACAACCACGTGAAGTTTATTATCAGAGACTTTTAACTCTAGAGTTGAACAACAAGAAACAAATGGAACAATCAAATAAGATGTACTATAAATGTTAAGAACAAGACAAAACGTCAAAATTGATAGTTGAATTTACTGAATCTATGAATATACACGTCATGAATTTAATAAGGGAAAAAGCTTCACAGGAAACAACGTAGCGACACTCAATTGGAAGGAGTATATATAGTATCTGAAACTCGATTTATAATACAAGCTGGGTCGAGTACTTAAATCAGACTCGTAGATATGGAGTGGACCGGGGAGCTGAGGCCCCTTCAACTACCTTCAGCCTTTCTAAAGTTTTCAGTTGTGCGTCAGTATGTATGTATGAATATCAGGTGAACTTAAGTTAGTTCCCTTCCCCCCCAAAAAAAAAAATGACCTCGGCACCCATGTCTTCTGGCTACGGGCCTGGGTCCAATACTTATTCATCGATAATCTTCGATGCCTGATACTGATATCACACATTTCGGTTACAATGTCACTCGTTTATAACGACAGGCCCCTTTGGTGTCGTTATAACCGAATTCAACTGTAGCAGAATTTCGCAAGAAAGTGGGGACGGCCTAAAGAGTGCACGGAAGGAGGTTCTATAACGCTGAAAAGACAATAAGACCCAAAGAGAATAAAAGATGAAAGAGATATATTTCAGGAGATTCAACAATTCTAAACAAGTCGTTCAGTATTCAAGCAATACAAATCGGAAGTGGAAACAATCGAATCTGATGAAGGAACAGAGATACATCCATGGTGCAAGAAGCAATTGTTTTTGGTATTATAATAGTAACATGTAAATGAAATAAAACGCTAGAAGAAGTGGTGCTAGATAACACTAGCGGATCCAGAAGGATCGTTTGGGAGGGGCGGTTCGCTTTCTCGAAGATGAGCGCAGCTTCAAGGTGACCAGAATTTTAATTTACAAGAATGGGACTCATATGAATACGAGGCTGGAGGGGGGTAAAAATGATTCCCAGATTCTACTTTAAGACCCGAACTTGTATTTTTTTATTTTTTATTTTTTTTTAAGTAATAGGAGTATTTTCTCTGTAGATTTAAAATTAAATACGTACTTCCGTTTCGGAGGCGCGACGGTGTCATGATTCACTTCACACACACACACTCACCGCAACATATGAGATGCACTGTCTGGCACAGTACTTGCACAAAAGAAAATACTGTATTGACGATATCATTCATTTTAACGAAAGAGTGTACAATTTGCTCTAATCTATATATATATAAAAGAGAACGTACAAATCCTTTGTTAGCTCATCACGCTAATACGGCTGAACCAATTTCTTTCATTTTTGGGGGGTTATTAAGATTTGGACCCTACATGGTTTTTATCATATCACTTGAATTTTCAATTACCAGTGTCTTGAGATAATTGACCATTCAAGTGACCATGGCGAAAAAGTAAAAATTATCTAATTAACAAGGTTTATTGCGTTCCGGGGTGACCCCAGCGAAGCGGGGTGAACGCTGCTAGTCATTTATATTTTGAGTAACAATTGCAGGACACCAGTTACAAAAATTAATACAAAATTAATCTCTATATTTGTGTGGGGTCCACGAAACATAATATAACTATAGTTATGCTTACAACAACAATAAAGTTACTTAGGTATATTATACTACCCTTCGTCTAGGTGGGGCTCGCTCTCAGATCCCCAATCTGCTCGGCATACGGCCTTGCATAATATAGCAAATGCTTCTACGTGGTATTGTGGCACAATATTTCGCGTTCTTCCTTCTGTCTTTCATATAGAATTGGATTGAGCTAAAACTGTTACGAAATTCCAACATCTCGTAAGGCATTTTAATGAACCACCCCCACCTTTTTCCCTTCTCTTCTACGTGAAGTAAAAAAAAAAAAAAAAAAAAAAAACCGTTCAAATACATGTTGAATTATTTTAAATGAAAAATCAAACTACCAACTTTCATGTTTCTAACCGCAAGGGATCCCGAGATATTGCATTTTAATAATAATAATAATAATAATAATAATAATAATAATAATAATAATAATAATAATAATAATAATAATAATAATAATAATAATAATAATAATAATAATAATAATAATAGTAGTAGTAGTAGTAGTAGTAGTAGTAGTAGTAGTAGTAGTAGTAGTAGTAATCCCACCCCTTTTCTTCCCTTCTAGGTAAAATATCAAAAAATGCTGCTATACGTATTGAATTATTTTAAGTGGAAAATCCATATACGAAATTTCATGTTTCTAACCTTCAAAGATTCTTAGATACTGATATCTTATTATAATATTTGCAATCGCCGCCACTTTTTCTTTCCATCTCTTTTTTCTCCGTTGTACTATAATATAAAAATAGTTGAAACACGTGTCAAATTATTTTAAATGATAAATCCAAATGCCAAATTTCAAATCTCTAGTCTTAACTGATTCGAAGAGATGAACATCTTATTAAAGTAATTTCCACCTCATTCTCCCTTCCTTTCTTCGAATTAAAAATAAATCCTTCCTTAGTGATACCCTACGTTAACAAATCTTATATACTGTCCTAATTTCAAGTTTCTAGCTTAATTGGTTTGGCCTGTGTGAAGTTACTCTCAGGATTTCGTCTTTTATGTGTGAATTACAATAACAAGCTAGTGTTATTTCTCAAGAAAAGATGAAATGCCATTTGAAGTCACAATAAATCCCTGGTCCCTTCCTAATGTTTCCGTGTTGAACCCCAAAAGTCACGGCTCTCTTTGTTGATCTAGTAGATAGCGAACGTACCTATGATCTTTGATGCATGAGGTTCTGTGGTTTAATTCCCGGTAAGTGAGCATCGAACGCACTGCAGTGGGTCAGATTCAACTTTAAACTCTAGTTCTCATTCTGTAAAGCATCGCATTTGACAAACAACGTAAATACATATCAATCAATCAACCAACCGAAAAGTCTCCTCTTAGATTCAGAGAGCTTTTCGGTAAGGAGCGCTGAAGATTCTATATTTCTCTTTATTAAAGGTAAAGGTAATTGAGGTTATAATCCGGAATTCCGAAATTCATTTCATATCCTTTTTCTAGGACACAATAACACATTTTTAGTACAAAGAGTGAGCCGTCTTACCCTTCTTATTACATTTGTTCGTCCAGCGAATGAATCATATTCTCGCTACTTTGGGGCTTATGGTGACCGCCCCAAGGAACTAGGGAGAGAAGTATTCGGAAGTCAAATATGTCTGTATTAAGTACTATTAAGTACCACACATTTTTATAAGACTCTGCTATGTTTGTCACACAGATTGATCAGTCGGGAAAAAGACCATATTAGTATTTCCCAATGATAAATGCTGAAAGTTCAAAAACACCTTTGGAGGGGGCGGTCGCCCCCTCCGCCCTCCCCGTGGATCCGCCAGTGCTAGATAAACACTAAATGAAGGAGTGTACCACAATCTACTTGTCTTTCAGATTACGTATTGTTCTATTTCCTTAAAAAAAAAAAAAAGAGTAAAAAAGAAGAAGGAAAGGGCGAGGACAAAAGGTGAGACATTTCTAAAATCTCAGAGCACGTTCTGAGGTAGCAGGTAACTTTAAAAAAAATACTTTTTTAAGACTCATTAGCCGTTTTCTAAATTAAATTCCATGTAGTTCGTCTGAGCACTAATGTCTTTTCTGTTAGTTTTCCCCAAGTTGTTTGGGAGTAGAAAGGAATGACCATCCTCACATAAAACAAGAAGGGAGACTTGTGGGCTGTATAATACGTTACTTGTTATAAATATTAAGATTTTTAATCAACCAGATATACCTCTGCATATAATTACTTATTTTTTTTTAATTAACGACGAATTGAGAGGGCTCTAATGAAACACTTTGACGCTTTTGAATTCAGAAAAAAGAAAGAAAAGAAATGTCTAATTGTATTCTTCACAAATGAAATTAATTCTTTTTTTTACTCTTCTCATAAAAAAAAAGCATCTATAGAGGATTCCCAATCTAATATAAGAACAAGACGGATTTAATGAAACTTGGAAACACATAAGAATTACAATAAAAAGAATGAAGATTTAAAAAAAAAATCTTTGCTCTACATTTTGAGCTCGTTAGTAAAAAGAAGAAGAAGAACAGAAACATGGTTCTGTTCCTTTTATGTTCTTGTGAAGCTCTCTTCATTTCCTACGTTGTCTTTCCATTAAAAAAAATATTTAAAAAACTACTTTATTTGTTCTCTTTGTTCCCTAAACTTTGTGGGTTTCGATAAAACGAAGAAAAGAAAAATCAGTCGCCGACTTTTTCTTTCGCTTTCTTTTTTATTTTTAAAAATGCCTTCTTTCTTTCTTTCTTTCTTTTCCTGTCTTTTCTCTTCTTGGTTGTTGCTTGTCCACCGAAAGATTAATTGAATTTCCCAGAAGAGGATTAGTTCGCAGTAATTGGGAGTTGCCCCCGAAGAATGGTAACGAATCTACCGATCCTAACCTAATAACAACTGATTGACCATCGTGCTGATTTTCAGATTCTTTTCTTTACTAATAATTTTTATATACAATAAGCAAAAACGATGTTTTTTTTTAAAAAAAAAGGAAAAAAATACACGATATTGAAAGAACTAATGTAGAGATAAAAAGATGTATGAATTCTATAAATTAGGTTCAATAACATCCAATTTGTGTGACTAGTGAGAAAATTGCTACTATTGCGGATTTTATTGAATTCATGCTAGTCTGTGTGTTTTTACAATATTCATCTAGGGTTATCTCACGTATAAGGCTATAAATACACCCGTCCATATTTTTCATAATTCATCACTTTTTTTTTTCAACTAAAATCTGTGGGTCTACAGCTTAGAAAGGACTCATCATCATCATAGGTATTCTGCCATTATTGGCAGGTCACTTGCTGCAACTGAGAAGCTTCCATGCTCAACGGTCTTCCGCTAACCTTTTCGTCTTCACGTACGATTTTTCTCTTTTGATATAGTCCATCAACTGTTGTCTCCTTCGCCGTTTCCCTCTCTTTCCTGCCACCATACCTTCTAGCACGTCCCTCATGTTACAGTTCCTTCTTACCCAATGCCCCAACCAGTTTCTCTTCCTCTTCTTAATAATATCTCAAATTGTTCTTTTCTCCGTCACCATTTCTAACACCCTCTCATTTTACCCAGCTAATTCCCTCCATTCTTCTCCACACCCACATTTCAAAAGCTTCCAGACTTTTTTTAAAAAATCATTTTTGCGTAATCACCATAATTTTTGTCTTTCTTAATACCGGTATTTATTTTCATCCCACACATAAAGGACAATCTTAAATTTACAAAATGCATACTTAGTTATATCCACTAATAATTGACGTATAGTTATCTACTCAATAATCCTTGTATAAATACCAAAGATGAAAAGTCACTGTAGATTTATGACTCCTTATATTATGATGTAAGTTGATCGAGTGTTTCGATTATGTATACACACTAAGCTGACCCTCGACACTGCACCCACAAACGACTATTACTATTAAAAAATATAGTGCACAGTGCTGGGGTATTCTTCCCTCTTTTGTTTCTTGCGCGGCACAATTATAGACGGGCAGCACGGTGGTGAGGAGTCTACGGGCACGGTGGACTACAGTGGACACCAGTGATCACACTCATGCTTCCTGATCCGACGCCTGGACTACGATATTGGCCCTTATCTGTTATGCCATACCGTGCGATAAGCAATGACAGTTTGTTTGATACAGCGATCCAGGAGTACATTCGATGCTGCTTGGCACAAAGCTGACGTCCATGCACAATTTCCTTGAACAACAGCACAGCAGGGGCCGCTGCGGGTTAGTTGTAAAGTGCTCACCTCTGGAGCATAGGGTCCCTGGTTCGATTTCAGGTTGCGCTAAGTGGGCTTTGTGGTGGGCAAACATCGTGTACATGGATTTTCTCGGGACTATTTTCGTTACCCAACTATTATAATCCAGATCATGATCACCGTCTCCCTTACCCCCGGAGCATAATAATGGAACCTTAAGCTTTTCAAAAGAAAAGAATAAGAAACAAAAGCACAGTAGATTTTTCCTGTGCAACGAATTGCGCGATTTTCTGAAACAACCACTCACTCTCTGCATTTATCTTATGCACGATGCTTTTGCTGAATTTTGTGCAGCAAAGAATTCTCTAATTCGTAATATTCTGCGTTAAATGTATTTGGTATATGACCATTTTCTTACTATTTTTTCTTGATTGATTTAGTTCTCTTGGTACTTTCTGTAATTATAAATGACTATCATTGATAATCCATCTAAACCAAGCAGAACATTCTAAACGGTAAAGCATCCAGATTCGGTTTGTTGATTGGTTGATTTGGAATTTAGAGTCTCTTTCAGCACCGAGTCTATATAAGTGGTTGATTTCAAGTCTAGTGTCCCTTTCTGGACCTATAGCTTAACGTGGGTCCGAACCCCACGAGCTCTACCGCGAATCGAATACACGTCTTCTGCACCGAAATCGTATACGCTAATTTCATAGCGACGAGGGAACTCAACCAGGTTTACGCTACTCGATTAATTTCTGGTTCAGGTTCTAACTTCCAATATTAGCAAATATAAGTCATGTCAGAAGAAATTAGACTACTCTATATACAGATTATATTGTATATATTATTTTTGTTGCGTACTATATATATAGTATCTGATTGATCCGAGCTGCCACTAAAGATGATTCTTTCCTTTTTCAGTCACGATTTTATGTATTCAGTTAATCTTAGTTGTGGCCAGAGCCACCGATAGATTTCATGGACCTCCAGACAAATTTTCTGTCAGGGTCCCCAAATTTTCTTAGCTGACACTGAAGAAAATAAAATAAAAATATTTCAAAGTGGATCAGCGACGTTTATCAGAATTACCCTTTAAAGTTTTATCTTCATTCTATTTCCTCTAAAAATGTTTAAGAGTGCCGCGAGAAAAAAATGTAAAACAAATTGTATGATACTTACTTTATTGTATAAAAATTGGTAGTCCAGAATATTAGAGAGGGGAATAGGTTGGTCGTACATCATCAACAAAGTCATGTAAAACGATTTGGGTTCAAAACCTCGCGGCGAAACCTCACAGCCATAATCTTGCGTGGCCTAAACCTCGCCACCTAATACCTCGCTAGCCAAAATATCGCTGGTTAAAACCTCGTGAACCAAAATCTCACCTGTCGAAAATCTTACATGACCGAAACCTTGCTACCCAAAACCTCACGGGCCAAATTCTAGGCTAGCCAAATTTTTCCGGGACGAAATGTCGCTTTGCCAGAACCTCGCGGGGCGAAATCTCTCCTAGACAAATGTTCTTTGTCTAAGTCGTCTAAAACACAAATTCATTCATAAAGTACGATTGAAAGGAAAAATAAGGAAAGATTTTTTGTTCCGGTAAGAATATACCGGTATGTATTATTAGGGGACAGACTCCTCTATTGCAAGGACACTTTCATATATGGAAGTCCTTTCCCTCCTTTCACAACCTGTTACTAACATACTGTTTTACCTTTTTATAACCGACAGGAATACTCAATTCAGACGTATTTGGCACAGAAAACTTCACTTTTCTGCAATTTAAAAATAAATCTGAACACTATAGACAGAAAATTCATTTCAAATGCTTTAGTCGTTTTCGGCTGTTGATGACAAACAACGCCAATTTAGATGTGGAGAAAAAAATATATAGAAATTGCCTCCTTCCCCTTGAAAACTTAATTTTCGAAAACTTTGCGACACGTTTGTACTTATTTTTAATGTGGCATTTGCATACAGAGTTTCATCTTCTTAACTTAGGCAATTCGTGAAATATGAGATTTTTGGCATAAACCTTGAATCTATGATGGAATTAGAAGTTCACTCTCATCGAAAATTTAACTAAAAAGATTCGACGATAAGATTTCTCGTAGTTTGTTTATTTTAGTTTATATATCCATTTACTTTGAAACGTCAATTTTTCGCTTCTCGTGTCTAAATATTTTCATATTCTTTGTATTATTATTATTATTATTATTATTATTATTATTATTATTATTATTATTATTATTATTATTATCTCAGAAATTCTTATACATAATGTTATGCCGAGATTTGGTCCGTTAGTGGGCGACGAGGTTCTGGCAACGCTAGATTTTGGGCGATGAGGCTTCGGCCACGCGAGACTTTTACCTTCTGGATTTTGAGCGTAAGTGTTTCCGTGGACCAGATTTTGTCCCGTATACCATGAAAAACATTAAGCACTTAGTGAGATACGAGCAGTATACTGTATCGTTTTGTTGATCTCAATCTGTCTATTGTTCACCAAACTCAAATCAGTCTATCTATTGGTTCAGATCCACGTATCGGTATTTATGTCATCCTTGGACAATTTTCTCTTCCCCCTCTCTCCGATAAACATACATAGGATTGCAAAATTGTTTAAGTAATGTGTTTGCTATTTCTTCTACAGCTTGTGCTTCTTGAGTAATGTTATTAAGAAGTTAGATTTTATTGAATAGTTTATCCACTTGGATCTGTGGCCAATGTTTATAAGTTGTTGTTGCTCCTTTTCGCTTCCCAAACGCGGAACAATTCGTAACGGTTGGTATATAATTGGCAGGAATCAGAAATTTATTAACTTAAAAGAGAAAACTTGACTATTAGGTTTTCAGGGGGGAAGGAGGAAATTAAGTTAGTAAGTGCCTCAAGGGTCAACTTCCATTGAAAGTGGTGGTAGGAGTAGAGGAATCAAGCTATAGAGCAACCATAATAACAGCATATACACATTCTATGAGACAAGAAACATTGGACTACTGTTGAGTCCCTGTTGTTGAAATTATCTTCCCTTTCCCCTCCATCCAGTCATTTGTTCTTGGTATGGTGAGCTTTGAGGGTATAAGGTAGCTTCAATCTAACAGAAGCTTTCATAAATTAATTTAAGTTTATGCGAAGGTCAGTATGTTTTTTTTAATTCCTTTTTTTTAATAAAAAATAAGAAACTTGTTTTTGAATAATTTCATGTACCAAAAAAATAAATAAAAATAAAAGAAAACTTATTAGGTGGACGTATCTGTTCATCTTCGTTTATTTAATGTGTAATTTGAAACCAAGTGACTATGTTTCTGCAACTATGCCTTCTATCTTTATTTTTTTTCTTTTGTATTAAGACAAAGCGTAATTAACGTTGAAAAGAAGCCAAAATTTTTATTCCTAAAACTTGTAGTGTCTCTCTTATTCTTTCTGACCAGTTCGTTTCTTTTATTTATTTTCTTTGAAGGCGAAAAGCAATATATATGAAGAAAAAATATCTTCTTTGTCAAGAAGAACGAACTAATTCCAGTAATTACAATAGTTTTAAGGAATTTAATATTATTGCAGAGTAGCTTGCGACAAAATCAAATTTCGTGACTTGTTTCTTTTTTTTTTTTTTTTTTTCAAACTTCCTTTTGTTTTTACATTCTTTTCCTTGTGCAATTAGTTATCTGGGCTGTCTCATATTTTATTATTGCAACAGTTAAGTAGTTGCAGCAACAGCATTAGTATAAATTCGATGGTTTCTTATAATTATGTTATATATTACATCTTGCAATAACTAAACATAACGATAAAAAAAAATAATTTAATCTAATGATTTAGTGTGTAGATCAGTTGCGTATGCAAAATTTCATCATGGGGGCTTAAGAGGCCTCATCCCGGCGAAGTTAAAATACCGCTAATTTTACAGTAATTATGTGATATCTTCAAATAGATAAAAGATAACCAAAATGTGGAACAAGAGCGCCCTAGTTAATATTATTTTGCGTGAGGTACCGTTATCACAAGTCACCTAGCGGCTTTCCGTTTTCACCTGTTTAGAAACGCGAAAATAAATGCCGATTTTCAAAATGTCTCGAAATCGAAAGCAGATAAGTGAGTCCTGATAACGGTATCTCATGTAAAATGATATTGTCTAGGGCGCTCTTGTTCCACATTTCGATTACCTTTTATCTATTTGAAGATATCACATAATTACTATAAAATTAGATGTATTTTAGTTTCGCCGGGATCAGGCCTCTTAAGGACTCAATCTTATATTCTTTCAGGACATGTGATTTTTGTATACAGTAAACGACGGATTATCCAACCTAATGTAGCAGAAGAGCAGGTCCGATTAAAAAAAAAAAGACGAATACCCCGAAGTTCTATAATTACTCACTCTCTGTCCCATCTATGCCATTAAAAATACACCGTTTTAAAAAAGATACAAAATAGGCTTATATTGATATTTTTTCTGATCTCTTAGTACCGGCCATTACTTTATAAATGTTTTTTTATATACTGTAATGTACGTTTCAATAATTTATTACAAAGATGCTTAAGAATAAAAATGTACACATTTTAAGATAAATTTTATAATGTAGAATTTAATTTCAGAGAAGTTATAATTATAAACTCAGTACAGTATGAATACATACAATTTTAAAATAAACAAAACATTAACTCAAGACACTGGCCTACCTAATATATATTTTTTTTTAATGCTTGAAACCTGTTTACTGTTCATTGATATATGATAACAAAAATTTAAAAAGATATGTCTAAGATAAAAAGAATCTACACTTACGGCTTTCTGATTTTTGAAAAAGCCCTTAGTAGTAGTGGCCCCGTTATATCTAGTCGAGTCAGCAAAAATTTCTCGATTCTGATTGGCTGAGAGAGGTCACGTGACGTTAGGCCCCGCCCACGCGGGAAATTCAATTTTTCAGGTCACGTGGTATGACGTCATGAGTCACCCTGCGGGGAAATCCCTCATTCTCTTTTATGACCGGGATTTTTGAAATTCGTTCCCTTTTACGGGTAAGATGAGTGATTTGATACCTCATTCTGATTGGTTGACAGAAGTCACGTGATCTTAGACCCAGGGATATTTGAAATTCGTTCCCTTTTATGGGTAACATGAATGCTTAGGTACCACGAAGCTGATTGGCTGACAGAGGTCACGTGATCTTAGGTTGTGTGATATTTGAAATTTGTTCCCTTTTATGGGTAAGATGAGTGCTTTGGTACCTCGATTCTGATTGGCCGACAGAGGTCACATGATCTTAGACCTGCCACACGGTGAACAGAATACGTGGGAAAACCCCTCACTCATTTGTTTCCATTTTACGGGTAAGATGAATGTTTTGGTACATCAATTTTGATTGGTTGATAGAAGTCACATGATCTTAGCCCCCCACAGCCCATGAGTGAAATATAGAGCGATATGTCGGTGATCACCCTAGACCTGGATTTTAGAATTTAGTTCCCTTTTTATGGTTATGCGTAAAGTTCCCATGAAGGGTTCAACCTCCTCCTTAAATAACCCTTTTTTGGTATCATGATATTGTACTGAAGTTTACATTAAATATTATCGTCCTCTTTGACAGATAAGATGATGACCAGCTTTTTTACCTTGATGGAGATCCCGTCCTTGAATTAGTAGCCTGTCTCTGGAAGTAACAATGGTGAAAGAGGGGTGTCGCTTGTAGATTTCTTATAACACATTGTTGTGAGTTTAAGCGATTTTTTAAACGCTCAGTAAGCGCTTCATTAATGGAAACAGTGTTGCCAGATTTTTCTTACCTAAACTGCTCCGGTTCTTTTCGAAACGGTTCCGCAGAGTACAAGAAATTTTAAACTAAAAATTTTTCGAACTAAAAAAATTTGTAACTAAAAAATTTTAAACAAAAATTTTCAAACAAAAAATTTTCGAACTAAAAAATTTTGAAACAAAAATTTCAAAAAAATTCGAACTAAAAAATTTAAACTAAAAACTTTCGAACTAAATTTTCAAATCAAAAAATTTTCGAACTAAAAGGAATTTAAAAAATTTTCGAACCCCAAAAAAATTCGAACTAAAAAAATTAAAAATTTTTCGAAAAATATTTTAAACTAAAAACTTTCGAACTAAATTTTCAAATCAAAATTTTTCGAACTAAAAATTTTAAAAAAATTTCGAACCAATTTTTAAAAATAAGTTTCGTACTAAAGATGTAAACCACATTTGAAAGTTTTCAAATCAATTTTTTTCGAACTAAAATTAAAAACCAAATTTTGGACACTAAAAATTCTTTAATTATTTTTCGAACAAAATCATGTAAACCAAATCTTGGATGTATTTTCCACCTTAAATTTTCAAGATTACCATGATTTGAAAACAAGTGTTCAGGGTTTCAAGAAATAATAAAACACATTTTTTTTTCAACTTGTTGTATTTAACGAAAGGTATGTGGTCTTCCTATACATGTTTATTAACATAATAAATACAGGATCTAATTAATGAATATGTTGGACGCGTCATCATCTTCGAATGTTGTAGACGTATCCTGTAAAGAAAAAGAAGAAACGACGGATTACTTTAAGAATTCTCTTTTTTTTCCTGAAACAATAAAAAATGAGTAAATATTGATAAGAGAGAAATAAAACTTACTCGTAAATAATGGATCTGTTTAGGCTCATCTTCCTCCTCGGGTACGAGATAACAGCATTTCTTCTACTAATGGTGGTTTACGAACTTTTTCTGGGTACTGCATTTTTCTAGGTGTTGCTGCTTTATGGTCAAGGTTCCCCGTTGAAATATGAGATTCTGCATTTCTTCCACTGATGGTGTTGTTGATGGTTTATGAACTCTTGTGGGTACTTCATTTTCTTCTTGGTGTTGGTTTTGTGATTAAGGAGTGGAAAAAAAGGAAAAGGAAAAAAGAAATGACGGCCTTATTAGGTATTTACAGTTTTTTCTTCTTCATCTTCTTTTTCCAGTTCCATCTTCTGTTTTTTAACGTACCCGTACGGAACCGTATCATAAGAATTGAATTCTTTAAATCGACGTTTTGTGTACTGGATACTGTACATTTTTTCTTCTTTGCGTGTGACGATGGTATGGTCTTTGGTCCTGCATATCTTATGGGGGATAGTGATGGTGACTTGTCCACGGCATTGATTTGTAATTATTTCTTTTAGCGTGTTGAAATTTAATTGTTGTCCTGCATTGTAGTTTAATGTAAATCCTCTAATTTTACATATGTAGCTGGTGACGTTGGTATCTGGATTGTATATTTCTAGGCTGTAATTTTTTGGTCCTCCACTGACAAATGTCTTGATGTATGCTCGTGGTCCATAAGATTCCATCTCGTCCGATAAGCATCCCAAGTACGTTGAAGGTTCAATGGTTGGCTCCCCGGGCTTCTCTGTAAATATTACAGAATCCGTGTCGAAATATAAAACACGTTCCTGCAACATTTCCAGGTACTTGTACAATTCCAGACGTGCCTGACATGTTGTAAATGCACCTAACACGACATTGGTGTTTCGGTTTTGAACAGGCACATGTTCATTGTACTCCCAGAACGCATACAACATCGTATCATTGATGGGTACAATTTGATGGAGTTTAATGTCGGGGGAAGTGAGTTTTTCATAAAATTCTTCCGGCCGATCAATAATTGTGGTCTGGCTAAAGTTTGAACGCTGGCAAAGCTTTCCCCATAGAGAGTTCACACAAAGCTTAGATAAACTTCTTCGTGCAGGATTATTTTCAATTTTGGACGGATCCAATGCAATACCTTCACGCTCCAGGACGGTTTGTATGAATTTTGATTTGTCTTCTTCGGTCACACAGGAACTGGGCCAGCCAGACGCTTCCATTTTTGATTTCAAAAACGTATTGATATATTCCGTGAACAAGCCGCCTGTTTTCGTGATGGGATCATATTGTTCAATGTCATAATCCCAAATTTCAAAAATTTCCACTGGTTGATATCCTAATTCTACTGCTTTCTGTATTTCATATGATACCTATGTTCCAGTGAGGCATCGCTCCTGGTCGTTGTGCGTACACGTTGCTGTAGGGTCTGGGTTCATTTCTTCGGCACACGCAGCACACAGTGGAAAGAGTAGTTTCTTGTTACATCGGTAAGGCAGGAGACCATGATAAAGATGGCGACTTGGTAATATCGACATTTTGATTAGACCATTGACTTTATTTATTGGTGGTATATTTTCATCACCCTGTAGATAAATTCGTGGATGCCCTACAGGGTATTTAGCACACTTATTTACATAGGGATAAAGCGAGACAATATCGAAATATTTTATTACTTCCCCTGCTTTTTCGTCGACTTGGTGGTACAATTTCACGCAATTGGTCCTTCCTCCAAAAAAGCTATCTCTTGGATTTAATGGTCTGCGGTTCATGTACGGGTGATTCTTCAGATACGTCGCCATTGCAGGATTTTGTTTTAAGAACTGATTAAATTCGCACTCCCACATTTCATGTACAATGTACCCCAATTCACGCAGTCTTGCATTTTTTCTTTGCGTTCGTTCATAACGGAATTCCATGGTGTCTTCTGGATTGCTGTAGATGGGCTGATTACGGCCTGTAGTAAAACATACTTTACACCCGTGATAAAAGCAGCCAGCATGCTCGTAGACGTGCTCCTCTAACGTCTCAGGATCTTGGTAGTAGCCATCAACATGGAATCCCGCAATAAACACTTCTTTTCGTCGGGCCGCATGTAAGATTTGTTTTTCTTCGGTTTTTTCAATGTAGGCCAGCCATTGCATTGCAGCGATCGATTGGGTACTTCTCCATCGATAGCCATGTGCCGGTAGAATTCCAATGGTGTTGAGTTTGAGGAAATTCCGGCGGAATACTAAATTGGAAGCACTTGCAATCGTGATCGTCTCCAAGAAGGGATTCACTTTGGTTTCTGTTTCAAATGACATCATAAACGAAACGCATGCTTGTCGCAGTACATTGACATCTTGAATACAATACTTGAGAATTTCTTTCTGGAAATCAAACGTGTCATTACGATGATCGTTGTACCACTGCATGAACTTGTTTCTGTCTTCGACGGCCATTTCATCTGCACCATAATACTTCGTTTCTGGAAGTGGTCCAATATACGATTGATTCTCCTTGGTGTTGAAGAAATGCGGGAAGTAGCCTTTGGTTGCGGGTAAATTGAACGCTTTTGACAATTTACTTAATGCCATAGGTAGGAAGTTCAAAGAGTCAATGAACGTCAGGTTATTCAAGGTTAAACTCAGTATCTTGGTTCCATTTAATATGACGTCAGGTCTCCATTGGCATGGTTCTACCATGGTCTTTAGGATAAAATGTCCATCGTATCCCTTAGCGTTGTGTGCGACACAGAAAATCCTATTTATATTGGGACGACGTTCCCGCAAGTACTGGAGAAAATCATAAACTGGATCCTCTCCTTGGAAAATATGCTGGCGCTGACCACACGTACTGCAAGACTGTTGGATATTATTGTTTTCAACACATGCATAACATACTTGTTGTGCAACCAATAAATTTGGAATGTGTACATACGTATTATCGCCAATATTCATGTCCTGCATAGATTCTATATCATAGAATATCAACAAGGCTTTCTTTGTGTGCATGAGTGAAGGAACACCTGGTTTCAAGCATTGTCGATCAGGAAGCATAAAACATTGATGCGACCCTGGAACAATCTTCTTACAAACATTGCAAAAGATCTCATTACAATCATGAAGTCGTTGTCCTGTATGCACAAAAGAATAAACTCTGTAGCATTTAGTACATTGCTTCACCATTTTGCATACAGGTTCCCCACGATGATATACAATATTACGATGATTATTAAAACATTGTTCTCCATAAAATTGACGATTGCAGTCTTTGCATAATATCGGCGTTTGGTTCTTGTCGCATAGTGGTCTCTGTAGACATTTGGAGCACGTTACAGGACAATTTTTTACATGTCTGTTACGATGATCATACTTTTTATGGCACGCTTCACAGTAGAACTTGGTTGCAAAACAAGCAGTTAAAGATTGAATGATGTCAAAATGGCCAGCCAAACAAATCAAATTTATGGGAGTGCGATTTTCATCGTTGGGCCCCTCGTACATGATGTCACGACCTGTGAAACTGGTATACACAGTAATTTTATATTCTTTGAGGTATGCCTGGAATTGTCGTATTTCATTTACACTGGCACCATGATCCAAATTCACTCCTGCATTTGAACATAACGCATCCACTTCTTGGTCCACAATACATTTTGTTTGATATTGATACTGCTTATGTCGTTTCATATCTGTATTCTTGTATTTTTTCAGGCCAATAGCAATAACAAGGGCGTACGCCAGGCACCTTGAATCTTGATTTTTTACACGTACAATCCCACGCTTGCAACGTAACAATTCTTCATTTTGAAGTATTCCTTGTGCTAAACGATCTCCATATCCGTATCCTCTTGGAATATCCACACGATGAAAATGCACGGTGAATGGCTCGTGCAGGAGAAATGCATTGTTACTTTGTAACACTCTTTCGAACGAGGCCCACATCGTTTCCAGTGTCAAGTTTCGTGCTTGGCGAAAACTCACCCAAAATGGTTTATTGGTATTGCGTGGGGATATTACCGATAAACCAACCATCGCCTCATCGTCAACATTGGCTAATAAATGGTCTAGCATTGCTTGGAAACTGTTATGTACATACTGTATGATATCGGTTCCTACGGGCGGTGCGTTGAATTGAATTTCGAGCATTCTGCCCTCAATGTTAAATCGTCTATAATGACGAGTGATTTCATTGCGAACAGTAAAACCCGATTCGGCCATGGTTAATAAAAGGAGAAAACAAACAAACAGGTACAATTACGGTAAAACAAATATGTAATGTGGGAAAAAAAGGAATTGAGCAGCGTGAATTAACTACAAAAGAAAAGAAGAAAGAAAAATCTTAATCACCTGATAAACAGGAAATCATAACATTCATGATAAATTCTTAACTAAGCAATTCATGTAAAGGTCCTGAGTTTGATTCCCTGGCGGTGACGTTCAGAATCTCATTATGAAAGCACGTGTACTAGAAATCAAAGTTTTTTTAAAAAAAATAATTATGTTACTGAAATGTGTGTTTTATTGCTGTCAAACTCGAGACCATTACATCAGCATATAACTGACCTACCATTCTATAGTGATAAAAAGAATGCATGAAATGAATGAATGTTTTAACAGTGCTGAGATGTGACAAAGTACGCGTAAGCATTTTTTTTTCCACTCACAACGACCTTTAAATGATGCGTTTGCAAGTTGAAGAGATTCATCAAACATTAACGATACACATACGTAATTGTCGAAACAAAATCTGCATAGCGTATTTTTTTTTTATTATTGTGACTAAGCGGTTAGCGTACATGGTTCGGACGTGGAAGTCCCTGGTTCAATCCTCGGTGGGTTTGCTTTCCACGTCGGGGGCATGTCAAGCCTTTTCTGAAATTTAATATTCTCACGCGTTATCATACATTCTTTTCAAAACTAAGCTAAATGGTTGACGTGCACACTTCATAATACATAAACGTACATAAATCGTCTATAATGACGAGTGATTTCATTACAAACAGTAAAACCCGATTCGGCCATGATTAAAATGAAAACAAACAAACAGGTACGGTAAAACAAATATGTAATGGGAAAAAAGGAATTGAGCAGCGTGAATTTGAGTTGATTTTTTGATTTTTTAGTTTAGCGTCCCTTTCAGCAGCGAGGCTATATGAGACGTGGACCTACTGATTAACGTGGAATCCGAACCACATGAGCTCCCGCCGGGAATCGAACCCTGGTCTCCCACGCCAAAGGCGCGTATGCTAACCACTTAGCCCAGGAAATCATAACATTCATGATAAATTCTTAACTAAGCAATTCATGTAAAGGTCCTGAGATTGATTCCTGGCGGTGACGTTCAGAATCTCATTATGAAAGCACATGTACTAGAAATCAAAGTTTTTTAAAAATAATTATGTTACTGAAATGTGTGTTTTATTGCTGTCAAACTCGAGACCATTACATCAGCATGTAACTGACCTACCATTCTATAGTGATAAAAAGAATGCATGAAATGAATGAATGTTTCAACAGTACTGAGATGTTAGAAAGTACGCGTAAGCATTTTTTTTTCCCACTCACAACGACCTTTAAATGATGCGTTTGCAAGTTGAAGAGATTCATCAAACATTAACGATACCCATGCGTAATTGTCGAAACAAAATCTGTATAGCGTAAATCTTTTAACCAAATATTCATGCACTCTTTTTTATTTAAGCGGTTAGCGTACATGGTTCGGACGTGGAAGGCCCTGGTTCAATCTTCGGTGGGGTTTGCTTTCACACATCGGATCGCTGTCAAGCCTTTTCTGAAATGTATTATTCTCATGCATTATCATACATTCTTTTCAAAACTAAGCTAAATAGTTGACGTACACACCTCTGGCCCTGGTTCAATCCCGGGGCGGTTGCTCGAATATCACGTTAAACTGAAGGGACGCTAATGGTTTCAAAGGGTATCGAACCATATTATTCTCAGGCATAGTTTTAGAAATTTTGTAATGCATTCTTTTCAAAACTAAGCGCACACATTTTCTGACCATGGTTCAATTCCCGACGGGCGCTCGCTGAAGGGACGCTAAACCATATCATTTATCGTGCTTACTTCTAATGTGTGGGGGCCCTGATTCGTACTCCCACTTTCCCATTCCACTAATTTCTTCATAGTCTAAATATTTCGTACTAAAAGTAAAACAGTGTATTCGTGATCCGCCCACAAATATAAAATAAAAATGATTTTCGAATCTTGTGTGAAAAATAAAATCTCACTGAACTTACCTCAAATTGAATGAACAAAAAGTCGGTGCAGTAAAGCTTCTTAAATGAAGACACTTTTAAAAGTAGACCTTATCACTCGATAGTTGAGAGCGGTGTAGGATTTGAAAAATGAAATTTAGATTTTTATTTAGGTCGCTGTGAAAACGATGTCACCGTCAACCAATCAGAAACGAGGAAATTTATAAAATGACATCACAACGAACCAATCAAAACGCTCGCTGCTTTTGTCATGAATCACGAACCAAAACGATGTGTAACAATCGATCGTGACGTCATTCACGTTTCTCAATAGTATCGCAATTCCGATCCCAAAATGCTTTCTGTCAGGATCATGTCACTACCTGTCGTAAGTGTGACGACATTTCATTTTCCTCATATTCCATACGAGAATGACAATGTTTGCTTTTTTTCCATGAATCATGCTGACACGTTCGTAGTAAACTAAAGTAATGCGATCCGCTGACGTTTGCATTTTCAATCATATGTGCTTCTATGTCGTCACACAAAGAAGTCTATCAGCATTTTATTTTAATCCACGAACGGAAGCGTTACACTGTCAGATTTATTTTCTTAAAGTATAAGTGTATCCTTTTCAAGGACCATGGTTCGAAACCCACCAAGCACTATTAAAACCGAATTCATTCATAGCTAAGCGGTTAGGATACACATCTTTGGTTTGAAAGACCTGAGTTCGATTCCTGGAGAAACATTTCTTAGGATTTTTCTAAAACGGTTTAAATTTCTAGTTCGAAAATTTTAAAAGTTTAGTTCGATAAAAAGTTTGATTTGAAAATTTTTAGATGTGATTTACATCTTTAGTTCGAAACTTTTGTTTTTAAAAAATGTTTTAGTTCGACAAAATTTTGTTTCAATTTTTTTAGTTCGAAATTTTTTTAATTTTTTTAGTTTGAAATTTTTTTGTTCGAAAAATTTGTTTCGAAATTTTTAGTTCGAAACTTTTGTTTGAAATTTTTGTTTAAAATTTTTAGTTTTGAAATTTTTTTAGTTCGAAAAATTTTTAGTTTAAAATTTCTTGTACTCTGCGGAACCGTTTCGAAAAGAACCGGAGCAGTTTAGGTAAGAAAAATCTGGCAACACTGTTGCCATTAATGAAGCGCTTACTGAGCGTTTAAAAAATCGCTT
Organism: Thermobia domestica; assembly: GCF_964235325.1. Taxonomy (NCBI): domain Eukaryota; kingdom Metazoa; phylum Arthropoda; class Insecta; order Zygentoma; family Lepismatidae; genus Thermobia; species Thermobia domestica. Next base: position 175,431,950 of record NC_137462.1, read on the forward strand.
AAACTCACAACAATGTGTTATAAGAAATCTACAAGCGACACCCCTCTTTCACCATTGTTACTTCCAGAGACAGGCTACTAATTCAAGGACGGGATCTCCATCAAGGTAAAAAAGCTGGTCATCATCTTATCTGTCAAAGAGGACGATAATATTTAATGTAAACTTCAGTACAATATCATGATACCAAAAAAGGGTTATTTAAGGAGGAGGTTGAACCCTTCATGGGAACTTTACGCATAACCATAAAAAGGGAACTAAATTCTAAAATCCAGGTCTAGGGTGATCACCGACATATCGCTCTATATTTCACTCATGGGCTGTGGGGGGCTAAGATCATGTGACTTCTATCAACCAATCAAAATTGATGTACCAAAACATTCATCTTACCCGTAAAATGGAAACAAATGAGTGAGGGGTTTTCCCACGTATTCTGTTCACCGTGTGGCAGGTCTAAGATCATGTGACCTCTGTCGGCCAATCAGAATCGAGGTACCAAAGCACTCATCTTACCCATAAAAGGGAACAAATTTCAAATATCACACAACCTAAGATCACGTGACCTCTGTCAGCCAATCAGCTTCGTGGTACCTAAGCATTCATGTTACCCATAAAAGGGAACGAATTTCAAATATCCCTGGGTCTAAGATCACGTGACTTCTGTCAACCAATCAGAATGAGGTATCAAATCACTCATCTTACCCGTAAAAGGGAACGAATTTCAAAAATCCCGGTCATAAAAGAGAATGAGGGATTTCCCCGCAGGGTGACTCATGACGTCATACCACGTGACCTGAAAAATTGAATTTCCCGCGTGGGCGGGGCCTAACGTCACGTGACCTCTCTCAGCCAATCAGAATCGAGAAATTTTTGCTGACTCGGCTAGATATAACGGGGCCACTACTACTCCCTTAATAGATTACTACTTTTCCTTGGCAAGTCGCATTCTGGTGAAGACGTTAAAAGTCGAGTACATCATATTTTAAAAAATCCTTATTTTATTACGGAAACTTTTTTTAAAAAAAAAAAAGCCCGGATAGTTTCGAGCTGGGTTTGTGGTGGACGATATCATATCCGTAAGTCTCCTTCCATATTTTCATTCCACTAATTCTTCCATCATCATTCACTTGCCTTAATCATTGTCTCCCTTAACTTAAAATGCATAATCGTGGGAAGTTAAAACGAAAATTTCATTTCATTTTTTGTTTCAGATTTCAAGTTTCTATCTTAAGCGGTTTGGCCTGGGTGTTAAAAACTTCGAGATATAGCCCTTCAATTATAAGAATTGTAATCATACCTTTTTCTCTTCCCGCCTTTTTCTTCCCTTCTAGATGAAATAAAAAAAAACGGTGAAAGGCGTATATAATTATTTTAAATCAGAAATCCATATACAAATTTCACGTCTCTTAGGTCTACCTTAAACCAAATTTCATGTCTCTAGTCTTAAGAGATTCCGAGATATGGAGATCCTAATCCTAATATAACAATTATAATTCCCACCCCTTTCCTTTCCCTTCTAGGACAAATATCTATAAACGCTAACAGACATGTCTAGTTATTTTAAATGAGAAGTCCATATACCAGATTTCATGTCTCTAATATTGAGAGATTCCGAGATATGGAAATTTTAAGATAATAATTACCCCCCTTACCTGCCGATTTTCCAAAAATCCTTCCTTAGTTGGCCGTTACATCACAAATCCTATGCCCTACACAAATGTCAAATCTCTAGCTTAAACGGTTTGGTCTGGACGTTGATCAATCAATCAGCCCGTCAGTCAGTCAGGACTTCTTCTTTTATAATAATAATTTGTGTCCGTGTGTGTGTGTGTGTGTGTGTGTGGTTGTGTGTGTGTGTGTGTGTGTGTGTGCGTGTGTGTGTGTGTGTGTGTGTGTGTGTGTGTGTGTGTGTGAGAGAGAGAGAGAGAGAGAGAGAGAGAGTATTTAGCAAGATAAATTCACATCATTTGAACTTTCTTGTGCCATATGACTATGGCGCGGGAGACCGGTTCAATTCCCGGTCGAAAGTCATATGATTCGTATTTCAAGTTAAATTGTAGATCCATGCCTCATATGGCCTCGGTGGTGAAAGGAAATTTCCACTCCAAACCAATCAACCAGAGGTCCCTCGTGGATATATGGTTAGTGCACGTGTCTTTGGTGCGGGAGACCCAGGTTCAATTTCCAGTGCAACCACATGGAGAGGATACTACGTTAAGCTCTAGGTTTACGTCTCATATGGTATCGCTGCTGAAATGACCACTAAACCCTAATCAAATCATATCTACTCCACCCATCCAAACTAATCTACATTTCATGTATTTCAGACAATATTAGGAATAATCTACTGCTCATTAGTACACTCATCCATTAGTTTTACGAAGCTTCATAACGGATATCGGAGGCAGTGGACAAAATCTGAAGCAGCCGATTAAGTTTGAATTTACTTCTATCAAACTTTTTTTTTACATACTGTAATATAGTGTATAGTTACAGTGTACAGGTATTTTACTCTGTCGAAGTGGATTGTGTATCTAGGTAATTGATTAAACATATTATACTGTATTACTCCTGTCTCTTCAGTAATGTTAATTGTGGATATTAGCTAATACAGGCTTAGTGTTGGAAATTAGAGGCCATTGGGAACACCGGACAGCTATTATTGCCTTCTTATCCGTTAAAGCGAGGGTTGTGTGTATGCACACTTCCAATGGGAACCTTTTAGACACGTTGAAAGCCAGTGGCGTATTTAGGGGGGGGCTTCCGGGCTTAAGCCCCCCCGAAATCTTACTTACTATAGTAAAGTATATGAAATATCTTGCAGAATTTTCACATTTTCAAGCAAAGTTCCCCCCCCCCCGAAAGTTAGCAAAGCCCCTCCCGAAACAAAATCGTAAATACACCACTGTTGAAAGCATTAAGATTTATCAGGTTTAACGTTATGTACCAATACTTTAGTCATGACAAAATCAGAACATGTTTTAATTTAATATCATTGGTTGAAACATATTGATTGAAACATATAATTAAGAAACATATATGTAACGTTTGCTGTATGTAAACAACACTGTAATTGGGTATTAAGCCTGTTGTGTTGTATATTAAATAAATAAATAAATAAATAAATAAATAAATAAATAAATAAATTTAGATAATGACAATTTGAAGTCCATGCATTTTCAATTGTTTAGAGTGTTCACAGCTCCATTGACGAATATCACGCTCGTTCCGACCATTACTCCATGCTCTGAGACCTCAACAATGGCACTCAAAAAATAATGTTTATTCTTACTGTCAGTCACGGGAAAGCTTTACTTCAAATTCTCCTATTGTCTTCTTTTGTAATTCATTCTTCTTCTTCTTCAGGAGAAAACCTTTCTTGTGGAGGATCTAATTGACCCAGGGCTCTCACCTTTCTGCTGGACAGAGAAACTGACTCAAGTGTTGCTGTAGCGTGTTTAGCTTCTCTTCGGCGGTTTTCCTTCAGAAGCATCTTCTGTATTTGTTTTTTGACTTTTCGTTTTTTCTTCTTTCTTATTTTCCACCTCTTTCTTTCTTTGCGAAAGCGAGTGTGGCAGTGGTAAACCATCAACCCTTTAGGTTCTGGAGACTCTAAAACGGGGACATGCCACGAAGAGTTTCTTTTAACCCCGGCTGCTGAATGTTTGGAGTGCAAACACATCCTCAACTTCTTAATAACTAAACAGCTGCACTAACAAGACCTCCTCTCATCCTCCCACCCACTTTAGTTATTTTCACTTTTCCGATTTGAAGAATGCGAAGACACGAACGAAGGGGAAGACAGGTAGAAGACAGAACAAGAGAAAGGGAAAGGATGAACATAAACTTCAGCAGGTGAGGAGAGTTTAAGACTTCGGACAAAACAAGAAGAATTACTTTGGAAACAGGATTGCCAGATACTTTAGGATGGGATTGGGAAATTGAAGATAAATCACAATTCTGTTTGTTTTAAAGTAACTTTTTATTTTTTAAAAAAATGTCTTTGAAACAAACTAAATGATTACCAGAAGTGTCATGTCATGTTTTACGAAAAGGGGAGATACTCTGCCGACATAACAATTTCGTTTTTCATTACTATGTTAGTATAGTTCACCATATCAAAAAGTATAGATCTTTCAAACTCCCCTGCTCTCCATAAATGACGCCATTACTTTTATACGTATATTTTGGGTTCTATGTACAGTGCAACTGAACTAATGATGGAGAATCATCTTCGTATACGTGTAGTTTTCAGCCTCATACAATCTCTGGGAGTTAACAAATTCTGTGCTTTTTTTCCGTTGCAAATTATTGTATTTTTTAAAAAATGATTTTCCACGCCCTTAATTCCGTGTCAAATGTCATTTACAGCAAAGATTTTTCTACTAGAATCATTAAGGATTTATAATGAAGTTTTGACGTCGTTGTACGTCCCTGAAATGCCAAATACTTTTCGAACTTTCTTCTTAACTCCACTACCACCGCAAGTTAAAGCAACCATTATAGTATAACAATCTGCAACACAATCGCCAAACTGATCCATTGAATAGTATTTTTGCATAGGGGCTATACCCCCCCTGACGCTCAGGTATACACTGGATAAAATGGGCTTCAATCCTGCTTTGCACTGGATAAAGCTGCAAAGTATGGTTTAGCCCCTCCCTTGATCATAGAGGTACGCAACGGTGTGGAGTACCGGAACCTTTTTAGTAAGAACAGAATATTTCTTCTTCTGTTTTAAAAAGGGATTGAGGAGAAACTTCGAAAATACTAAATAGTAAATATATACTTTTATTGAAAATCAGAGTTTTTATTACTTTTCTTTTCCTTTTTGAAATCTAGAAATATTTGAGCTCTTCTGTTTCTTGCTCCCTGGCACGTCCTCGTGCCTCCCTTTTCTCATTCCTTTTTCGCTCGGTTATATAAACCATAAAGGCTCTGAACCAACCATATTTTATTTTCCTGAAAAGACTGACCTCCTACAACGCAATAATCCCAACAAATTTGTCTGGCGTTGAAGTTTCATTAAACTGAAAGCCAGTAAAAAAAAAAAAAATCTGTTGGGACTCCACCTATGTACTTTCTGCGCAGAGGAGCCTTTGATCAGTACCTATTTTAATGTATTCAATTAACTTTTTATTCATTATTGGGAAGAGGATTAAGTGAAAATATCCTCTAATTTTTTTTTCGCGTAGTTTATCCATTAATTTAGTAGATAAGTACTCTGAAGAACATTATGTGAACAATGTACTATATGTGTTTGTTGTCGAAATTCAGTATTTGTGGAACTCTTGATGCCTTTTGAAAACAAACAATAGCAGTTTACTTTCGCTCGTATACAAAAAGAGAAAAAAAATCAAGAAACAAATCACTGAGAAATATTGATTATGATTACTTTTATTGTATTGTAAAATTGAGATGTAAGAATCAGACATTTTAAAGCATCTTTATGTATATATGCACGTAAGAGTTTTTAATTACAAGACTGCAGTGATATGCTACTGGACATAATTATTTTTATTGTTAATAATAATAATAATAATAATAATAATAATAATAATAATAATAATAATAATAATAATAATAATAATAATAATAATAATAATAATAAAAATACTCTGAAAGGTATGGTACTTTTTTTTAACCATTATGAACCTGAGGTGTAGCGTACCGGCATCTTTATTTTTAGAAATAAAACGCTGATCCCCCCCAAAAAGAAAATAGACAGAGAGAGAGAGAGAGAGATAGAGAGAGAAAGAAAATAGTGACACTGCTTCCTCGTAATAGCAATGCGAAAATTACCTACACATTTAATCCTTAGCGACACGCACGACATCTGTTCAGAACTACTAAGATTGGACCACGGAATCTTATGACAGTTCCATGTCATGGCCTGAATCTATAATTAACTCTTAAGTTTTAATTTTTGTTAAACTAAAATATTGCTCAAAACTAAGACATTTATCAATCCATAGATCACATCAAACACAATAACATTATATGAGGGTAAATTCTCATGTGTAATTTTCGAGAAAATAGAATAAAAAGAACTTTTGTGACGTTAAAATATATGCCATTCATTACCAATTATTTAAACAAAGTTATTATTTTACTGGAAAAATTTGAGGAAAAATTCACTGTTAACTAGTTTTTTTTTGTTTTTTTTCAAACATTTATTTTTTCGCAACGGTGATATACATACTCTTTACACACAAGCTATACTTCTTGAAATCAATATTCGACAGAATAAATTTTTCAGTTTTTTAGATTCCTAATACTGTATTAGAATTTAAAAAATAATCATTTTTTGGAATGAAAACTTTTTGTGAAGTTTGGAAACATGGTGAGGTTAAAAATACAAAAACGAATTTATGCATTTTCCTTTTTTTTTTCAAGGTGGCACGGTGGCTCAGTGGTAGAGCGCTTACCTCTGGTGCGTGAAGTCTCTAGTTCAATTCCCGACCAAGTAAGTTTCGAGTAAACAACATCGTGATCGTGGGTTTTCTCGGGGTACTTCCGTTTCCTCCAATTTTCTCATTCCACCAATTCTCCCATCATCGTTCACTTGCTTTAATCATCGTCTCCCATAGCCTAAAGGACATAATCGTGCAACGTTGCACTCAAAAATTTAATTTCATTTTTTCCCCCCTCTTTTTAAGTGATGATGTCAAAAATAAACTTTATCCTTCTACACAAAGAACTTTATGCCTTCTTTCATTTGTCCGTCTGATAATTTTTGTCGCTAAGATAAAAACATAAACCAGCAAGTAGGGCGTATACCTGTGGATAATATTGCCGCGTTCACAAAAGCTCTCCATTGACTTCTGTTCTTAGTCAACTGGATTTAGTTTCAACTTCGTATTCCTATTTCTGCGAGATCCGTCCTCCCTTCTGCTCCTAGGTCTTCCTCATGATCGTTTTCCGATTGGTCTTCCAGTTAAGCACTTTCAAAGTGTTCTTACTTTTTTCCATTCGGGCTACATGGCCTGCCCACCTGAGCCTCCTAGATTTGATGACCCTAACAATGTTTGATAAACGATATAAATTATGTAGTTCCTCGTTATGAAGTTTCCGCCAATCCCTATTCCCGTTCCTCTTGGACCCAAATATTCATCTCAGGATTTTGTTCTCAAATACTTTGTCTACGTTCTTCCCTCAGAGTAAGCGACCATGTTTCGCAACCATATAGAACAACAGGCATGAGTATCATTTTATATATTTTGAGCTTCAAATTCCTCGACTGGATTCGCGACGACAAAAAATTTTGAACTAAATAACACGAATTCCCTGCTTTTTAAATATAGTTCTGGTTTGTTAATATCTACCTCTGCGACATTTATATTGAATATGTGCAAATAAATGGCAGATGTCTTTGAAGTGCACGTAAAATGTGCGATTATATGAGACATTCATATTTTGTATCAAAAGCTTGCCCTGCAGCAAATTTCGCTCCTTTATGACCAATATTTGAGATGAACTATAAATAATATTTATAATTCTCTTCCTTCAATGTGGAATCTCCACACACATCAAATAAATTACAGATATCCTATTCGGTGAACCAAAAAAGCTTGCGATAAGTGACATCAAGATGATCAAAATGACATGGTTAAGGTTAAACTGCTATAAAAAATTTTGGAGAAACTCAAGAAAAAGAATTTTTATCGCTCTAAAATGTAAAGTCGTTCGTTGCCAAAATTATTTTCATTCCACTAGAAAATATTATCCTGTATATATATATATATATATATATATATATATATATATATATATATATATATATATATATATATATATATATATATATATATATATATATATATATATATAACTAGCAGGTTGTGTTTATTGCTTTTCTGTTCTCCTAACGGTTTCGTTCATACTACTTGCAAACTCCTCATTAAAAATAAGCAAAAATATGTTCCAGCATTTTCGAAAATTTTGCTTTTAAGAGGGGAAGGGAGTCACTTTCTATATATTTTCCCCCGCATTCAAATCGAAATACGCCAAGCATAGAGTACAGATATCTCACGAACCTTCATATTAGGGGGGTGAAATTTCGAATGTGTACTCATCATTATAGAAATAAGTCGATATCTACTGTAGAGTTTTTTTGGAAATTCCGTTTTTAAGAGGAAAGAGGCACTTTCTATATTTTTTCCTCAATATACAAAATTAACATGAAGGTTGTCTCTCTTACCAAGGGAAAATGGGTAAATAGTTTGAAATGAAGTTCTAAGCATAGTTTACATTTGCTTCTGGGCTGGGATTTGATCATGTTTCTTTCATTAAAATACAGCATCCTAAGGGAGGAGATGAGATTCAAAATTTATACCAAAATTAGAATATCTCCTCATGTTACGTAGATGGAATGTGATTAAAAACAAGTGAGTACCTGCCTCAGTGTTTTCGAAAATTCTATCTCTAGACGGGAAGGAGAGCAATTTCTATAATATCTTAATTTCTCACTTCGTATGCATAAAATGGCCAACGCGAGGAAATGTTTTAACCGTTTAAAATGATTTTTTTTTAAAAATTATAATTAGCACCTGGCTCAACCTGGGCTTTTATCATCTCACTTTGACTGAAATGCGTGAAGTTTTTGAATTTTCCTCAAAGAATAATTCCATAAACATATCATTCCCGTGCGAAGAACTTGGATTTAAGCTAGTTTGAGGTAAAAGTAATTTTGTCTTCTTTCTCCCTTCCTAGGAGCTGAATTTTGAAAAAGAGTGCAAATACTTGTTTGTTTATCTTTAATAAAAAGTTTACATGCTGAATTTCAGGTGCAAGTCTCCGATGTTAGAGAATTTTTCCCCTATTCTTTAAAAAATTAATTCAACCCTATCCTCCCGCTTCGAAAATTGAACTTCAAAATATGCTTAATCTTGTTTTTGCTTATGCTTAATTAAGAGTTTATGAGCGGAATCAATGTCATTTCAACGACTTCTGAAATTACAAATTCTTTTAAAGGATATTTCCCTTGGGATCCGCATTTCCAAAAATCTTTCCTTATCTATTGCCTTAGTCATAAGAGAAGCATATTACCCAAATTTCAGCCTTCTGAGTACGATAGTTTCAGTACTGAACATTGCTTAGTGAGTTAATCAATTTACCCTTTATATAATATATATTGTAGTATAAATAAAACACAATGTTTCTCAAACCTCATAGACGTACTGTACGAGACTCTCGTAAACATTTAATACAATAATTTCCGGTTTGTTCCACTTTGTTTTCTATGGGTACAACATCAATTCCAGCCATCCTTTCCACAACATCAATTTATGGTTCTAAAACATTTTCTTATTTCACTAATTTTCCGCCGTCGAAAGTGATAAATTTTGTCTGTAGTGAGCGAACAGGAACAGTGACAGAGGAGAGTTGGATATTGTATATTAGGGGTCTGTTTTTTGTCTCCAAAGTTTCAGGGACAGCTCGCAGAAAAATTGTATTTTTTGACTTAAAACTACACTTATTTAATTCTTTTTTCGGTTTTATGTCACACAAGCTTGTGCTCTTTAGGCTAAAGAGGCTATGAGTAATGGACGATGATATTGAAATGAGAATGAAAGAACAATATATAACATCGATGCCCTGAGCGGGATTTGAACCCACAACAGACAGAAAGAAGAAAATGTTAAAATGTAGGTAGTCTACCAGGATTGTAGCCAGGAGGAGATAGATCTCTGGGTTGACTTAGACTTTAACATCCCATTGAGCACCGAGGCTAACAGGCTACACGAGAAGTGGATCTTACAGCTTAACGTGGGATCCGAAACACATGAGCTCCAGCAAGAATTTGAACCCGGATCTCCCTTATCGAAGACGCGTCGCTAATTACATAGGAATAGGGAGCTCAGGGAGGAGATAAAACGAGCCCACCCTAAATTAGTTTCTATTCCCTCTAAAGCAAAATGATGTAGATAATTTTTAAATTGACTCAAAACAAGGTATGAAATCCTTACAATTTTATGTACCAAATTAAATTCAAGTTTGATTGTTTTATTCGTTTCTGCGTAAAATGATATAATTCTTGTTGGATGTTCTAAATATCTCCCATAAGCACACAAATATTTAAGTGATTTGAATTATATACCTTGCATTTTATTTAAACATTTGTATGATCAAGATTCGTAGCATTGGATTTGTGTATTGGAATATGGGCTGGTACATTTCCTGACGCACAAAGTGGATCTGGTACTGGCAATAAGATATTAAATGGCTTAATCAACTTTCGTGACAGAATTGTTTAGTAAGATACAACTGGTGCTGCCGATGGTTTCTTAACTTCTGTGAAGCTTTTCATCACATTTGGCATTCATATATTTTTTTTTTAATATTATGCAACGAATACCTAACAACTTCATGCAAAAATGTGAAAAGATGTTTTTCCATACAGTTTTTGGACTCCAAGTCATTTTTTTTTTTTTTTTAACAGCAGCTTACCTAATCCAAGAGTCGGTACTTCAAGGAGATCCCTTTTCGTCAGCGATATTCAATATACGTATATCCTCTCCCTTTCATTACTGAATTAAAACATAACTTTACTGGGACCCCTGTGTAAGACAATAAACGTACATTGCAATCTTAAGTAATGATATTACCATGGTTATACGTTCTGAAGAGGATTACTAGGAACTTACGCAGAGCTCTCTTATGACCATATGGTTAGCGTATACGCATTTGGTGCGGGATATCCGGAGGCGATTCTCAGTGGGAACTCATGCGGTTCAGTTCCTACATTAAGCTGTAGGTCTATGTCTCAAATAGCCTCGGTGCTGCGAGGATTGTTAAACTCCTATCCAACCAACCAACCAAGTTATGGCTCATTTTGCAGAATCTGCTAAAGCTAATCTGAATATGCATAAATATATTTTTTTACAATTAGTTGATGCTACCACGAATTACACTGTGCAACAAATTTAAACTTTTTTTCTGTCAAATGAAAATATGTGATTTTAACTAAATGGCAGGTACTGAATTCATTGGTGGAAACCAAACTGTTCCATCAGGTCACGTTTTTGTTAGGCAGATCACAACACATTATACGAAATATACATATTTGAATAAGGCTTATTACATTAATATTAAAATTTGTTGATTTACACTTTAAAATACTTTCTTTGGTAGCTTATGCTTGTAGACATCTTCTGGAGTCTCTCTGATGATAGACCAGCAATATTCAGCAAGCATACTTTCAGTCCATTTTCCATTGTAACGCTTTTCAAATATGGTAATGTCCTAATGAAACCGTTCTCCGTGTTCATCAGTTACTGCACCGAGGTTTTGAGGGAAAAAGTCACTCAAGATATAATTTCAAAAAGTGTATTTTTAATGACATGTTGCATCCCATGAGTTGAAAACTGTGCATCATGTCACTAACAATAGCTTCATAATTTTCAGCCTTTACATTTCCAAGAACACCTGAACATACCATTGATTTCAATGGCAGCCAAGCTAATTTTCCAATTTCAGAAAGTTTAATTTAAATTCTTCATTCTGCGTGACTGTTTTAATGTGTGGAAAAATACTCTTAAAAAAAAAAAAAAATTTGCTTCACTTAAATTTGGGAATTTCTCCTTAAGGTGCGCGAAAGCAATACGGTACCTTATCTAGAGCCTTAACAAAAAATATCATCAACCCAAGCTTGATATGTAATGATGGCAAAAATACATCTTGCGGATTCACAATTGATAAACGAGATATGTTTTTGGTGCCAGAAATGAAATCTTGTCTTTGAAGTCAGTATTTATGAACGTAGTGGTTTGCTTTGTTACGGCTATCCCACTCACATAAAAACAACAACATTTGGGTGCATCCTTGTTGCATTCCTGTGAGAATACCAATAACTTTCAAGTCCCCTCCCCACACACATGCCATTTGGATTTTTTAAATATATATTCAATGAAGTACGATATCGCACTCATAACTTCACACGTCTCCTTTTATGAGCCACACATGCTACAGGAACAGATGGGTGAATATTTCTAATATGGAGAAGCATTATCTTCAGACTTAGTTTCGAGGTGTCAATAAACAAACGCCACTCGAAGGGATTATGTTCATGTCCAAAAGACTGAAATATGCCATCTACATCTTTACACTAAACCATGCCTCCATTTTCAGCAAAATAGTCCTCAAAATGACTTTGTTGTTTTCTAAACAAACTTATTCTAACATCTTGAGCGAAGAAAAGATCCCAACCTTGAAGCCTGGAACCCAACTATTCCGCTTTTCTTTTAGGAAGATTTAAGTCTATGACCTTAACTGAGATATAGATGGATGAAAGTTTATATCTTCGTTCTTGCTTGGAACGTTTGAGATGTCTTCTGAATCAGTAGTGTAATGTTCTGGAGATTTAGGTACTAAAAGATCCTCACTGTGGGGAACTGGTCGAATAGCTGGCTTGAAAAGCCATTTACATCTGTCAAGCAAAAGTAGCAGTTAGTCACAAGATCCATTTGTTCACGCCAAATCACAGGAACAGCAAATTTAATAGAACTACGTTTTCCTTGTAGCCAGCTTCTCAAATTCCTGGAACACGTAGTGCAACATATGCGTGGGGCCCAAAGCTTATCCTGGTCTCCAACCCCTACACCCAAAGTACAGTTCATAACAGTGGCGGCCGGTGGATTGTTGTTTCGGGTGTTGCAATACGAACGATAAGAGACAGAAGATATAAAGTTGACTCATTGACTAATCAGCATAACTTTAGATGCAAATGCTATGTGACATGTTAAATTAAATAAAATTCTGTTTTTTAAAAAAATAAAAAATGCAGAACATTTTATCCGATTAATCACCTTAATTAATTAGTAAGTTTATTATTCTCTCTTTGATTGGAGCAAATCTGTCTAATACATGCTGGTTGAACTCTGGTATTCTTGTTGTCAGGTCTTTTTCGATGGAAAGCATAACCAATGGCGATAACCTTTCTTGGGACATTCAATTCCTTGAAATTGTCAATTCTTTCTCACGTGGAAAAAAACTTTTCGTCTTTTGTTGACGCCATAGGTACAGTTAATATTAATTTCAGAAGCTTTGTAGATTCACTGAATATTTTTTCTAGATTATTGCGAACGATTCATTCTAGCAAACTCAGTCCCTCACAGTGATCCGAATTCCTCTTCAGCGTTGACTGAAGAGAGTTCGTAGCAGATATTAGTGTTATAAAACAAAAAATACATTGAACACACTTTATTCACAGTTTATCCAGGAAAATTTAAAATAAATTGAGGAAATGTATCTGGTGCAAACAACACTACTGCCATAAGATATCCTGTAAATTTAAACTGGATTTTTTTTTTCGAACACTCCTGAATTGCCCTTTGCTTGTTTTGTCTAAGTCTTAATTGCAAATTTTTCCTGTAAGAATTAACTTGTAAATGCGGGTCTACTTTAATTTGTTTTCTTCTCTATTAGATATTTTCTTTCTTATTTTGTAATTCTGCAATCACTTTTTTTAATTGTCATTATATTGATTTGCTTCAGTATGGTCCCGTAATTTAAAAATATGAATGCATAAAAACAAATTCCATTTGTTAATTGCTAGTGAAAGAAAATTCAGAAGTCTTATTTAGCGCGAAAAACCTTCTCGTTCACTGGAAACCGTGCTGTGTTGCAGAAGCACTGCAACGACCAGTCCCTTTAACTTCTGAGATAGGGGAAAGGAGACTTAACATTTGCTCCAATTGCCGCGCTGAAGGAATCTGGTCGTTGTATGCTCGCTGCAACACAATATAAATTAGAGACTCTGTGACGGATTGTTTTTCGCTTTTTAAAAAGGATTAATGGAACGGACAGTTACAGAAGTAAAAAAATATGTTATTTAAAGTGTATATATGCGGGTATTAAAAAATATTTTTTCTGTTCTTGACTACTATAGATTATAATACTTTTCTTGTAATACTTTGGTCGTTGCGCAACGCTAACATTAGCCGCCACTGGTTCATAAGCTATTAAACTAAAAGTGTAAGTCTGTTATTTTGAGTTTTAAATGTAAGTTCATCACACGCAACAAAATAAGTCGATTTTATTTTTACAAGCATGGAACATTGTACTCCACTGCACGTAGCTAAACGTTTGTTCAGCACTTTCTTGAAACTTAGAGACACAGCACACATTACCACAAAAAGACACAACGTAGCAAATCTGACCCTCCTAACGAAACACCGCACAGCAAATAACAATACAATCGAACCTAAAATTACTCAAATGCTAGAACATATGGCAGCAGAGATAGTCAACACAAATCTGAACTTGCTTATCACTAGATGTTGAATGTTCTACTCCTGAAATGAAGATAACAAATGAGGAGAAATATGAGAAACTAGTGTTCCCTATTATAACGCAGAAAAAGACTTACGCAGTAGGAGAAAATTTGGGAATATTTTAAATAGCGTATTCTTTCTGTAAAGAAGAAAAATTGTCACTTGAATGATGTTTAAATGATCGTGTATTGTAAGGTATATTATATGCATTTTTTTAAAAAAAATTAAGCACATTTCTGTCCTTCCTGCTGGTCTATGGGTAGCACGCGCACCTTCCGTGCACGGGGTCTCGGGTTCGATTCCCGGTAGGGAACGTTGAATGATACAGTGGTTCGGATTCCATCTTAAATTGTAGGTCCATGTCTCACATAGCCTCGCTGCTGAAAAGGTACACTAAATTTTAATAACCAAACCAAATATTAATCATATTTCATCATCATACGTAAAAAATACGGTATTTCACAATATAAAATTTCAAACTTTTCAATTTTCACAAAATTGGTATGTGATACATAAAAAGTAATTACAGATTTGATTTTCCCATGCAAAAAAAAAAGAAAAAGAAAAAAGAAAAAGAAAGAAAGAAAGAAAAAGAAAGAAAGGAAACATATTCACATGTAAATGATAAGATTTCGTGTTGCACAGTGTTATCAGTCACGTCAGAAGTGTCTATATTAGGTATACTCTACCAGAAAACTATTTCCTCAATGGTGGATTCTTTTGGGAAACGGAAGGTTACTACTACAAAGTCACTTTGTAAGAAAAAACATTTTCGTCCTTTTAATTTCAAATAGTGGGTCCGGATTTGTAACATCTACATTTATACAAAATATGACATGTTCAATGGCTTATCGAACAAGCCCACAGAGCCCACAATGCTGAAGGGGGAGGCCACGGCAAAAGGTGCCCATTTTCGTTTCGAGGAATAATTTTATGATGTTACGATGTTAAGGTCCACTTCTCTGGTTTCATATTATTTCACACTATTTCCTCGATATTATTCTGTAGTTTTCTGATATTTTCAGGTTAGTGACTAAAAAGACATTTATTTTAAACATTTTATGTAGAGACTGGACTAATAAACAGAAAGGTCTGACAATATTCAATATTTTTTCCAAGGAATGAATTAAATTTTACCTTCTTGCTTGGTAACAATCAATGGTAGTCTTGAGCGGTCATATCGGTTAAAAAAATCACTATAAGCGAAGAAAAACTTATTTAATGTTATTATTATTATTATTATTATTATTATTATTATTATTATTATTATTATTATTATTATTGTATACATTTTTCTGAAGTTATATAAAACTTTCTTACCATAGTTTGAAGCTTTAAAATTTAAATTTTCTCCCTAGAGACTGGTAATAATGATAAAATCAACCTTAACATAATAATAATGTAATGAGCAATTTTATATAATATGAGCCAGTAGTGAGTGAGTTGGTAGAATATTCAAAGTTTAAAAAAAAAGTTTTATGTCGCTTATAAATTTTATGTCTTAATGAACATGGACCTCACTTTTGAGATTTTCACGGGTGGCTTATGCATTATCAAAGTTACCCTACTGGGTATGCTGCCCAAATTTTCCCTATTACGAAGGAAGGATAAACTTCGTCAAATTCAATCCTTGAGTTTTTGGTGTGTCTGAAGGGACAACTATTCCTTGTGTTCTATTACAGAAAAGAGTATTCTGTAAAATTTAAATTATTAATAAGATATTCTATTCTTTAACTTACTTCTGTTAAATTTATAGCATGATTCTTCTGTTGATAGTAAAACTGGATTATTTAATTAATAAGTAATAAATTCTTTAATTTATTTTTGATACTGTTACCTATAATTTGAATTAAGCAAAGTTTAAGTTTAGGGGTATATACTTAAATAGAAAGGTACCATTGGGAGTACGAGAGAAAATGTTGACAACCACTGGATTAGTACATGATGTGATTAATTTGCATTTTTTGTTTCTGCTGCGTTGAACTTCAGTTTTTCTTTTCTCTCTCTCTCTCTCTCTCTCTCTTTTTTTTAATGTTGCCTTCAGTTTACTATTATAGTGTTGGGCAAATTTCGTGTAGTATATATTTGTTGTGATGACATATCTGACCCTATAATCGACCTGGCAACCCTGCTCAGGGAGTGCCTGAAGCGTGACGGGAATAAAGTTTATGTCATGATCCGAGGAACGACACAGTCAAAAGGGAATGGGCGTTGTAAAAGCAACTTTTGACAATGTGTTCCTGAAGAAGGGTTTTCTTCTCAAAGCTTATACTCACAGCTACTGAATTACCTGTATTTTCAGATTATAAAAGAAACGACAATGTAACTCTACATAACGCTCTGCAGATGGCTCTCACTGTATGTTCGGTGAACAAAGGACGAACGTTTCTGACGGATGGACAATCAAGCTGGAAATTATTATCATTATGTGGGACTAGTTTTATACCTCAGAAGTAAGAGATTAAACTTACAAATGTTAAAGATGTTTTTTCAAAGTGATATTAGATGTTGTTACATTATACATCAATTTAGCGTGTTGCAGGGACCTCCTCTTTCTTTTTGGAAGATTTTCTAAGGTAGAAATTATATTTTTAGAGTCCTTTCAACTGGATTTCAATAGTGTTTATAAATACACTTGTTCTTAGAATCAATTATTTCGATTGAAGAGAATCTGGTACAATCTAAACCAAGGTGACCAGACGTCCTGTTTTAGCCGGGATAGTCCCTTTTCTTCAACCGTTGTCCCATCTTTTTCAGATTCTCAAACGGGACGCCAAAATGTCCCGTTTTAAGGCAAAATGACCCAGGTGTTCCGTAATTATTATTCAAAATATAAATGGTCAATGCAAATTCTATACTCTTCCGTACCAGCACTTGACACCAGAAATATTGACTAAGTGGAACTCAAATAAAGTACAGTAGGAAGTCGAAAATCCAAACTAATTGAAACCACAGGTAGTTCGGATTTTCGAAAATGACCAAGAAAATGCAATTTAGGCTTAAATATACTGTACGGTATGCTCTTTTATCGATACAATGGTTATACAGTATATAGTAATATCAATACCGTATGAAGGATACTTACATTTAATGTTTCTGAAGAATCTACTCGTACGCTAAATTACACGGTTCTTGTAACTCCCATAGGTACATTTTCGGGAGAAGCAAAATATCGCAACAAAAATGTGACATGAATATCCATAATCGAGCCAAAGGTAAGAAGAAATTTATAGCCTCGTGGGACCAGTAGCCTTAAATCACCTTGGCAGTAGTAGTAGGGGTCCCCGTTGGCGCGAATGACTCATCCTCACTCTCTTTTATGACCGGGATTTTTGATATTCGTTCCCTTTTACGGCTAAGATGAGTGCTTTGGTACCTCGATTCTGATTGGCTGAGAGAGGTCACGTGACTTTAGGCCCCGCCCACGCGGGAAATTCAAATTTTCAGGTCACGTGGTATGACGTCATGAGTCTCCCCGCGGGGAAATCCCTCATTCTCTTTTATGACCAAGATTTTTGAAATTTGTTCCCTTTTACGGGTAAGATGAGTACTTTGATACCTCATTCTGATTGGTTGACAGCTGTCACGTGATCTTAGACCCTGGGATATTTGAAAATTTGTTCCCTTTTACAGGTAAGATGAATGCTTTGGTACCACGATGCTGATTGGTTGATAGAGGTCACGTGATCTTAGGTTGTGGGATATTTAAAATTCGTTCCCTTTTATGGGTAAGATGAGTCCTTTGATACCTGATTCTGATTGGTTGATAGAGGTCACGTGATCTTAGGCTCTGGGATTTTTAAAAATCGTTCCCTTTTACGGGTAAGATGTGTGCTTTGATACCCGAGGTCACATGATCTTAGACCCTGGGATTTTTGAAATTCAGGTATTCTCTTTGATGTATACTTTGGTACCTCGATACTGATTGGTTGATAGAAGTCACATGATTTCAGACCTACCACATGGTGAACAGATAACGTGGGAAAACCCCTCACTCATTTGTTTCCATTTTACGGGTAAGATGAATGTTTTGGTACCACGATTTTGATTGGTTGATAGAAATCGCATAATCTTACCCCCCCACCCACCCCAATGCTAGAAATTCAGAGTGCTATGACGGCGATCCACCCTAGACCTGGATTTTAGAATTTTGTTCTCTTTTATGGTTATCCTTAAAGTTCCCATGGAGGGTTTAACCTCCTCCTTAAATAACCCTTTTTTTTTGGTATCATGATATTGTACTGAAGTTTACATTAAATATTATCATTTTCTTTGACAGATAAGATGATTACCAGCTTTCTTACCTTGATGGAGATCCTGTCCTTGAATTAGTAGCCTATGTCTCTGGAAGTAACAATGGTGAAAGAGGGGTCCATCCTTGTCGTTTGTAGATTTCTTATAACACATTGTTGTGAGTTTAAGAGATTTTTTTAAACGCTCAGTAAGCGCTTCATTAATGAAAACAGTGTTGCCAGATTTTTTCTTACCTAAACTGCTCCGATTCTTTTCGAAACTGTTCCGCAGAGTGCAAGAAGTTTTAAACTAAAAATTTTTCGAACTAAAAAAATTTGTAACTAAAAAATTTTAAACAAAAAAAAGTTTGTTACTAAAAATTTCAAACCAAAGTTTCAAACAAAAAATTTTGAAACAAAAATTTCAAACAAAAATTTCGAAACAAAAATAACAAAAAAATTTCGAAACAAAAATTACAAAAAAATTTCAAACTAAAAAAAATTAAAAAATTTTCGAACGAAAAAAATTTAAACAAAAAATTTTCGAACCAATTTTTAAAAACAAGTCTCGAACTAAAGTTGTAAACCACATTTGATTCTTTAATTAATTTTTCGAACAAAATCATTTAAACCAAATCTTGGATATATTTTCCACCTTAAATTTTCAAGATTACCATTTATTTGAAAACAAGTGTTCAGGGTTTCAAGAAATAATAAAACATATTTTTTTTCAGCTTGTATTTTAACGAAAGGTATGTGCTCTTCTCATACAATTTTATTAACATAATAAATACAGGTTCTAGTTAATGAATATATTGGACGTGTCATCATTTTCGAATCTTGTAGACGTATCCTGTAAAGAAAAAGAAGAAACAATGGATTACTTTATGAATTTGTTTTTTCCTGAAGCAATAAAAACTAGTCAATATTGATAAGAGAGAAATAAAACTTACTCGTAAAAGATGGATCTGTTTAGGCTCATCTTCCTCCTCGGGTACGAGATGACAGCATTTCTACCACTGATGGTGGTGTTGATGGTTTATAAGCTCTTCTGGGTACTGCATTTTTCTTGGTGTTGCTGTTTTATGGTCAAGATTCCCCCTTAGGTACGAGATGACACCATTTCTTCCACTGATGGTGTTGGTGGTTTATGAACTCTTCTGGGTACTGCGTTTTTTTTCTTCTTGGTGTTACTGCTTTGTGGTTAAGGAGTGGAAAAAGGAAAAGGAAAAAAAGAAATGGCGGCCTCATTGGGTGTTTACAGTTTTTTCTTCATCTTCTTTTTCCAGTTCCAACTTCCGTTTTTTAACGTACCCGTACGGAACCGTATCATAGGAATTGAGTTCTTTAAATCGACGTTTTGTGTACTGGATGCTGTACATTTTTTCTTCTTTGCGTGTGACGATGGTATGGTCTTTGGTCCTGCATATCTTATGAGGGATGGTAATGGTGACTTGTCCACGGCATTGATTTGTAATCATTTCTTTTAGCGTGTTGAAATTTAATTGCTGTCCTGCATTGTAGTTTAATGTAAATCCTCTAATTTTACATATGTAGCTGGTGACGTTGGTGTCCGGATTGTATATTTCTAAGCTGTAATTTATCGGTCCTCCACTAACAAATGTCTTGATGTACGCTCGTTGTCCATAAGACTCCATCTCATCCGATAAGCATCCCAAGTACGTTGAAGGTTCAATGGTTGGCTCCCCAGGCTTTTCTGTAAATATCACAGAATCCGTGTCGAAATATAAAACACGTTCCTGCAACATTTCCAGGTACTTGTACAGTTCCAGACGTGCCTGACATGTTGTAAATGCGCCTAACACGACATTGGTGTTTCGGTTTTGAACAGGCACATGTTCATTGTACTCCCAGAACGCATATAACATCGTATCATTGATGGGTACAATTTGATGGAGTTTAATGTCGGGGGAAGTGAGTTTTTCATAAAATTCTTCCGGCCGATCAATAATTGTGGTCTGGCTAAAGTTTGAACGCTGCGAAAGTTTTCCCCATAGAGAGTTAACACAAAGCTTAGATAAACTTCCTCGTGCAGGATTATTTTCAATTTTGGTCGGATCCAATGCAATACCTTCACGCTCCAGGACGGTTTGTATAAATTTTGATTTGTCTTCTTCGGTCACACAGGAACTGGGCCAGCCAGAAGCTTCCATTTTCGATTTCAGAAACGTATTGATATATTCCGTGAACAAGCCACCTGTTTTCGTGATGGGATCATATTGTTCAATGTCATAATCCCAAATTTCAAAGATCTCCACCGGTTGATATCCTAATTCTATTGCTTTCTGTATTTCATATGATACCCAAGTTCCAGTGAGGCATCGCTCCTGATCGTTGTGCGTACACGTTGCTGTAGGGTCTGGGTTCATTTCTTCGGCACAAGCAGCACACAGTGGAAACAGTAGTTTCTTGTTACATCGGTAAGGCAGGAGACCATGATAAAGATGTCGACTTGGCAATATCGTCATTTTGATCAGACCATTGACTTTATTTATTGGTGGTGTATTTTCATCACCCTGTAGATAAATTCTAGGATGTCCTACAGGGTATTTAGCACACTTATTTATGTAAGGATAAAGCGAGACAATATCGAAATATTTTATTACTTCTCCTGTTTTTTCGTCGACTTGGTGGTATAATTTCACGCAATTGGTCCTTCCTCCAAATAAGCTATCTCTTGGATTTAATGGTCTACGGTTCATGTACGGGTGATTCTTCAGATACGTCGCCATTGTTGGATTTTGTTTTAAGAACTGATTAAATTCGCACTCCCACATTTCATGTACAATGTACCCCAATTCACGCAGTCTTGCATTTTTTCGTTGCGTTCGTTCATAACGGAATTCCATAGTGTCTTCTGGATTGCCGTAGATGGGCTGATTACGGCCTGTAGTAATACATACTTTACAGCCGTGATAAAAACAGCCGGCATGCTCGTAGACGTGCTCCTCTAACGTCTCAGGATCTTGGTAGTAGCCATCAACATGGAATCCCGCAATAAACACTTCTTTTTGTCGGGCCGCATGTAAGATTTGTTTTCCTTCGGTTTTTTCAATGTAGGCCAACCATTGCATTGCAGCGATCGATTGCGTACTTCTCCATCGATAGCCATGTGCCGGTAGAATTCCAATGGTGTTGGGTTTGAGGAAATTCCGGCGGAATACTAAATTGGAAGCACTGGCAATCGTGATCGTCTCCAAGAAGGGATTCACTTTGGTTTCTGCTTCAAATAACGTCATAAATGAAACACATGCTTGTCGCAGTACATTGACATCTTGAATACAATACTTGAGAATTTCCTTCTGGAAATCAAACGTGTCATTACGATGATCGTTGTACCACTGCATGAACTTGTTCCTCTCTTCGACGGCCATTTCATTTGCACCATAATACTTCGTTTCTGGAAGTGGTCCAATATATGATTGATTTTCTTTGGTGTTGAAGAAATGCGGGAAGTAGCCTTTGGTTGCGGGTAAATTGAACGCTTTTGACAATTTGCTTAATGCCATAGGTAGGAAGTTCAAAGAGTCAATGAACGTCAGATTATTCAACGTTAAACTCAGTATCTTGGTCCCATTTAATATGACGTCAGGTCTCCATTGGCATTGTTCTACCATGATCTTTAGAATGAAATGTCCATCGTAGCCCTTCGAGTTGTGAGCGAGACAGAAAATCCTATTTATATTGGGACGACGTTCCCGCAAGTACTGGAGAAAATTATAAACTGGATCCTCTCCTTGGAAAATATGCTGGCGCTGACCACACGTACTGCAAGACTGCTCGATATTATCGTTTTCAACACATGCATAACATACTTGTTGTGCAACCAATAAATTCGGAACGTGTACATACGTATTATCGCCAATATTCGTGTCCTGCATAGATTCTATATCGTAGAAAATCAATAAGGCTTTCTTTGCGTGCATGAGTGAAGGAACACCAGGTTTCAAACACTGTCGATCGGGAAGCATAAAACATTGATGGGATCCTGGAACAATCTTCTTACAAACATTGCAAAAGATCTCATTACAATCATGAATGCGTTGTCCACTTCGTACAAAAGAATATACTCTGTAGCATTTAGTACATTGCTTCACCATTTTGCATACAGGTTCCCCACGATGATATACAATATTACGATGATTATTAAAACATTCTTCGCCGTAAAATTGACGATTGCAGTCGTTGCACAGCACCAGCGTTTGATTCTTGTCGCATAGAGGTCTCTGTAAACATTTGGAGCACGTTACAGGACATTTTTTTACATGTTCATTGCGTTTACTATACTTTTTATGGCACGCTTCACAGTAGAAATTGGTTGCAAAACAAGCAGTTAAGGATTGGATGATGTCAAAGTGGCCAGCCAAACAAATTAAATTTATGGGAGTGCGATTTTCATCGTTGGGCCCCTCGTACATGATATCATGGCCTGTGAAACTGGTATACACAGTAATTTTATATTCTTTGAGGTATGACTGGAATTGTCGTATTTCATTTACACTGGCACCATGATCCAAATTGACTCCTGCATTTGCACATAACGCATCGACTTCATCGTCCACAACATATTTCGATTGGCGTTGATACTGCTTATAACGTTGCACATCTACATTCTTGTATGCCTTCAGGCCAATAGCAATAACAAGGGCGTACGCCAGGCACCTTGAATCTTGATTTTTTACTCGTACAATCCCTTTTTTGCAACGTAACAATTCTTCATTTTGAAGTACTCCTTGCCGCAAACCGCCGCCGTAGCCACGTGGAATATCCACACGATGAAAATGAACGGTAAATGGTTCGTGCAGGAGAAATGAATTGTTACTTTGTAAAACTCTTTCGAACGAGGCCCACATCGTTTCCAGTGTCAAGTTTCGTGCTTGGCGAAAACTCACCCAAAATGGTTTATTCCTGTTGCGTGGCGATATTACTGATAAACCAACCATCGCCTCATCGTCGACATTGACTAATAAATGGTCCAGCATTGCTTGGAAACTATTATGCACATATTGAATAATATCGGTTCCTACGGGCGGTGCGTTGAATTGAATTTCGAGCATTCTGCCCTCAATGTTAAATCGTCTATAATGACGAGTGATTTCATTGCGAACAGTAAAACCCGATTCGGCCATGGTTAAAAATGAAAACAAACAAACAGGTACAATTGCGATAAATGTGTAAGGGAAAAAGGAATTGAGCAGCGTGAATTTACTACAAAAAAAAGAAGAAAGAAAAATCTTAATCACTTGATAAACAGGAAATCATAACATTCATGATAAATAATTAACTAAGTAATTCATGTAAAGGTCCTGAGTTTGATTCCTGGCGGTGACGTTCAGAATCTCATTATGAAAGCACGTGTACTAGAAATCAAAGTTTTTTTTAAATAATTATGTTACTGAAATGAGTGTTTTATTGCTGTCAAACTCGAGACCATTACATCAGCATTTAACTGACCTATCATTCTATAGTGATAAAAAGAATGCATGAAATGAATGAATGTTTCATCAGTATTGAGATGTGACAAAGTACGCGTAAGCATTTTTTTCCACTCACAACGACCTTTAAATGATGCGTTTGCAAGTTGAAGAGATTCACCAAGCATTAACGATACACATACGTAATTGTCAAAACAAAATCTGTATAGCGTATTTTTTTATTATTATTATTGGGACTAAGCGGTTAGCGTACATGGTTCGGACGTGGAAGGCCCTGGTTCAATCCTTGGTGGGTTTGCTTTCCACGTCGGGGCATGTCAAGCCTTTTCTGAAATTTAATATTCTCACCCGTTATCATACATTCTTTTCAAAACTAAGCTAAATGGTTGACGTACACACCTCATAATACATAAACGTACATAAATCGTCTATAATGACGAGTGATTTCATTACAAACAGTAAAACCCGATTCGGCCATGGTTCAAAATGAAAACAAACAAACAGGTACGGTAAAACAAATATGTAATGGGAAAAAAGGAATTGAGCAGCGTGAATTTACTACAAAAGAAAAGAAGAAAGAAAAATCTTAATCATCTGATAAACAGGAAATCATAACATTCATGATAAATTCTTAACTAAGTAATTCATGTAAAGGTCCTGAGTTTGATTCCCTGGCGGTGGCGTTCAGAATCTCATTATTAAAGCACGTGTACTAGAAATCAAAGTTTTTTAAAAAATAATTATGTTACTGAAATGTGTGTTTTATTGCTGTCATAGTTCAGCAAAGAATGTGGATAATGAATCTCTACAATTGCCACATCCCATTTCTGGCGAAACTCTACACGTCGTTGTAATTTCGTAATATATGAAGTCAATGTATTTTCTGGAAAATAATCCATGGAACTATTACTGGGAAGTGTAACGTAAAAATCTTGATCAGGTTCCATTCTTCTTCTTCTTCAATGAAGTTGCAGGGATCCACGAATTGAATGAGGAAGGATATCCTTTCCACTGGACGAGATACTCCTTTCTGCGACCTTTTGTTCTTGTACGTAATATTTTATCGATGAGGAACGTCGAAGGGAGCGGTACTGGTTGTAATTCTTCTCTGTAGAAAACACCATCGATGAGTTGATGATTTAAATCCTCTAGTCGATACACTGGTGGGTTTCTTGGTACAATGGCTTTTACTTTGAATATTTCCCAAGTCCAGTTCTCGAGGTAACCCTTGTCAAAGATACGTTTTGTTTTACTTATACGAACAGTATCACCAACAGACAAATCCGTATCTTGTTTTGAACGTTGTAGCTTTTTGTCGTATAAGTTATGCCACACCTCCAGTAAATTGTCCTGAGAAACGTTTGCAGGTGCCATTTTAATACTGGAATGCCGACTTTCATTGTATGCTTTTACAAGTAAAGGCAATACTTTGATGTAATTGTATGTTTGATATTTGGTAAAGTATTTCCACATACGATGTTTCAATGTCTGATTAAATCTTTCTGCGATGCTGGCTTTAATATCTGGATCCTTTGTTGTAACATGTTGCACGTTATGTTTCCTGAAAAACTTTTGTACTGTCTTGTTGGTAAATTCAGTTCCTTGATCACTACGTAGTACAATTGGTTTCCTCTCCTGGAAAATCATTTCAAATGCATTCACTATATCCTCGGCACTTTTTGATTTTAGTGGTACAGCCCACCCGTACCGACTAAACACATCAATCACTGTAAGAATATAGCGGTAATTGTCATTATAGTTTTGAAGTGATTGTAAATCATTTAAATCACATTCCCATTGATCATCAATATTGTTGACAAGATAAAAATCTACGGAAACGACGACGTACAGGACGATGTAACGTGTAGGTAGGTTGTTTGTTTAACCAAAGTTTTATTTTGGCTAGAGATATAGATTTTCCTGTGGCTTGCCATAATTTCTTTGCAGTAGAAAACGATGCAGGATGTGCTGGATTGTAATAAATGGATTTCAACTTTTTGTTCATGGTTTGTACGTTGACCATTGTGGAATGATACGTTTTCTTTTTGGTCGGACTTCTAAAACATCATCATCATCTTCTTCTTCTTCTTCTTCTCCGGAAGAAAATAATTCAGGTGCCGGTTTTGGTGGTGCAGATCCTTCAGATGCTGATGTACTATTATGCTTGATAATATAGTTTAATCTCCGTGGATTACCAATCAATTCTTGAGGTGTGTTTGACGATGCAAGGTAGTTGCAAAACAATTCCCAGCCTTGAGGATTAGAATGTTTCCTCGGTCGAGTCACATCGCACATTAAATCTACAATATTGGATCTATGTAGTTTATTATCGTTGATGTACACTGTTCCTTTATGATCCCACGTAATTGCGTCATCTTGTTTTAAACGACGGAATAGTAGTTCGGCTTTCTTACGATACATTTGTGGTATTGCGGCTAAAATTTCTTGTTTCGTGCTATCGTCAACATTCGGGACGTCACCATCAGGTTTCATTGATGTAATTGTAAGTGGTATTGGTTCTTCTTGTTTACGTATCACATAAAGATATTTCTGTAATATTCTATTGTACTGATTCCATTTTTCTTCATCACTTGGATACGATGTATTCAATATGGATTGCATTTCACGATCGAGATTAGATTCTCGATTTTCACTCGCACGGGATGATGATGCATGCATTCGTTGAAGCATTTCTGGTGGCACTAAAACCATCTTCTTGCTATGTTCCATGATGTTTATTCTTTAAACAAAATACTGGATAACACACTTCCTACAATAGGTGCAAGTAATGCAGGTAAGAATCCTCCTTGTTGTACGGCTAAATGTTTCTTCTTTTTATCCAATAATTTTGTATTGTCTACGAGATAGCGGAGCGTGTTCTTGTAACGCTTTAATCTTGACTTCTGCGCACTTGTCAGTGGAACATTGCCTTTTAAGACATTATAACAACATTCACAAATACTATGAATTAATGAAGCGTCTGCATTGGCAATAATAGCTTTACGCAATCTTGGTTTAGCTTTGTGCAGAGCACGTAGCAGATCAGTGTGTTTCACTGTAGGAGACATCGTGACAGACTAAGTCATTCTTTTCACATGCACAATAATTTAAACATGTTTTGTTGGTACGTAAACATAATGATGCAAATCGTCGGGAAAAATATTTGTACGAAATCGCATTTCATCGGGTGTATCTTGTTTAAGATCCATCAGTAAATAACCATGTGGATTTCTTGTTGCGTCTGCATAACTTTCTTGTAGAAACAGTGGATGCTCAGGCATGATTTGATAACTCATATGCTTGATTTGTGACTTGTCACGTGGATTTTTAAAGAACACCAAATACGAACAATTTAAACTCATATTTCTATTTGCTTTACTTTGATGAAATACATTTTGTGTTATAAAAATCACACTAATATTTCGATGATGCGATCCTTTCGTGAACATATCAACAATATCACTATTCACTTCTCGCATATGGTCATCAATAATAATCAAATGTGGTCCATCTTGAGGCTGAAAATCTTTCATTCGTGGAAGTCCTTCGTGAAATTCTACTGGAACCGGCATTGTTGCATACACGTCTTGCCATTCTGCATAATACCAGTATATCTTACGAAATTTTGCATTGATCATGGTCGGGAGATGTGACAGTAATCGATTCACAAAATACGTTTTTCCACACCCACTAGGTCCTGCGAGAATACAGGTAAATGGATGTTTCCACTGTGTATCCATGATGAACACTAACACCTTGTTTCAAAAATGATGCGTATTTAAAGCGAGTACAAAAATTCTTGCACTCACTGGTGTGAAAAGGAAAAAACCGTTCATCTCTTTATCGAATAATTGAAAACCGTTTATTTGTTAATCGAATAGTTGAAAACCGTTTATTTGTTATTCGAATAGTTAAAAACCGGATAAAGTTTAACGGTTAACCGTAAAAGCTGATCACTGATTTAAATTCTATTTGAAAAAATTTTTCTTTTGAAATTTGTTTTGAAATTTTTGTTTCAAAAATTTTGTTTGAAAATTTTTTGTTTCAAAATTTTGGTTACAATTATTTTTGTTTGAATTTTTTTTGTTTCAAAATTTTGGTTACAATTATTTTTTGTTTGAAATTTTTGTTTGTAAATTTATTTTTTCAAAATTTTTTGTTTGAAAATTTTTCATTTCAAATTTTTTGGTTGAAAATTTTTTCGTTTCAAAATTTTTGTTTGAATTTTTTTTTTCAAAATTTTTTGTTTGAAAATTTTTTAATTTCAAGATTTTTGTTTAAATGTTTTCGTTTCAATTTTTGTTTTAAAAACTTTCGTTTGATTTTTTAGTTTGAAAGAGAGAACATTGACCAGGGACCTCGTCGCGCATCAAAATCAAATCATTGATCACGTGACTGTACTACACCCGAAGGGTCCTACCAAATTGAAAGGGGATACCCGTCCATACCTTATCAAATAGGATAAATTGAGTCAGTAACCGAACACGTGGTTGTACTTAAAAATTTAACAATAGGACCACCGAAACATATTGAGGTCCTGTACTATGCTTCAATTGGACAATTTCAGTGGACCCCCATTGCCAAAATTTAAGAAGGGTGCAGCAATATACCCATGTCTTATGATAGGAAATGGACCCCTGTAATCATAGAATCACATCAAAGGGGATAAAATGGACTAAAAACCAAACACGTGGTACAACGTTTATATTTGGCAATTTTATACCCCTAAAAGGGAACGATATGGACCATCCAAATTTATCATGATACATATTGAGGTCCTGTACTATAATACCAAATGTTTAAATTGGGCAATTTCCAAAATTTAAGGGGTGGGCCAAGGTACCCCTCCCGGGGTGCACCAATGTACCCATGTCTTATGATAGATAATGGACCCCTATACATAACCATATAACCATATAAGGTAATAGGACCTCATCAAAGGGGGGTAAAATGTACCAAATACCAAACACGTGGTTGTACTAAAATTTTGGCAATTTTGTACCCCTAAAAGGGAACGAGGTGGACCACCCAAATTTATCATAATACATGTTAGGGTCCAATACTATAATACCCAATGTTTAAATTGGGCAATTTCCAAAATTTAAAGGGTGGGCCAAGGTACCCCTCCCAATTTTTTAAAGGGGTGCACAAATGTACCTATGTCTTATGATAGGGAATAGACCCCTATACAAAACCATATAACTATATAGGATAATAACACATCATCAAAGGGGATAAAATCGACCAAACACCAAACACGTGGTATAACGTATTGCTTACGTTTATATTTTTGGTAATTTTGTACCCATAGAAGGAAATGAGGTGGACCACCCAAATTTATCATAATACATATTAGGGTCCTGTCCTATAATACCCAATGTTTAAATTGGTCAATTTCCAAAATTTAAGGGGTGGGCCAAGGTACCCCTCCCAAATTTTTCAAGGGGTGCATTAATATACCCATATGTTATGAAAGGTAATGGACCCCTGTATACGCCCATATAACTACATAAGGTAATAATACATCATCAAAGGGGATAAATTAGGTCAAAAACCCCCGAAATTTGACTTTTTGGCAATTTTTTACCCATGAAAGGGAACGACATAGACCCTCAATACGGATAGAGGTACATACTGTGGTCCTAGGCTACCATACCAAATTTTTAGATTTGGCAATTTCCAAAATTTAAGGGGGGTGGTCCTATGTACCCCTGCCAAAATTTAGGGGGTGGGCCTTGGTACCCCTGTCAAAATTTAGAGGGGGTGGTCCTAGGTACCCCTAGGTCATTGGCCCCTGGGCCAAGGTCATTGACCTTTCACCCCGGTCATAAAAGAGAGTGAGGATGAGTCATTCGGGCAAACGCCGGGGCCTACTACTGCAGTCAACCTCAAGTACAGTTTTAATGAGAAAGTGTACAAATGTATGCTGAGTTAGAAAGATTTTTTGGGGGGTGGGGGGAACCTGGGGGACCCCTCGTGAGTGCGCCCCTGGCTCAAAGTTGTTACTTATATATACCAATCGATAGATTACACCAAGTTCAAAAAATGCTATTTGAAGTTGAAGTTCCGTGCAGAGTTTAGGAGGAAAACTAATTTTTACAGCATTACGTCGTTCGTTCTTACTCATCTGACAAGTTTGTGAGTTTGTTTTGTGAAGTCGCTGTTGTGTATTTATATGCTATGTATTGGTTGTCGGGAAGGAAAGTATGAACTAGTGCTGTCGAAATCGGTTTTTGAAAAAACCGAAAACCGGTTTTTGAAAAAAGTGAAATTTCATAAAACCGAAATGTCTGTTTTGAAAACCGCATTTGCGGTTTCGGTTTTGAAAACAGCTTTTTCGGTTTCGGTTTCCAAAACCGTATTTGCTATACTTTACAAGATGACCACAACATACGAGCATTAAAAGTCACTGTAGAAAAAATAAGGTTGGTTATGTTATATTGTTGAAGTGATTATAGTAATTTTAAGTGGAAAATGGAAACGAAAAAAAAAAACATCATATACAGTAATGCATTACGATATTAGAAATACTACATAAAGTATTAAAACTTTGTAGAAAAGAATGAAAATAAAGTATACTCATACTGTATTTAATAAGACAACAGAAATAGCTGCCTATGCGGTAAACAGAAGTGTGACAACTGTGAATAAAATTGGTATATTTTATTCAACCATACTATTGAAAGTATATGCATAAATCCACACTGTAGACCAATGGCGTAGTTAAGGGATTGACGCGCTTAATTCTATCCTCTTTTACATTTTACTATAGTGAGGTCAAAAGTTGGTTCTGCTAATATGCAGTATATTCCTTTTGTGATGCGTGATAATACGACTTTTCTTATAATTTGTCGTAAGTATAGGTTACCATAATTTTTTCATCCGAAATACGGACAAGCCTTAAAATGATGACCCATCAAAGATACGGTGCCCAAATTCAGAACAATTATTTTGAAATTTCTTAACTAAAAACCATCTTTTTAGGTTACCACACAATTGTTTACTGTACTGCTTAAAAAACTATTGGAAACTAACATATTTTAAAATGTTTTTCATTAACACAAATATAATAAATCATGCCATTAATTTATTAAATCTATCCAAAAGAATCCCAGAACAGAAAAATGAGACACTTTTTAAAAACATAACTTACTTTATTAATGGTAACTAAAATATAAGTTACATGATTAAAACATAATTCTTTTCGCCTGGGATTTTAGCGATTTCCGACTCGGAAATTTTCAGGCAGCTCCAAAATCTGTCAAATATGGACATTTTCCTATTTCATGCTTTTCAGTCATGTATCCAGAAGCTCCCTTTCACTTAACATAAGATTTCAATAAATTAGTTGTGTACTGAATTCTTCTTTTTTGGGGGGAGGGACTCTCTCTCGTCAGCATAGTAAGCATCAAAATATCGTCTATCGTCTACGGATGCGAATAAGAACATTAAAAAAAAAAAGAAACGTCTCGCAAGTTTTTCTTTCTAATTTTATTGACGTACTTAGCAGAAGCGTAACGGACGCGACTTCGTTGTGCGTAGTCCCGTGTTCTGCTCCCAATTTCACCACTAACATTTTCTGGTGTTGGCCCATCATCGTAAAGGGCTATGGACGCTCACTGGTACAGCGCTCCCCTTTGGTGCATGGGGTTCCTAATTTGATTCTATAACGAAATACTTTGGATAGATTAATAATTACCTGTACCTTGGGCAGAAAGTGCTCATACATGTGCACTATACTTAATAGAATCTTAATTTAATAATAACAAAAGAAGAATGTTTTTAATATATGTAAAATATTATTATGGGATAGTTGTTGCTATGTAAATGTTTATGGATACCTAGTCAGCAAGTTTGTGTGCTTGACAGTTTGAAGGAAAATATATTATAAAGTATATCAGCTAATAAACCATTTTAGCAACGTTCATCGACGTTATCATTCTAATAGAAAAGGTGAGAATAATGGTATATAATTATTAAAGATAATTTTTACATGCAAACAAATACTACCACTTAAGATTTATATATCTTACTAAGCCGAACCAGGTTGACGACTACCCTTGGTGAGTCGTTATAAAAATTTTGGTGCCTTCACACCGGGATTTGTTAAAAATTTTGGTTTACCTCACCCGGGATTTGTTGTAAATTCATATCCCGAAGCAGAGTAAGGTTGAATTTACTTTTGTCATAAAGTTAATGAGTACAAATTTCACCATATTGAGAAGTGGTAGAATAATTATAAGGAAAATGGACACTGAAATAATGGAGAATGAATCCACTAATAGTGACAACGGTGAACCTAGTGTAACATCAGGATTGACATCAGAAGACCGAATCTTGCTAGTCTTACAGCGGCAATTGATGCAAATGTCTACCGAGTTAAAGCAGACGATGAAGCATAACTCTGAAGAATTAAGTAGACGAATAGAACAGAAGTCTGATGAATCTAACAAGCAATATGAAGAATTAAGTAGACGAATAGAACAGAAGTCTGATGAATCTAACAAGCAATACGAAGAATTGAAGCAGACGATAGAACAGAAGATGGAACAGAAGTCGGATGAAACGAAACAATTAATTATCCAGACGATGAGCGATATCACCTCGCAGTTCGAGGAAAAGTTAAAAGGAATATCGGAGGAATGCCAGGGTAATCACAATCACCTGAGACAAGAAATCAGTGATGTAAAAAAGGATTTAGAAGTAACAGAATCTTCTGTTCAACAACAAAAGATCCAGGTCATCAATAATTCTAACAATATACGTGCAAATACGCAATTGATAGCTACGTTACAGGAAGAAATTAGAATGCTACAGGTTAAGGACAACACATACCGTAATAACATGTGTAGTGATCGCATGGAGTTTCCCCACTCACCAGAGATGAACTCGCCTTCGCCGGTGTCTGATGAGGATATTATATTGGAAGAAATACATCCGAAGGGTACAGATGGGCGAAACATAGATGGTGTAACGACACATCACGTCATGGATAGGAACTATCACCCAATAAGTACACGGAATGATAAAAGGAAGGTAAAATTAAGTGTTAAGATGAGTGAAATTCGAGCTATGAGCAAATTCAGTGGTAAGTGTAACGAGAATGCTACTTCTTTCTTAGAGAAATTATAGGACGAATGCAATATAATGTGTATAGATAGATCACAAAAATGAAATTAATCCCTCATGTATTACTCCCACCTTGTTCATTATGGTTTAAAGCAGTACGTGATCACATCAGTACATATGAAGAATTCAAAGCGGCACTGATCGCCAATTATGAAAATGACTTTTTGCTTGCGAATAGAGATGCTACCATTAGAAATCAACACTTCAATCCTCGATTGCATAAATCTGTTGTAGTTTGTTGTAAATACCTACAACGAATTAAAGGTCGTTAATCCATTGCAATCGGAATCGAGAATAATAGCATCGATTCGAAATTTGCTTCCATTTAAATTACAACAGATCTTATTTTCCACACAGTGTATGAGTTTCAACCATTTATTAATGCTTGTCCAATGCTATGAAACTCAATACCATGCCATGAATCAACAAGCAGGAATGGGTAAAAATAAGAATAATTCAGATCATTTGGTGCCTGTTCGGAATTTAAATATCCGAAGTGTGAATAATACGGAACATAACCTAAGCCGAGTATACTCTAGCAATCAAAATGAGCAAAATACGCAAAGTTATGTAGGGAATCCGCCTAACCTAATTAATCGTAGCAATCCATATGTTAGACCATATAATCAAAATAGGTTTAAAAATAGACGAAATGTATGGCGAAATTCCAGGAATACAGCGAACTACGTGGATAGACGTAATGGGAGGACAAGAGATGGCACTTCGCATCAAGATCCAGGTATTGAAGTAATTTCTGTACAGAACAATAATACGGGACATAATCATGATTGTGCTGTGCAATGTACTTTATTAGAATCGTATGCAAGTACGAACGTAACCTGATTACCGTTAATGAAATTAGGTTAAATTCATATCAGCTATAGATTTTCATGAACATTTATTTTATTTTTATTCAATTTAATTTTCTTTAATTCTCATTAATCAATGATAATTCTCAAATGTTTTTAATATATGTAGGAATTATAATTTGATTCATAAATGATTAAAAGCAAAGATTATTTATATTAGATTGATTTGTGTTGAAAACTTAATTGTCAAAGATTATGTTAAGAATAAGATCCATTCTATAAAACTAATTATTCGACGACTGTTTTTATGAGCTATCCTATATATTATCCGAACAAGATTCTTCTTTACTATGACATCTTAGTGCTACGATGTATACATTAAAATGCAACATCTAACTTATTTGTTATTTAATGCGCCCTGAAAGATTAAACATTATTTGTAACATCACCGTTTTAATAATGATCCAAACTATTAATCATAGTAATTTGTGTTTCACCCTCGTTAATTATATTAATAAGCGACGATGTTTTTGATAATAATGAAATAAATATAATTAATGTAATAAAAAATAAGTATTAACGAAATTAAAGATTTGTTATAAATGTATCTATATATATATATGAAATGTAATGAAGATATATACGAGGTGTGATCAAAATATAAAGAACATATGTAATGTAAGAACACTATTGTAAACGGACCAGTGGTTCTTGAAGATAAAAGCCAAGCTCACTCATGACTTTTATATTCAGTCCATTTGTCGGGCGACATTTTTATATAACGAAATACTTTGGATAGGTTAATAATTACCTGTACCTTGGGCAGAAAGTGCTCATACATGTGCACTATACTTAATAGAATGTTAATTTAATAATAACAAAAGAAGAATGTTTTTAATATATGTAAAATATTATTATGGGATAGTTGTTGCTATGTAAATGTTTATGGATACCTAGTCAGCAAGTTTGTGTGCTTGACAGTTTGAAGGAAAATATATTATAAAGTATATCAGCTAATAAACCATTTT
The DNA here is from genome assembly GCF_964235325.1 of Thermobia domestica. Taxonomy (NCBI): domain Eukaryota; kingdom Metazoa; phylum Arthropoda; class Insecta; order Zygentoma; family Lepismatidae; genus Thermobia; species Thermobia domestica. The sequence continues at coordinate 175,466,874 of NC_137462.1, forward strand.
AGCAACGTTCATCGACGTTATCATTCTAATAGAAAAGGTGAGAATAATGGTATATAATTATTAAAGATAATTTTTACATGCAAACAAATACTACCACTTAAGATTTATATATCTTACTAAGCCGAACCAGGTTGACGACTACCCTTGGTGAGTCGTTATAATTCTAACTTACACTAAGTGGGCTTTGTGGTGGACAACCATAATTATGTGAGTTTTCTTGTACTCTCCCGTTTCCTTCCAATATCTTCATTTCCACATTTCATTCATTATCATAACTTCCCTTTGCATTTAAGGTATAACGTGGGGCGTAAAACTTGAAGATTTCATTTTATTTTTTCATCATTAGATAATTAGGCAACAATGTGAATTAAGAAGTAGAAAACTCAGGTCCAGAAAATCAGAAATTATATATATATATATATATATATATATATATATATATATATATATATATATATATATATATATATATATACGTCTTTAAGTTTTATTTTCGTGTAGGAAAATTAAGTTTGCAGCTACTTACATGTTTTAGTGTTTGATCCCATTTATGTAGTTTTACGTATTCAGCGCACTGGACTTAAAAGTCTGTACACGAGACTGTTTCCATTAAATTTGATTCTGTTAAGCGTATCCTTTTGATTTGTTTTTAAAAACAGCATATGAAAGAAATCTCAACTAAAACCAGTACCTCTTGCAACCCTGCGATGTGACTGACGTCACTTGTGAACAAGGAAATTAGTTCGCAACTTTGCAGCATTCACAAATAAATCAAAGGAGATATAATTTTTATTTACTACAAATATTGTTTAATTATTTATGTACTGTATAAGTAAAAAAAAAAATAATAGACTGTTAACCAACAGGTTGTGTTTATTGCTGTTTGTGTTGTGCTAATAGTGGCACACATATTACTAACAATGAACATATTCCCGACAACAATACTCCGAACATTTATGCATATACTGCTTGTAATAGAATAAAAGACTGAATCCTCTTGAAACAATTTCTAAGTATCTAATACCTTATTACTCACACTGAACAAAAAGGGGCCGCGGTGCTTCAGTGTTAGAGCGTTCACCTCTGGTGCTTGAGGTCCCTGGTTCGATCCCATCTCGGGCCAAGTGAACTTTGTGGTGGACAAACACCGTGTGCGTGGGTTTACTTGGGGTTCTCCCGTTTCTTCCCACTTTCTTCATTCCAACATTTCATCATCACCGTCTCCTTTAGACCAGCCGGCGTAACCGTTGGATGTAAAATTCAAAGATTTCATTTCATTTCACACTGAACAAAGTTAAACTCTTAAGATGACTGAAGTAATAGGATGATTTTGAAGTAATAGGAATAACTGTTTGTTGGATATTATTAGAGATTAAAATGAATTTTATTCATCACTTTGAATTAGCCAGAAGAAGTTTCAAATTAATTCTCCGTTTCTATCCGACGTGGTTTTGGGTTGAAATTCTTTCTTTTATATAAATTATCGTTATCAATATTTATTAACAATCTAAAATTTCCTATCTTCAAAGTGTTTATATTAACAAACTTTCAGATTCAGCCAAAAGGCTATTTTACACTGAAACTTCAAGAACACTAACAATGAAAAAAAAAAAGAAAAAGAAAAAAAACTGCAAATAAGTTCCTCCTCCAGGTTCCACATACTAAACTTATCACTCTCGTATTTGCTTGATGGGACTGAGGAAGAAAATTGAAGAAAACTCGGTCAGAATAGTCGAACATGAAACGTGCCGAATGTAAATTGGGTATGTTAGTCATTTACCCATTTTCTTTCTCAATGATGATAAATAGACTAATAAATCTTCGATACAGAAAGAACAGAATAGAAATATATTTTCTTGTTAAAAGATTATAGAATAAATCCGCTGTAACAGGCGATAAGGCCAACCTGCCAACTGAGAGGTCTGAGTTCGATTCCCGGTCGACAAGGAATTTATTCTCGTTTAAATTTCGTTCCAAAAGAGTTTTGAAGTTCATCCAGCATATTTTCTACATTCCATGAATTCTTATTTTTTATTAACATTTATTTGTGCCTTCCAAATTGGCTATGCAGTTTAATGTTGGAAGGTTAAAGTTAGGTAGATATTAGATATCACTTTAGGATACGTAATAAAATTTTTATGAAATTTATTTTCAGTGCTTCACTTTATTTTTGCCATAAAACCCAATACGTATCTTGAGTCAATATGTAAATATGTACTTACATCTTATAAATTATCGTATATTTTGGTAGAATAAAGACTATAGTTTATAAAATTGTAGACGTAAATTCATTCTGGACTTTTAGTACCAATTTACGGGTCAAAAATAAAATAATGTGGCAGTTTCCTTACATTCACTATAGAAACGAAAAAAAAAAAATTGTCTATTACACATCTATTTTACTTACATAGTTTTATCGTCAAAAGCAGAACATCAGTACAATAGTTTCCCTACAAATCATATGATTTCATTGTAAGCAAATACAATAAATCATTTGAGAGAATATAATTATTAGTACTGTCGAGAAGATTTTATCCCATGATAAGTACAAGTAATGTTCGTTAAGTTTGAAAGGAGCATATTTGTTGTATAGTCTGTATTACGATACCCAATTTAACATTAAAAGATTTAATAAAAAAAAAAAATCAACCATATAATGTATTCAACATCAGATGAGATGATGATGTGTTATCACGAAATGTCACATGATAGATTCATTTATCTTTGTTAAGAGATTTCCTGTTCTCATTTCTAACAAACAATGTTCTGGATGACATCTTGATTGCGGATCTCGTTTTTTGTTATCTCAATCACAAAATGGTTTCTTCTGTTTACTCTTCTCATGTGACCGACCAAGTTCTATCAATTTTTCTTTTAGAATTTCTTCTAAAACGATTTCATATTTTTCTTTTCAAAAAATAACGAATTCTATGATATGATATCAGGATCGTAATACTTCAAATTATGATGAGTGCATTAAAATATCAATATTTTCGACAAAATGGATACTTTAAAATATCTATGATCAGTATTAACAGACCACAAACATGTTCTCGTAGACTAACTGTAGACTAAAAGTAAGGGAATTTGTGTTCAGTTCAGTTCAAAATCTTTTGCCGTTGCGATGCCTGTTTTCTTGTATGGTTGCAAAACATGGTCGCTTACTCTGACGGAAGAACGTGGACTGAAACATTTGAGAACAAGATCCTAAGACGAATATTCGGACCCAAGAAAGACGGGAATGGGGAATGACGGAAACTTCATAACGATGAACTGCCCAATTTATACCGTTCACCAAACATTGTCATAGGTCATACAGCCAGAAAGAAAGAAAGTAGGAAGGCTTTCTAAGTTTTAACTGGAAATCCAATCGGAAAACGACTATTAGGTAGACCAATGCGCAGTTGGGAGGACAACATTAAGGTGGATCTCGCAGAAATAGGAAATAAAGTAGAACTAAATCCAGTTGGCTAAGGACAGAAATCGATGGAGGGTTTTTGTGAACGCGGTACTGAACCTCCGGGTTCCATAGGTCATACAGATGGTTAGTTTGCCGAAAATTTTTTGAATGATTAAACATATTATATATAGGCCTATACATGTATAAATGAAAGTCACTATGTTTGTAACCTGACAAATCTCGATCAAATTTGCCACATAGATGAGGTTCGAGCCTGGGATCTTCTTTTTTTATCGATTCACTTCGACGTTGCAACTTAGAGGAGGGGAAGGGGAAATATTTAAAAAAATAATTGAAAATGATCGATATTATTGTCGAATCCATAGTTTTCGGTGTCGGCGAGACAAACAGTGACACTTCCAAACGATAACACTTCCAAATTCCATGTCCAAAATGAAACGTATTCTTCCCACGAGAAGAACGAGCATTCTGTTAATAATCGATATAGCCAATTGATCTGAACAAAATGCTGTGATGAGTGCAAATCCTAATGCGTAATTTTTGAAATAATATACCTATTTTTTGTAAAACTTAAAATGAATACTGTACGATAAGGCAACAACTTATTAAGATGAAACAAATATTAAAAAATACCCTCATAAAGGTCTCCATTATGACGCTAGCAAGATTAAAGTACTTACGGTTAAAATGAGATATAGACCAAAATTATGATTTGTCGCAACCACCATCGAATTTTATATTGTATAGATGCCATTCTTGCAGTCTGTGGAAAAAATAAACGGAATTTGGCCACAGAAGACATGTATGATGAAAGCTCCAGACAGTGATGTAGGAAGAATACAAAAAGAAATAAAGAGAGAAAGCCAAGAAGGCAGACGAAAAATGAATAAGAGACAACAGGATGGCAGACAGAACAACAACGTTGGCTATCTTACCATGTAGCTTTTTTCCCTTTTATTTTACTTTCTCTTGTTCTTTCAAGAGAGTTCGATGTTTCCTAAAGTTAGAACTTTTGTGCTTGTATAAGATTCACCGAAGCAATAAAGAAGAAAGAAACTGGAGACGGGGGATAACAGTGAGAAAGTTGGGAAGTTTAACAGAACTTTTATGGGTAGTTTCTTTGCCAACAAAATTCACGAAAAGTTCAATTGGGAGAATGGAGCCGTCCCGTTTTCTTTGGATTTCTTCTTTTTGTGCTGCTCTTTCCTTCCTTCCTGTGCAAAAGAGGTGATTTAGCTTCTTGTTTTAAACATTATTTTTCAACAACTTAAAAAGAAAGAAAAAAGTACAAGAAAGATGGGGCACAGAGGAGGGAAATCTTAAATAAACACAACATTTTAACAAAACGAAGAAGAAACATTCAGTGATAATGGAGAATCTAAATCTATCTAGTTGTTTTATTTATTTATTTAATTTTTTTAATGAATAGAATGCCTTGAACTCAATTACTATTCTTTTTTTACTTTATGTGTAATGAAAAAAGTAATAATAGGAAAGTGATAAAAGTTAAAAAGAGAGAGCTCTCTAGTTGTGTTACATGAATGCCATAGTGTGAAAATTTCTAGGAACGTCCTACATAAATAAATAAAAATATTTTTATTAATGGTTAATTACAAGTAACACATCTGCATCCAATCTGTAGAACTAGGATACAACCACAACAACAACCTCTACTACTACTATTATTATTATTATTATTATTATTATTATTATTATTATTATTATTATTATTTCTGTGCCATGAACAACCTAACGGCAAAAATACAGCACTTAATCAGATAAAATAAACAAATATTGCATACAATATAAGCTAGCTACCTACTGAAATAATAAAACATAATGATAAAATAAAATAGTATCGGATTAATAATTCCTTCTCAAATTAATACCAAATATTTTTAGTCTCAAAATAGATATATTGTCATTTGTCAAACTAAAATTCATGCTTCTATAGTGATAAAAATAAATTAAACTAAATTAAAAGAATTGGTCAATCTTCTTAAAATTACAGATTTCGGATTCAAGGGAACTAATGTTGATCTATTTCTTGCATTATACATTGATATCCTTATATCTATATTACGCAAGCAATATTCACTATGATATCTATTGCCTAGTATTTTCTTAATAAAATCTCTTTCAATAAGTTTTTTCCTGTCGCTCAATGCTTGTAATCCCCAAAATTGATTCCAGTATTCATAACTACGTGAGTAGTAATCTCTATTCATTTTATGGCATAGTAACGTAATAAAACATTTATGTACTGACTCTATTTTGTTTGCCAATGTTATACCTATACGATTCTAAATAACTACACCAAACTCTAATCTTGATCTTGCAAGCATCTTGTATAAATATTCATATAAACTGGCATTTTTAAATACAGATCATTGTCTGAAAATACACCCTATTATTCTTCTTGTCCCTTGGACTATATCATTAAAATGATAGATCAATTTCATATTTTTGTCAAAGACTATACCAAAATCTTTAATCTGTTCGGCTTTATGCAATGTTACTCCATAAACTACATATTTGCTCACGTAGTATTGGGTTTTCTTAGTATATGGTATATATATATTTAGTTTTCTCACAATTTATTTTCAATAAGTTATTTTTACACCAGTATCTAGATCTTCCTGTAGTAAGTAGTTGTCATACTCACTATTTACTATTCTAAATAATTTTAAATCGTCGGCATACAACAAAATATTAGAATATCAAATTTTCTCAGGCAGATCATTAATAAATATGGAAAAAAGAAGGGATCCTAGAGGAGACCCCTGAGGTATGCCATTCTTTATACAACCATAACTAGAGGTTATTTGACCAATTTTTACTTTACTATAATAATAATAATAATAATAATAATAATAATAATAATAATAATAATAATAATAATAATAATAATAATAATAATAATAATAATAATAATAATGTATCGTTTTGCATTGTGAAAGTAAACTATTGGGGTTTAATGTAACCTGAAGTAATAGAATTAGGCCTATCATCCCGGTTTCAATAGGCGAACAACGTGGGAGATGAATTTATTCTACAAGTGTGGAATCTCCTGCTTTTGTTTTTTTTTTTATAAAAAAAAACTACACAAAGTGTTTGTTGCCAAAAGTGGTATTGTCAATGAAAAATTCACACATGACCCATTAACCCACCACCCACCGTGACCAATAATCTACTAAACCCAGGACTAACCCTGACCCACGATTCACCACCCACCGTGACCCACTTTGACCCATCACCTACCAAATCACATCGCCATCAGCTTTCACTCATGATCCACTCTCTTCTCTTCACTGACTAAAAAGCTGACACTTGTAATAAAACAAAGCAATAAAATTATTACTAATCAGAGTTTGAATTTCAGCAGTAAATCGCTCAAGCACTCTTTTGTTACAATACCGACGGATCTGACCTTTACGATATAAAATGGTGAAGTGTTTATCATGGGCAATATTACAATGAATTTCAATTTAATTATCATATATAATTATTTCCTTGTTGAATTACAGACACTTTTCTGTGGAAAATAGGATGAAATTTGAAAGTATCAAATCAAGGTAAAGTAGAAAAAAACTAAAATTCTACGGTGTTTCTAAAACCAAATAATCAGTCCTATTGCTATTATTACAATTACAAATATCAATATCCAAAAGTGCTTGAAGTTCTTTTTTCCCCATCTCAGGTAAGTAAATAATAACAAACTAAAAAGGAAGAAAAATGGGGACCTTGAAAGTAAAACGAGACAAATTCACTAGTGTTCAGAAGCTCTGTCTACAATGCACAGAGCAGAATGAGTCTGTGGGTCAGAATGGGTTGCAGTGGCTTTTGAGTTGAAGTGGGTTACGTCCTGTTGACCCACTGACCCAACCATAAATCTTGACTCACTACCCACTGATCCACTCCATCTCTATTACATATAAACGCGAAGTCGATTCCAGATAACGATGCATCGAAGTAATTAATTCATGTTGTCTTTTTTGTCCTGTACGAAAGTTTATGCAGAAGTTTGCCTTTCCCTTGCGGGCCTCAAGTTAGGATATCAGTACGCTACATTAGTCATTGGTGTATTTGTCTTTAACGGCGTACATCATACATCTTCGGAACGTCAGGGATATATTTAACAAAATTACTAATCTTGTAATACAATTGTGGAGCTTTTCGAATTTAAACATTTTACAATTATATATATATCATGAAATCACGACAAATTAGGGATATCAGTATTAGTATTTAGAAATGGCTTTTACTTTTATTATAGTGTTTCTGCTTCATGGTGTTTTACGACTTGTAAAAAACCGATTACAAGACTAGTAACGTTGAGAAACAGGCCTCAGCAGTGTATTTCTTGATTAAAGATTAAAATATACCTATTTTACTCAACTAACTAGCACAGCTGATACCTTGGAATACATACTTAATCCATTTCAAAACTCTGGTCGAGTTCCAAATGTTCGACTTCCAAGACATTTTTTCCTTTAAAATAACAGAAACTAGATTCGTCCATTTCTTGCCGTTATATTTTCATTAATATAGTTAATATAACGCCTAGTTATATGCAACCAATCAAACTTCTGTGAGATTTTCGGTTGTATAAGGAGCAGGCGCTCAATATTTATTTCTAAATAAAATTGTAACATCAATTAAATTACGTAAGAGGATCAAAAAAATATCACCACTTACATTAAAAAAGGCGTAAAGGAAGTTGTAGTTTAATGCGCTGATATAATTGAAGAAAACTACATTATTCTTTATGGTCTTGTTTTTAAGTAAAAACATACTATGTAATTCCCTATTCAAACTACGTAAACAGCGAGTGTTAACAGCGTTCACAAAGCGTACTATTAATGCATCATCCGAGAAATCACACATGGACATCTCATCCATTATATTGCGTGACATTGAGAGGGGGAGACGGAAAGAAGCGGAAGCTATCGAAACTCGTTGTTAGGTGGAATAGTTGAATACTAAACAAAGATGAAATACTGTGGTTTGTTCCAGATCTTGCTACACATTGTTCTGACAAAGAATCACAGCTATTAGTTATGTATTACAATGTGTATTCACATGTGGACAGTGTGGCCAGAACGTTAGCGTTTTCAGATTCAACAAACACACTTTTTCCTGTATTGCCTCATATCAATTCTGACCATATCGACCTGTGAAGTTACTGTAAATGTAGGAGAGATTTACAGTAATTCTACAATCATGGGCTCCCGCAGCGGGGGCTAAGAATGAGCATTTATCCCCTGAATTTTAAAAAAGGGTTTGTTCTTCGGAATACATGTCAAAACAAATTAGATTTGCTTACTCACACACTGCAGAAACATTAACTATAGTTTATAACTATACACTGAGAAAAATCCGTTATCCGGACAGCAGTATAGTATACAAATTTACGAAGTCCGTAAGTTTACTACGGAAACCTATACGGAGCATACACAGTAGCGTAGCTAGAATTTTTCTCAGGGGAAGCCAATGAAGGGCCCAAGAAAATTTTGAGGGAGCCATCTCCAATGAATGAATTTTTTCATATATATATATATATATATATATATATATATATATATATATATATATATATATATATATATATATGTGTGTGTGTGTGTGTGTGTGTGTGTGTGTTTTCAAGGTGAATGTTTTCAGCTTTGTTGTTCATGATTTTACTCTTTTACGGTGAAAGTGTAAGAATTTACTATTTCAAACAACTAGGATACATTAATACAATTGATTTCCAATATAAGTAAGTAGTAATTTAGTCGCTGCATTTAAAATATGTGTGGCTGGTAGATTTAAGTGGAAGCAGAGAAATACACTTTTACAGGTCAAGAAAATAACTTACAGGCTCATGCCTCGACTTAAAAGAGAATCTTTCAATTCTTGTGAGCAGCAGCAAACTTATCAACAACTTCTTCAAGATCTAACGATTTAACAATTTTCTTCAATATAAAGTAATCCTAAGTTTTTCAACCTATCATCAGTCATTGAATTGCCTATATATCTTTAATCTTTTCAAACATGAGAATGGCCTTTCACATGTAGCACTAGAAACTTATATAGAGATTATATGTAACTTGGTTTCATCTTCGTTTTTGTAGACGCAAAGATGAAGGAAATTCACCAAGGAATCAACTTTGGTTTTCTCTCGTCTTCATACAACTTAATTGTGTTTGGGAGGATTTTGAGTTTACATTTAAATATTTCCAGATCACTTTCATAATACTGGATCATATGCTCCACAATGTAATTTAGAAAGTTTTCACCTTTTCGATGTAGAGTGGTGATTGATCTAATAATTTTGCTACATGATCCAAAGCGTTTTTCCGTCTCAGTGGTTGCTTTATCAATAGTAGGCAGAAAAATGTCTCTTAATATATTATCTTTAGAAAATTCGTTTTCTGCCTCCAATGAAGGAAGAGATTAATCCAAAATGAATTTGTGATATTTCGATGGGGAATGTCTAATTCGTTTCCACAAGGAACCCCTATAACCTATCTGTTTCCGGCTCTGGAATTTCAGGACTATTTTCTATGCATATCGACAAATATTCTTGATAAATTTGTTCGAATGTTGTTCGTTGAGAGTCATATTCTCCAGACCACATTTTCGACAGCGTTTGAACTAGTGAATCTACAAGAATCAAATCTTCCGACATGTCTGCATCTACTTGAAATAAAGCAAAGTTCAAAGTTACAGCATGACAGCAGTAATATTAAATTTTACCCGAAAACATTCCATCTCGTATAGATGACATTTATTTCCCGGGTGGAATGATGGAAGTAAATAAATATCACAAGTTCCAAATTTGGTTTAATACCGCATAATAATATAAATAGTTGTTTGGTAGATAAACTGTATTATTAATAATAATAATAAAGTAAAATGTGATGTACGAGGACAAAAGTGCTTACGAGACAAACGTCGCACAGAAACAGGAACTGAACTCTAACAGGGCAGTGATTTGCCGTTCCACTCCACTTTAAATTTTAAGCCTTGTTCTTGAAGCTTAAGTTTCACTCTAAAGTAAACTGCCAATAATTATCATGTATTCTTAATATTTCAGAAAAATGTCAAAATCTCACGCTCTAAAAAATGGTAGCCTAATCAGTGACGAAACTAGACATTTGGTGCCCAGGGCAAATTTTGCGATTAGTACTCCTTTCATCTACATCCACACCAATAAACACACATATTAGTTTGCTGGCGCCCGGGCAACTGCCCCGGTTCCAGTATCTTGTTTTGATCTGGCCGTAGTTCAATTACTTTTTGTTACTTTTACCCTTGAGCTCTAAACTGAGTAATGAATGTGCCTTTACGTTATTAAAATGATGAAGTGAGCACTCTTTGAAGCAAAAAGAGGAAATATGTTTTTCTTTCCCTAATATCAAACAGTGTTAGAACAGACATTTAAATCGGGACTCCTTACAGCAAAAGAAGTATATGTGGTCCTTTTCTTTCTTTCGTTTGTTTACCTTCACTACGTTTTAGAATTTGACGTGAATTCAAATACACAAACACTTCACACCCATACCGAATGGCCAACTCAGCGGTAGAACATCAGCTTAAGATTCGGAAGATGGTGTGATGTATCCCTCGTGGATAAATATTTCAACTGAGAAGATTACCAAGATTCTTCCTCGGTGGCCCTATTGACTAATTTCCCTTATTTCTATCCTCTGAGTCTCGGATGTTTCAACACCTTAAAATAAATTCAAATGTAGTTGAAATAACGCTACTATCCTGTAGTCGATGCTAAATTAATATTGTAAGTTTTGAGATTAGATTTGAAGGAGGGGCATTAATTAGTATATCCTGTTGAAAATCCATGTCACCACTGCATAATTCCTACAATGTAATTTTCTCAGAAATGCTTAATGCTTAATTTTCTCAGAAATGCATATTTTGACGCAGAATTAATATAAACCTGTGATAAAAATTGGTATTCACTGACTGAACTTACTGAATGGAATATTTGTAGACCAGTCCCACAAACATCAGATAACAGGATGATACAACCTGGTCATGGGAGTAACTACACTTTTACACAAAACAGCATTACTGCCGCGACCAAGTTGTATCATCTCGGTATCTTACCTGATGGTTAGTAATCAGGAGATTGTAGCACTTGCTCTGTGATAAATTTCGGAATTTCTCTAGTAGTAGCAGTTTTGAAATTAAGCTACAGTTAAAATAGTTTAAAAGAAAATACTTCTGAAACATTTATTTATAAAGAATCACTGATTTTTGTTAGCCTCATTTCCCCAGGCTTTAGTTAATAGAATAGGTCCACCAAGCGCTGACTCCGTTTTCCTTGGAGATCGCTAGTATCGCTTATTAACATCGCAGCAGAAGGTTTCTACTTAGTTGCCGCGGCTAAGAGCGTTAGGAAATTAGACGTACTAGAGACAAGACCAGAAGGTAGAAGAGAAGGAGAACCAGTACTAGTAGCAAATAGTAGGTGTTGATAGTATTCAGTATCATAATTTTCTCGAACTATTGGGATACGAACAGCAGAGAGAATGACAGAAATAATAAAAACTTCTGCTCTCTTCTTTTACTGTATATTAAACAAGACCTCTCGATATTATTTAATAATAATAATAATAATAATAATAATAATAATAATAATAATAATAATAATAATAATAATAATGTATCGTTTTGCATTGTGAAAGTAAACTATTGGGGTTTAATGTAACCTGAAGTAATAGAATTAGGCCTATCATCCCGGTTTCAATAGGCGAACAACGTGGGAGATGAATTTATTCTACAAGTGTGGAATCTCCTGCTTTTGTTTTTTTTTATAAAAAAAAAACTACACAAAGTGTTTGTTGCCAAAAGTGGTATTGTCAATGAAAAATTCACACATGACCCATTAACCCACCACCCACCGTGACCAATAATCTACTAAACCCAGGACTAACCCTGACCCACGATTCACCACCCACCGTGACCCACTTTGACCCATCACCTACCAAATCACATCGCCATCAGCTTTCACTCATGATCCACTCTCTTCTCTTCACTGACTAAAAAGCTGACACTTGTAATAAAACAAAGCAATAAAATTATTACTAATCAGAGTTTGAATTTCAGCAGTAAATCGCTCAAGCACTCTTTTGTTACAATACCGACGGATCTGACCTTTACGATATAAAATGGTGAAGTGTTTATCATGGGCAATATTACAATGAATTTCAATTTAATTATCATATATAATTATTTCCTTGTTGAATTACAGACACTTTTCTGTGGAAAATAGGATGAAATTTGAAAGTATCAAATCAAGGTAAAGTAGAAAAAAACTAAAATTCTACGGTGTTTCTAAAACCAAATAATCAGTCCTATTGCTATTATTACAATTACAAATATCAATATCCAAAAGTGCTTGAAGTTCTTTTTTCCCCATCTCAGGTAAGTAAATAATAACAAACTAAAAAGGAAGAAAAATGGGGACCTTGAAAGTAAAACGAGACAAATTCACTAGTGTTCAGAAGCTCTGTCTACAATGCACAGAGCAGAATGAGTCTGTGGGTCAGAATGGGTTGCAGTGGCTTTTGAGTTGAAGTGGGTTACGTCCTGTTGACCCACTGACCCAACCATAAATCTTGACTCACTACCCACTGATCCACTCCATCTCTATTACATATAAACGCGAAGTCGATTCCAGATAACGATGCATCGAAGTAATTAATTCATGTTGTCTTTTTTGTCCTGTACGAAAGTTTATGCAGAAGTTTGCCTTTCCCTTGCGGGCCTCAAGTTAGGATATCAGTACGCTACATTAGTCATTGGTGTATTTGTCTTTAACGGCGTACATCATACATCTTCGGAACGTCAGGGATATATTTAACAAAATTACTAATCTTGTAATACAATTGTGGAGCTTTTCGAATTTAAACATTTTACAATTATATATATATCATGAAATCACGACAAATTAGGGATATCAGTATTAGTATTTAGAAATGGCTTTTACTTTTATTATAGTGTTTCTGCTTCATGGTGTTTTACGACTTGTAAAAAACCGATTACAAGACTAGTAACGTTGAGAAACAGGCCTCAGCAGTGTATTTCTTGATTAAAGATTAAAATATACCTATTTTACTCAACTAACTAGCACAGCTGATACCTTGGAATACATACTTAATCCATTTCAAAACTCTGGTCGAGTTCCAAATGTTCGACTTCCAAGACATTTTTTCCTTTAAAATAACAGAAACTAGATTCGTCCATTTCTTGCCGTTATATTTTCATTAATATAGTTAATATAACGCCTAGTTATATGCAACCAATCAAACTTCTGTGAGATTTTCGGTTGTATAAGGAGCAGGCGCTCAATATTTATTTCTAAATAAAATTGTAACATCAATTAAATTACGTAAGAGGATCAAAAAAATATCACCACTTACATTAAAAAAGGCGTAAAGGAAGTTGTAGTTTAATGCGCTGATATAATTGAAGAAAACTACATTATTCTTTATGGTCTTGTTTTTAAGTAAAAACATACTATGTAATTCCCTATTCAAACTACGTAAACAGCGAGTGTTAACAGCGTTCACAAAGCGTACTATTAATGCATCATCCGAGAAATCACACATGGACATCTCATCCATTATATTGCGTGACATTGAGAGGGGGAGACGGAAAGAAGCGGAAGCTATCGAAACTCGTTGTTAGGTGGAATAGTTGAATACTAAACAAAGATGAAATACTGTGGTTTGTTCCAGATCTTGCTACACATTGTTCTGACAAAGAATCACAGCTATTAGTTATGTATTACAATGTGTATTCACATGTGGACAGTGTGGCCAGAACGTTAGCGTTTTCAGATTCAACAAACACACTTTTTCCTGTATTGCCTCATATCAATTCTGACCATATCGACCTGTGAAGTTACTGTAAATGTAGGAGAGATTTACAGTAATTCTACAATCATGGGCTCCCGCAGCGGGGGCTAAGAATGAGCATTTATCCCCTGAATTTTAAAAAAGGGTTTGTTCTTCGGAATACATGTCAAAACAAATTAGATTTGCTTACTCACACACTGCAGAAACATTAACTATAGTTTATAACTATACACTGAGAAAAATCCGTTATCCGGACAGCAGTATAGTATACAAATTTACGAAGTCCGTAAGTTTACTACGGAAACCTATACGGAGCATACACAGTAGCGTAGCTAGAATTTTTCTCAGGGGAAGCCAATGAAGGGCCCAAGAAAATTTTGAGGGAGCCATCTCCAATGAATGAATTTTTTCATATATATATATATATATATATATATATATATATATATATATATATATGTGTGTGTGTGTGTGTGTGTGTGTGTGTGTGTTTTCAAGGTGAATGTTTTCAGCTTTGTTGTTCATGATTTTACTCTTTTACGGTGAAAGTGTAAGAATTTACTATTTCAAACAACTAGGATACATTAATACAATTGATTTCCAATATAAGTAAGTAGTAATTTAGTCGCTGCATTTAAAATATGTGTGGCTGGTAGATTTAAGTGGAAGCAGAGAAATACACTTTTACAGGTCAAGAAAATAACTTACAGGCTCATGCCTCGACTTAAAAGAGAATCTTTCAATTCTTGTGAGCAGCAGCAAACTTATCAACAACTTCTTCAAGATCTAACGATTTAACAATTTTCTTCAATATAAAGTAATCCTAAGTTTTTCAACCTATCATCAGTCATTGAATTGCCTATATATCTTTAATCTTTTCAAACATGAGAATGGCCTTTCACATGTAGCACTAGAAACTTATATAGAGATTATATGTAACTTGGTTTCATCTTCGTTTTTGTAGACGCAAAGATGAAGGAAATTCACCAAGGAATCAACTTTGGTTTTCTCTCGTCTTCATACAACTTAATTGTGTTTGGGAGGATTTTGAGTTTACATTTAAATATTTCCAGATCACTTTCATAATACTGGATCATATGCTCCACAATGTAATTTAGAAAGTTTTCACCTTTTCGATGTAGAGTGGTGATTGATCTAATAATTTTGCTACATGATCCAAAGCGTTTTTCCGTCTCAGTGGTTGCTTTATCAATAGTAGGCAGAAAAATGTCTCTTAATATATTATCTTTAGAAAATTCGTTTTCTGCCTCCAATGAAGGAAGAGATTAATCCAAAATGAATTTGTGATATTTCGATGGGGAATGTCTAATTCGTTTCCACAAGGAACCCCTATAACCTATCTGTTTCCGGCTCTGGAATTTCAGAACTATTTTCTATGCATATCGACAAATATTCTTGATAAATTTGTTCGAATGTTGTTCGTTGAGAGTCATATTCTCCAGACCACATTTTCGACAGCGTTTGAACTAGTGAATCTACAAGAATCAAATCTTCCGACATGTCTGCATCTACTTGAAATAAAGCAAAGTTCAAAGTTACAGCATGACAGCAGTAATATTAAATTTTACCCGAAAACATTCCATCTCGTATAGATGACATTTATTTCCCGGGTGGAATGATGGAAGTAAATAAATATCACAAGTTCCAAATTTGGTTTAATACCGCATAATAATATAAATAGTTGTTTGGAAGATAAACTGTATTATTAATAATAATAATAAAGTAAAATGTGATGTACGAGGACAAAAGTGCTTACGAGACAAACGTCGCACAGAAACAGGAACTGAACTCTAACAGGGCAGTGATTTGCCGTTCCACTCCACTTTAAATTTTAAGCCTTGTTCTTGAAGCTTAAGTTTCACTCTAAAGTAAACTGCCAATAATTATCATGTATTCTTAATATTTCAGAAAAATGTCAAAATCTCACGCTCTAAAAAATGGTAGCCTAATCAGTGACGAAACTAGACATTTGGTGCCCAGGGCAAATTTTGCGATTAGTACTCCTTTCATCTACATCCACACCAATAAACACACATATTAGTTTGCTGGCGCCCGGGCAACTGCCCCGGTTCCAGTATCTTGTTTTGATCTGGCCGTAGTTCAATTACTTTTTGTTACTTTTACCCTTGAGCTCTAAACTGAGTAATGAATGTGCCTTTACGTTATTAAAATGATGAAGTGAGCACTCTTTGAAGCAAAAAGAGGAAATATGTTTTTCTTTCCCTAATATCAAACAGTGTTAGAACAGACATTTAAATCGGGACTCCTTACAGCAAAAGAAGTATATGTGGTCCTTTTCTTTCTTTCGTTTGTTTACCTTCACTACGTTTTAGAATTTGACGTGAATTCAAATACACAAACACTTCACACCCATACCGAATGGCCAACTCAGCGGTAGAACATCAGCTTAAGATTCGGAAGATGGTGTGATGTATCCCTCGTGGATAAATATTTCAACTGAGAAGATTACCAAGATTCTTCCTCGGTGGCCCTATTGACTAATTTCCCTTATTTCTATCCTCTGAGTCTCGGATGTTTCAACACCTTAAAATAAATTCAAATGTAGTTGAAATAACGCTACTATCCTGTAGTCGATGCTAAATTAATATTGTAAGTTTTGAGATTAGATTTGAAGGAGGGGCATTAATTAGTATATCCTGTTGAAAATCCATGTCACCACTGCATAATTCCTACAATGTAATTTTCTCAGAAATGCTTAATGCTTAATTTTCTCAGAAATGCATATTTTGACGCAGAATTAATATAAACCTGTGATAAAAATTGGTATTCACTGACTGAACTTACTGAATGGAATATTTGTAGACCAGTCCCACAAACATCAGATAACAGGATGATACAACCTGGTCATGGGAGTAACTACACTTTTACACAAAACAGCATTACTGCCGCGACCAAGTTGTATCATCTCGGTATCTTACCTGATGGTTAGTAATCAGGAGATTGTAGCACTTGCTCTGTGATAAATTTCGGAATTTCTCTAGTAGTAGCAGTTTTGAAATTAAGCTACAGTTAAAATAGTTTAAAAGAAAATACTTCTGAAACATTTATTTATAAAGAATCACTGATTTTTGTTAGCCTCATTTCCCCAGGCTTTAGTTAATAGAATAGGTCCACCAAGCGCTGACTCCGTTTTCCTTGGAGATCGCTAGTATCGCTTATTAACATCGCAGCAGAAGGTTTCTACTTAGTTGCCGCGGCTAAGAGCGTTAGGAAATTAGACGTACTAGAGACAAGACCAGAAGGTAGAAGAGAAGGAGAACCAGTACTAGTAGCAAATAGTAGGTGTTGATAGTATTCAGTATCATAATTTTCTCGAACTATTGGGATACGAACAGCAGAGAGAATGACAGAAATAATAAAAACTTCTGCTCTCTTCTTTTACTGTATATTAAACAAGACCTCTCGATATTATTTAATAATAATAATAATAATAATAATAATAATAATAATAATAATAATAATAATAATAATAATAATAATAATAATAATAATAATAATAATAATAATAATAATAATACCAAATTATTTAATGGATGCTATGCATTTGTTCTATGTCGCCATAATCGATGGAAATTAATTACTTAGTGTACGAAGACTTCTTTCGTCCAACATGCAGACTGATTTTGCTTTTTTTTTTTTTTGATTCTTTGTCGAAAACAAAGAAGACAACCAGATAAGGGACAGAGGTTAAAAGGAACGTTCAGATGCTGAAGTCAATGCATGCATCTTACAGATTTAGATAAATTCGATCTTGCTGTACTCCAAACAAAAAGGAGCCTGAAGATTTTTGCTCGGAACGCAGACTATTGCAACATACGATATTCTGCAATTGGTAACTTTGTTGTCGAGATATGTTTCGGTAGTAGTTTAACTTGCGGCCACTATTAATTCACCGTTTGTCGACCTATAGCAGTATCACTCTGTGCGGGAGGGCCGCTAGGGGGGCCAAAATTTTGAGCAAGGGGGCCTGGCCCCCCAGGCCCACCCTTGGCTCCGCCACTAAGCATACATTATCCATATGCTGCCTTTTCCCCGCTGCTACATACCTACTGCCCTTTTCCCGCTTAGATGTTACATCATGCTGCTGCAGAATGTCTGACATCTAACAGTCTTCCGTATATTATATACGTCAGCTTTATGTTATATACCTCTATCTGTATGTGAGATCCTTACCGCTTATATTCTTTCTTTCATACGAACAGTAAGTATAGATGGATCACTTATACGGAAAATATCTGCAGAATGTTACCTAGTGTAGGTTAAGTCCAAAAACTACAGGATTCACGCATGTAACCTACATTTTTACGTACTCCACTACGTTTTATTCTCTGTGTACAAAGTGAGTAAATAATTGTTGTTATATGAAGTTATTATACGTATGAAGGTGTGTGTAATCGCGACCTAGCTTATGTGTCGATTTTTGTCCTAGCCTCTCCTTGAAAAAAATATCTCCAGGAGTTCCTATCTACAATATTACATTTGTGTATAACGATGAAAATATTGTCCAAATACTATATACATATACTAATTGATACTATACATATACCAATCCATCAAAGATATGGATAACTGTAAATCTTTATGCGTAGTTTCCGAGAAAATCGAGGAAAACTTTTTTTTTTTGTAAATCTAAATATAGATACTGTACAATAACCATGCTATCTATTAGTATGACACTGATACTACAGTTTGTGTATTCCCTCATCAGGTTTTTCTTTAGCAAAAGATCACAACACTGTATGGTTACTGAGGTAGCCCGAAATTATGATTAGCAATATATTTCAATTTTTGGGTTAATTTTAGTATTAATCAAGGACTAAACATATATGAAGAGATAGATCTTGTCGAACTGAATAAAATGACATGTGTGAGGGTAAATCCTTATGTGTACTTTTCGAGAAAATCAACAGAAACAATTTTTATTGATCTAAGAAAGATAACATTCGTGGACAATAATAGACAGAGAGAGAAAAAAAGATATGTACCGTACGTAAAATTGTAGGTTACATGCTTAATCATGTAGTTTTTGGACTTAAGGTTGGTTTAAAGGGACAAGTTTTGCCAATAGATGGTACTACAGTCTTCGTATTTTTCGCATGTATTTTCTACCTTTCACGAAAATTCACGATTTCTCTAACAAATTTCAACCTAGAGACTTCAAATTTTTAGAGAAGGAACTTCATAACCTATCAAAGGGAACAATTCGTGCCGATTTTTTTTTTTTTATTTTGAATTTTCTTCATTGTTGAAATGGCTTGATTGTTCAAATGGATACCTAAACCTTTAACAATAGAACTGTTTCAACAACGCGAAAATTTTAAATAAAAAAATCGGCACGGATTGTTCCCTTTAATAGCTTATGAAGTTCCTTCTCTAAAAATTTGAAGTCTCTAGGTTGAAATTTGTTAGAGAAATTGTAAATTTTCGTGAAAGGTAAAAAATACATGGGAGAGATACGAAGACTGTAGCGACATCTATCGGCAGAACTTGTCCCTTTAAACCAACCTTAATGTACGACTATATGTAACATGCTGCAGCAAACGTATAACTAAAAACGTATGTTCTATAATATTTTCAATATAAGTGTTCCATCTATACGTACTTTCCGTATAAGTGTTCCATCTATACGTACTTTCCGTATGAAAGAAAGAACTGTACTTAGGCGGTAAGGATCTCATATACAAATGGACATATATAACATATAGCTGACGTATGTAACATACATATACGAATGTAATATATGGAAGACTGTTAGACGTCGGACATCTTGTAGTAGCATGAGGTAACATCTAAGCGGGGAGAAAGGCAGTACGTATGTAGCATATGCTCCGTTCAGATTTCCGTAGTAAACATATGAAATCCATATATTTGTACAATATACCGCTGTCCGGACAAAGGGGTCAATGTAGCAGTTTCAAAACACACCAATTATGACAATGAGACTGATACTAAAATATATCCCCATCAAGCTTTAATGTAGCACTAGCAAGAAGACAGTATATAATATGGTTAATAAAATGTAATGACCTAAAGTTATCACTAATTCTTAAACTTTAATTTGAAATATCTTTCAATTAATTTTTTGAGAGTACTTTAAATAAAAATATAAAAATATATTAAAAATACAAAATGTAAAGATAAGTCATCTTTAAACAATTATTCTCTATGTTTATTAGTGAATTGCTCCCTCCAATTTCGCAGATATAATATATCCATATAGAGTGGTCCTTAAATAAGTGAAAACAATTGTTTTCCCAATATTCTTTGGGGCACCATGCCATTTTGATCTACCATATAAAAAAGAGTTACTGTATTTTTTTTTATTTTTAAACTAATTTTTAGGGGTCGCTACCACCCTGTAAAGCTTTCATTTAAAAAACTAGGAATGAATTAATAATAAATTTTAGTTACAAGAGCAGTTATATTTAATAAACATGTAAATACATTGCTACTTAGATATAATAAGAATTTAAAAAAAATGTTAATAAAATACACTGTCAGTTTTTACTTTATCTTAAGACATCAAAGTTGATTTCTTTGAATCCGGATACTTGCTTCTAAAATGCTCAACTAACAAGAGTAAATACTGCTTTTGTTCTTCACATTTTGTATTAGGATTCCTCTACTCTTCCATCAGTGCAACCCCACGTTCAGCTACGTCATTAATAACTTTAAGTGAACTAGCTATTGCCTTTTGCCTTGCTTTTCTTGTAGGATTCGTTGTCTTTCCAGGCAGTTACATCTGTTTGCGAAAATTCTGATGGTAGATCCAGGATTTTGAAAAACCTCATGGTGTTACTGGATACAAAATCTTGCAAGTCTTTTGTAGGAATGACATCAGGATCAATTTGGGTACGTTTCAATGGTTCGCCATTGTCTTCATTTTTTAAAGCATTTTTCTTTTAGCTTCCTGAGGAACATCGTCATCAAAAAACGCAAGCGCAACAAGCTCTTCTGATAGATACACAAATGTTGAAGGAACTGTTTCATTACACACTTTGGAATTTCCTTATTAACACCTTCATATGTTTTTAAATTTCTCAAAAGTTGCAAATCATTTCTGGGATTGCTGATGGTGCTTGAAACTAGTTGTTAACTTGAACTTTCACAACAAATGAGCAAATGTTACGAATTCCTGTTTCTTCTTGTTTGGAAAGTTTGAACTGATCTCTAAATAAGTGTATCTTTAGCGAGTAAATTGCCTTTGCCATCCATCGGGCTCGATACACTCCCCCTGGAGCTCTGAAATGTATATCTCTTTCTGGAACTTCTCCAAGGAATATGTGAGCTCTAAAAGTTCTTTGTAATCTTCTCATATTTGAGACTAATGTTTTTTGTTGTTGTTGTTTTTTTTTTTTAAAAAAAAGGAAACTCAATGATATTTAATGCACTATTGGTAACATTTTTTTAATGAAGAAAACTGTCAGATGTGGCGGGTTGGAAATTACTGTGGTCAATCAAGTTCCACAAACCCTTAAATCGCTTAAACAGTAAGATGTCAGGCCCTGTTGAAGCTCCCCAACTAAAACTTCCCCAAGCATAATTTCGAGAATATGATGTCGGCAAGTCAAATAAAGCATTTCTTTCTCTTTCTTTTCTTTTTTTTTTTTTCTCTTGAAGAGCACGTACTCCACTACGTAAACCAGTATTTGCTGATGTATCAAAGACATACATTTCACTTGGTCTGTAACTCTCCAGGATTCCAAGGTTTCATTAACAGCACAAGCTAATTATTGCTTCCCCTGTTCCTAATTGAAGTTTTGGAACAGCTAGTAACTGGTCAATGCCGTTTCCTGAAACAATAATTTCTAATCTATCAACCGTTTCACTATCTGAAATATCTTCTAAGAGTTTTCCGTTCCAGTGAACGGTCAAACGCACACTAGCTGAAAATTCACTCTTTAAGTCTCGAGCTCTCTTTCTCTGCTTTTGATTCTAAGATGGCGAATAGAAGATTTGTTCACACTATACTCGGAAGGGTCGCATCCCACACTTTTTAGTGTACTAAAACAACAGCTGCTTTTCTGTCACTTAACTTTTTACATCAAGGCTTGCAGCTAGGTTACTGTCTAAAATATTCTTTCTATCTCTTTTCTTTGAAGGTGGATCACAAGATGAAAACACTTCTTCATGTATCGAACTACTTTCACTTTCAGTTGAACTGTTTTGTTCACATGCATCTGGAGGAATTGATGTTCGTTAAAAAAGTAATCTTTTATTTTCTTCTTCACGCTGTTTCATTTTTTCCAAATGTGCTTTTCTCTCTCTTGAATTTGCTTCTTTCTTTACAAATTTCATACTAATATTTCCCATTTTACCGTGTCGTCCTTTTTGTCTCTGACTGATCAGAAAATCTTTATCTTCTTCTGTTTTCATTATATTGAGACCATTAGCGTGGGCAATATCAAAAATATTTTCCACATCCATTTTCCAATCATCTTTTCTTCAAACTTTCTGAGCGCTTGGCTTTTTTTATATTCTTTTTCAGCTTTTGCCACTCCTTGAACAGATTTTAAATTTTATTAACCACATGTTTTTTTTTTTTTTTAACCCAAATCTGAATCATATCACTAGCAGCACAGTGAGCTGAGTCCCTTATATTTAAGTTTCATTACTTTTTATAATGAAAGAAAACAGTAAGAACTTCTTTTTTAGATGGCAACTTTGTATCATTCAGTGACGTGGAGATTTGGCCAACAAGCGAAATATTTGTAGATATTCTCGTTGCAATGGTCTTTTTACTACTACTTGCTATTCTTAAATATCTCAAAGTTCAAACAGCAAACAGCATAGAATAATTCCAAACTAACTTACTTAACAAAACAGTCAATGTACGTTTGTCCTAAAGTATACAACTCTCTTGGGCTGATAACTTATCTTCTGATAAACTTTAGTGTACTAAACTAGGCTAAAGTAATGAGATAATTAGACTTTAACAAGTTACTGTAAACTGGAATAATATGTTTTTGCAAACATTTTAATATATTGTCTGTAGGAATAACGTAGAAGAGAACATTTTTCTTTAAAAACACATACAACTGCACACTCTTCAAAGTACAGTAGCTAATAGGGAAGTGAACTCTCAAGTCGGGGCCAGTATTTGTAGGTTTCCTGAAGAAAATTTCCCTCAACTGACTCAAAATGTTCCCTTTTCTTATCAAATTTTCCCTAATTGCTATGACAGAAGTTATCTGATAAAATTAATTAATTTAGCTATTTTTAAGAAAGTACTAAGCACATTTGTTTTAATCATTTCCTTTCTGCTTTTATATTTAAAAATCCTTAACTTTTTCTTTACAAAAAAGATACACACGAATGTACTCAGCCAATAATGGGTGCAATTATGCTACTTTGAACACACATACCACAAACTATTGCTATTGTTTGGTTTGTTTCTGAAGAACAATTAAAAATTTAAGCATTTATATTGGTCAATCAGTCAGCGCGAAAATTTCCCTGGATTTTCACATTTTATCGAAAAAATTCCTTTTTTTTTTTCTAAATTTACCTACAAATTTCTTAGATTAGGGAAATTTCCTTCGAACTACGAACACTGCTTTTGAACCGAAGACCATGCGTTGAAGACCTCTGCTATACCAACAAAATTTATGGAAACTAGTAGTTTTAAATCGGCAAACTACCTGAATAATTTAACATCCAACAGCGCAGGTAGCTACATCTATTACATGACTGTTTATTATTAGAATTAACATGAGGGACAGACCGAGATATTTTCATTTATTATTAGGATTGAAACTTAAGACGTAAACATTAAAAAGAAAATTTTCATTATTCAAAATTTTAAATACTATTTAAGATCATTGTTAATTTATAAATTCCTTTCTTGAAAAATCAATAATTGAACAGTTGCTAAGTATTAAATTTGTTTTATCTGTGTGGCGTGCCTCTCTACTTTTTTTTTTTTTTTTTTTTTTTTTTTAAATCTAGCGACGTTGAGGCCAAAAACATTACTAGGAATGACAGAAGAGAATGTGTACAAGGACTAGCATGAATGTTAAATCAATATGCTAGTTAGAAACTTGGCTGTTAAGATTACGTAGGGGCAACAGAGGGAAGGGGAACAGTGCCCTGGAATAAATCCCTCTATGAAAAGGAAGTTTCGATGGTTGTTTACCTTAATGGTATCTTCCTCAGGTTCCTTTGTAATTTGCAGGCCATGGGCGCTGAGGGCCTTTATACAATCAATTGGTATCTTCTCTGGCCCGGTAAATTCGCGAAGGATGCTTATACAGTCAAGGGCGCCCATGTTGTGGTTTCCAAGGCGGGGGGGGGGGCAAATATAAGCGAGGTTTCAAATATAGTTTCAAATTTTGCTGTAACTAATGTAAAAATTCTATTGGACTTTCGATATTCCCAAGTACGATTTCCTCTTAGGGGGGGAGAGAGTGCCCCACCTTGCCCCCCTGATGGGCGCCCTTGTATACAGTTAATAAATGTAAGAAAAAAGTAATTATAAACACTGTTCCTTGAACTAGATAGTTACCATTGTTGACAATATTGAAAATTTGCCATTATTTAAAACAAGAATGCCATCATTCAACTTTTGAAGGAAAATTTGCCTTGTGCCACAAGGAGCACAACACTGTGTATAGATCTTCATTGGTCTATGCCTTACTGCCTCAGTGTTCTTGTATGGCTTTAATTTAAGCAGAATTACAGAGCAAAAGTATACTGAAACACAGAATTAAAGGTTACGTTCGAATTATTGCAGGCTGTAAAGTCAAGGTGACCAGACGTCTCGTTTTAGCCGGGACAGTCCCTTTTTTCAATCATTGTTCCATTTTTTCTGATTCTTAAACGGGACCCCTAAATGTGCCGTTTTTAAGCAAAAATGACCCAGGTGTCCCGTAATTATTATTCAAAATATAAATGGTCAATACAAACTCTACACCCTTCCTACCAACACTCATTGGAAAGGTTCATTTAAGTGGAACTCAAAGTATCTCCTGACAACTGCTGGGTAGAAGTATTTTCTCATTTCTCTTCTTATAACGTACCGTACTCAAATCTTCTAAAACTTGTGAAGTTCCTTCTCTGTTTACCCAGGACTAATGCTCCAACTGAACGTGTATTCTCGCACATGAATGCTTTGTGGACAAGTGATAAAAACCCAACTGTTTTCAGATACTTTGGAAGCTGTGCTGACCAATAAGGTTAATTTTGATGTCTTGTACCAATTTCTACAAATTGTTAAGTGCAAACAAACAAAGAACTTTTAAAGAAGATCCATTCATCCCAAAAATGCCAGTGAAAATTACGCTATAGATGATGTAGTGAAAGTAATGATATAGTAGAGAATAACAGATATTCAATAATGAGGTAAGTTTATTAGTAGTTAAAAGTATTGTTGGGTAGTAGGCCTACTTAAGTTAGAAACGCTGTTTTATCACTCTTACTTGTGTATTTTGTAAATTGAAAACACTGTTGAATCACAAAATGCAATCTGGAAATCAGATAATAGCCCCCCCCCTCCCGTCGCTGATTCGTATGCGTCCCGTTTTTGCAAGTAAGAATTCTTGTCACCCTGTGTAAAGTATTACAAAACTGAACGGGTCCATATGTATTTTGCACGCATGCATACTTACGTTTTTGGGCTCTGAACTTATTTAAATAACAACATATTCGTTAATAGGTGCTGTTTTGATGTTTACACCATTCCTTTGCACCCCACCCCCGTAGGCATGCGACTTGTGCGGTCCATGGACAATTGCTGATTGTTTGGATTGGTTGACTGGTTTTAGTAATTTCATTGATAATCAATGTCATTTTTGTATTTACCAATGTGGTTAATTTTAATAGAAATTTCATTTAAAAAGGAACTCGATTATGTTGAAATTTCAAAACATGGTAGCGAACTCTAAAACATTTTTTTTTTTTTTAATCTGAAAATTTTATGAAAGTCTTTTTCTAAATAGTAGATCAAAATAAGAGGTTGCCTCAGGTAAATTTTAAAAGTTTGTGTTTAAGGACCACCTTTATCCAACTCTTGCACACCTTTGAGATTGAGTTTTTATTTACTTTTCTCCGGAAATTTATTTTTTAAGTATAATTTTCTGTGTGTACAATACAAACTCTATTAGTATTCATTATTTCTGTCAAGTTGAATTATCTCCTTTAAGGAAAGTTAATATAAAATACCTATATATTACCCAAAATATAGTAAAATAATAGCACAAATTTCACAATGTTTCAACTGACATGAACGTCGATAATGAATACATGGTTAACACACAAACATTTCTCGCAATGGGCACAGTGGATGAAAGGAAGCTGGCCACATGCAACCTTGGAGCATTCCTCTGTAAGTCCTGTTTAGAAACAATATTATATTCGAAAGGGGTTTGGAGTGTCCCTGAATGTTCACTAAAGTAGCGACATAAAGAAGGCAAAGTAGATCCAATTTGTAATCACCGAGAAGAAAACTGATAATGAACAAAAGGCGGAGAAAGGCCTCGCGTTACCACACTTTAATGCTGAATGATAAGACCAATATATCGGTGATGAACTTCAACATGTTCCTGAATAGACGAAAGGATATGTTAGCATGTTGTACAAGGCCTCACTATATTTCGCAGGAATCAGGTCCTTATAGAATTCAATACGCTCAGAAATTGTCGCGTTGTGATCATACCTTGGTTTGCTGTCCAGGAGTCAATTGAAAGCAGAACACGAGGCTTACCGTACAAATCGGGTTACAAAACTTCCTCCAGGAAGATCTGCAAATCTTATTTGGTTATATTCGCTAGTCTACTTGTATATGCTTTCACATTAGGGAATTCAGCGGCCATGCTCACTGGAAAGTAACCACTGAGCGCTGAAACAAGAACATGCATATGTGCAAGCAGTGTATCATCCTTCCAATCAAAGCACAATCATATATGAATGTGTCGCGGCGGCGATTAAACGCATAACGCCATCGTTGCTGCTCTTAATGCAAGATTCTGTCACAACGTAACTCATCAAATCTAGGCTGATTTGGATTAATAATCTGCTCTAGAGTCAACTCGTGCTTTGTAATGAAGGACTTGATTACATTAATAAAGTCTGCAGCGGTTATTTGAACAGCTGTGCCATAAACGTCGACTCTCGCATTAACTTCAAGTGTAATCCTGTGCGAAGTTATTTTGTTATTTTGCTTTGAAGGATTTGACCCATGATTTGGACGCTGTGAATGATAAGGTATTGTGTAGATCAAGTTCTTTTCTAATATTCATCGCCCAAATTTGTATTGTGCGGTCGTGAATAATTGCATGGTGTTGTCTCATTGCGATGAATTATTAAGTTTTATTGAGTTTTACTTTAAGGAATTCTTGCGCCTGTAAGACGGGGTTTCCATTTTACATGAATCTTCTAGCTTTCATTAAAAAAAAAAAAAAAAAAAAAACTTCAAACCCTATAATATTTCTCCATGTAAACATAGTCTTGAAAGGGACATACAACACTTTTTTCCATCTTGCAAGGAGTTAAACCATGTGCAACTTTCTGGGTCGTCTTGCTACCTGTTATCGCCCTTGCTTGTATTTTTTTTACTAAATTGAAAAGTTTTTGTATTAAATGACTCGATACTTTCGGGACGAATCCTATTCACTTGTACGTTTCACTTAATATCCTTCTGGTAACGTGTCAATAATTCATGCCCCAGAGGAAGGAAGATATAAAAGAATAATTCTAAATATAATTTAGATTGGTACTGAATAATGCCATATCTTACACCATTTTTTAAAAATAACTACACATGAACGTACTTCAAGTAATAATCGAAGTAGAAACGTAATCATATAATGTAATTTTTAGAAATTCTGTGAATTAGAACCGGATAAGTTTCAAAGGTTAGAGGACAGACATTCACAGAAATGAGGTACGACTAAAGTGAATGAATGCAAATTGAGTGTTGCATTAATTAATTAATATCTCAACTTGGTATATTATCTATATGTTATGCTGTATCTGGGAATTTGTTCAATAAATAAATAATGTTCTTCATCTGATTCAGAAAACTGTGCCACTCAATTCACAACATTTAGCCATGATTAAAAAAATCGAAGTTCTTCTTCATTTTTTAAAAGTTAAACATTATGCTATGCATTGCATAATATTCCATTAACTACGGTATCCTCCCTACAAACATTAGTAGTACCAGAGGCATAAATATGTATATGGATGCATTTTGTTTATTCCGACTGACCTACCACACTTCATAAATGTTCGTGAGGGCAAATGTTAATAAGCTACAAATCCAATTTATTTTGAGATTTCTTTTTATTTCAAAAGAAAAAAAAGATGTTCCTTGAAGGGGGAAATTACAGAATTAGCTTCTGGCAAAACTGCATGTTCAGAGAGACTGGGAGTGCTCTGACACGAAATTTCCGTGACATATCAGCCTTGTTTTGATCTCGGTACATTGACATTCGGCTTGTCTGTTGGCCTGGGTTTTGCATGTAAATACAAACAACAACCTCTGTGCATACATCTCTTCTGTCTCTCTCTCACGGTCACTTGATGCAGCGGAACATGCAATTGTTTCCAGATCAGTTCACCAACATACTCGTATTTTATGCAATTACGTGTGTAAACATTACACATATAATATACAGTATGTGAAAAGATTTGTGACCAACGAAAGATGGTATTTCAAACAAAGACTCATATGAAACATTGCCAAAGGAGACAACCTGAAACATTCATTATTCAGTGCGATCTATTGAAACCAATTATAACTGCACACTGTTGCATATAATAACCATATGACACACGCTTTGTGCCATTTTAGCCCTAGGTAATTGATGTAACTGTCAAAATGAATTTTTGATTATTTCAATAGATCTATTATTCTTTAGCATACGAATTGAAGTTTTATAGCTTGCGAGATATTTAGAATAAATCTAAAAATCAATCAACCGACAGCATTTTTTTTTTTTTTTTTCGTAAAATAGGATTTCACTAGCAATAGATTCTGAAAGTTTATCATAAAGTTGTCTTTTGTGTTTGCAGATTTTGAAAAAAAAATGTATCAAATTTGCCTTAGTTAACAGGACATGTGTATTTTAAGCTGAAGTAAAGTGTATTAATAATTACTATATGTAATAGTTTTATTTTCAAATACTTTCAATGTCCGAATTTGTAGAAAAAAATTTGCAGAACTCTTTACCAAAACAATTTATAGATTTTTGAGTAAACTGTGATATACATTACATAGGTTTCGGACGGACGTTTCATAGTTCTTGTAAGATTGTGTACCATTCATTGTGATTCTCTTAATTGAATTTGTCATATTTTCTTATAACTATATGCTTTTAAACATCTTGAAGAGAAAATACACAGTACAATGTGATAGTTGAGAAATAATTCGAAATGATTTTGTGATGTATAGTGTACTTTTAAAATCAGTATGAAGAACCTTAAAGAAGGATTTTAAGCTAACTTCCTGACTAAACACACAAACATAAAAAGAAAAAAAAAGTACCTGTTCCTATGAGGAACTTTCATCAATCTTTTAAAATGTCCTATAATTGAAAACGATGTATTAGAAATAATTAATCAAAAAACGTAAGTCTTTTTGCTTAAAGGGCGAAACAGCAGATGGTTAAAGCCAGAAATAGAGCCTATACGTTTCAAAGAAATGTTCAGAAAGCTACCTGGTTGTATATAGAAGGTTCAGGTAGGTAAGCCTCCAGTTATAAGGGGGAATGGATAGTTGTTTAACCAGACATTCGGGCTGCACACAAGCACAATTCAAGCTGAAAATTAACCTGCTAACATTCATCCATCCTTGGCGACTGATGCACCTCTAGTCAACAAATTCTACCCATTTCACGGGACAGTTGGTACTCAATTTTTTCCTCCCTTATTCTTTCAGCTTTTCAAATTGTATGATACAATCTAACCATCTTCGGGTCGATTACTTCTTAAAAGGCCAGCTTCTGCCTCATGCTTTTCATCGTAAACTAGTTACTCTTTATAGCGCCCGCTCTTGTAAACTAAAAAGGCCAGAAATGTCTCAGGTTATCAAATCATATGTTGAAAAAGAACAAGAATCTCAGCGTAAAGATAGAATACAAAAATTATTGTGCTTTCTTTCTAGTGCTATGGACATCTGTTTGAAGACAAACATAAAGAATGAAAGTCTACACACATGCTATACATATATGAGCAAAGAGGATATTTAAGTTTGTTAGGTAAAGAAAGGTGAGGTCTTGGTATCTCATACAAAAGAAGCAAATCAAATTGATGACAAAAGGTATAGTACTATATGTCATTCGTAATTTTATATCAGGACATCATACATTTAATAAAGCATGAAATAAGGGCTAATATTTGCTAGATAAACAAGAACTTCCTATTTTACTACAGTATTTAAACATAAATGCACTGAAATCTCCCTTTACGGATACATCTCAACAGCGGATACATCCATAATACAGACAAATTTTCTTTTCCCAGCAAAAATATACGTATTACTACGGAAAAGCACGCTCCCTTTTACGGAAACTTTCAGATACGAACACGGACAATCTTTTTTTTACTCCCAGCGTTTTAGAAGCATCTTTATAACGGACGAATTACTCTCAGCTGGTATTTATTTAGCACAGAAAATATACTTTCTGCCATCTGAAAATAAATCTTCAATTCATAACCTCAACTGGTCCAACAATTACTATCAGAAATTCCGATCAGACAAACTACTGTCCGCAGGACTATACGCAGATAATTATTGCCAGATTTTTCAGAAGAAATGCATAATCTGTCATGATTAGTTGGTTCTATCTACGTTTTCAATATTTAGGAATAATGATGTTGGATGTTTTCTTAATGTGTTACTTTCAATTTTAGCATAACTAGTAAGGGAAGTAAGGGTTTCTTATAGTGGTATTGTTTTTACTTGAGAGAAATATGATCACCACGAAAATTATTGCAGTACATGCCCGTTTATACACATCTGCAAATAATATTTTTTTTCTTTATAGAGGGAGGAGATTTTTTCCTTATTCCTGCAGTAATTCAAACACTGAGTACAGTGCTTACTTACATATTTATTGTATAATTAATATAATTACTACATGAGCTGTGAGTAATCTAAATTTACAGAATCTCTCTTTAACGAACAGCTATCGTTGATTAACAAATAATCATGTCCTATTGGTGTCCACTGTTGACAGGTTTTACTGTATATAGATCATTCATTCGCTCTAATGATGTACGTACGTATATATATTCTCATTATTAAAGACACTCAGTTGGTAAATCGAGCTAAAACGCTCACAATTGTAACATGAATCAGTGAGTTCGATAGAGCGTTGATTCGAATGGATGAACTTTGCAAAACACCGGTATTCCACTATTATTTCTTTATATTACTCATAGTCTTCACTTGTAATACTAAGAGGTAATTCTGATCTCGTTTTCGAGGAGAGACGAGAAATTTGTCACCTCGTGAACAAAACGAAAGCTAGACAGAGTCCAATACTTGCGTACCACAATTTGAATTCATTGATTTTGCAGTGATTTGTGGATTAGCACTAGGGAAACGAAACGAAGCGAAGCTGAGATTAAGTCCAACATTTTCACTGAAATCCATCTTAGTAGTAGTAGTAGTATCTTTATAAATTCGAATTGACCGGGAGACGAGAGAGCACAAACTACTGACTGTGTGTGCGCGTGGTATATAAAAATATACCATGAGCGCACAAAATCCATTGTGGTGATGCTACATTGAATCAGATGGTACTCACTTTTTCTTTTTCTTTTTTCTTTTCTTTTCTTTCTTTCTTTTTTTACGTAGGTACATACTAAAGACGTGTATTCTCAAATGAAGACAGATCGTGAATATAAAAATATTATGTAGCCTTCAACTCATAATCACAAGTCTAGCATCTAGTACTATCGAAATGAATATTGGGAAAACTGTACAAGAAGAGCCATAAAAGACCTATCAAAACCACCAAAATAAATCGATGGGAGCTATCAGGCAAAGCAGATCTTATAACATCTCATAAAGAGTTCGGCCTCCTAAGGCGGGCAATGAATCGGTGGAGATTTAAAGCGAAAGAATCGGTTGTATCAAAACAAAAGTCTGTTATAATTCTTAATATTTGTCTTTTTATGCAAAAAATAGTATGTTATCTACACTTGGTAAAAATCAAAATGTGAATTAGATTTGTTATTATAAATATCTGGTATACTACTTGATATTTGTCTGTTCTGTAATATAAAGATCTTTCTATCTATACTTGTCGAAAATCAAAATGTGACAACGCAGGATCGAATATTGTACGTTCACGGCACATTTTATACGTATTCCACAAGCGCACACTTTCACTTCCTTCTGTGCTAGTAGATTGCATCTTTCGATTTAGATTTACTACTACTACTTATATTATTATTATTATTATTATTATTATTATTATTATTAATAATAATAATAATAATAATAATAATAATAATAATAATAATAATAATAATAATAATAATAATAATAATAATAATAATAATAATAATAATAATAATAATAATAATAATAATAATAATAATAATGAAGTATTCATTTTAGTTGGAGGTGTGAAATTTGGTATTTGAGCTTTTCTTTAATTTTTTTTAAACGTGTTTTAGCGATTTCTAAAACTAATGCTAACATTTCATATTATTTATTCAGAAAATGTCGAATATGAGGATTCATCTTAGTTGGAAGTGTGTAATTGACTTATAAACTCTCAATTAAAAATAAGAGATTGCGTTCAAAAATTCCTCTGTTAAGAAGGAACAAATTTTATAATATATTTCCGATTCTTTATTCAGAAAAAAACCTTACGTGAGGAACCACTTAAGCTGGAAATGAGAAATTCGGCTTATAAAATCTTAATTAAAAATGAGGGACTACGTGTTTCAACATTTTCGAAAATTATACTTTTAAAGTGGAGAAAGAGGGTGATTTCTATAATATTAAAATTTCTGATTTCTTATTCAGAAAATACCGAATGTGAGGATTTCACTTAAATTGGAGATGTGAAATTTGGTATATAAACACTTGGTTAAAAATTAGTGAACGTTGCAGCGTTTTTAAAAATTTCTCTTCTAGAGGGGGAAAAAGAAAGCAACTTCTATAATATTCAAATTTCCGGTTGTATAGACGAAACGTTTCCTCACGAAAGAGCGGAAATTAAACCTTGCTAAAACGGACAAATTAACAAAAGAGGGTTATTGTATAATGGAAGGATACAGACCAGTAGCAATAACAAAGTGCATATTAATACCAAAATCGTTTATTTGAATGTGAAATTGATACCACCTTTACCACTTCCTAATTGAATGTGAAATCGATGCTACCTTTACTACTTCCTAAGTTCTACCAGACCCTTCATTGTAGCGTTAGAGGATATATTCCACAATAAGGGCTTTCAAAACTTACATCTATAGGTTGTAATTTCCCGTTTTAAGTCCACTTTTACAATACACAAACATATCAAACAATAACGTTAAAACGTGTTATCATATTACATTTCTTTTAGAATGATAAAAGAAATGGGGGAAGGTAAAACTATATATATATAGAGGTATGTATACACACACAAAAAAACTTGTATTTTGTCCATTTTTCTATCTAAATACATGGGTCCAGATCTCTGATCTACTTGCTTTATCCCAGTTGGCCTGTCAAGAGAGGCTCTTCCACCACCTGGTTGGATGGTTGGGTCTCCTTGCTGAACAGCCAATGGAGAAATAACACATAGACTGTATACAAAAGAAAGAAAGAAAGAAAGAAATGCTTTGTTGGAACTTGCTAAGCTTTATCCTTTATGTGTCTACCCTCTTTCATGAATAATTTTCCGCCCCTATAATCCAACACTTTTATACTTTGGAACCAAAAAGATGGAGAAGAAAGATGAAGAAAAGGAAAGTTGTTGGCGCGTCGCTTCTTTTCTTCTTTTCGTTCCGATGACATAATTCCATTCTACCGTGGCGAAATGTTCGTTCCGACACAGCTGGATATACCATGCCTTAGCCCTTACTCAGTGTTGGTAACCGGGTTCGTTTCATATCTCTTGGATAATAATAATAATAATAATAATAATAATAATAATAATAATAATAATAATAATAATAATAATAATAATAATAATAATAATAATAATAATAATAAAACAATGGAAGACCAAAAATGTGAAGATAATACCAGTAGTAATATTGGATACCGGAATGGTTCGCAAGACGTTGAAAATAGCATTTGAAACAATTGGAATTCAAGAAAGAAAATACAGAAAATTGTAATATTGGACACACGTAAAATTGTAACAAACTTCCTGCAAACTTCAGAGTAAAGGGAAAAGCAGAGAGGAAAAGCAAAAAATGAAAATGAAATCTTTCAGTTTAACGTCCCACGATTGCCCTTTAGGCTAAGGGAGATGATGATTAAGGGAAGTGAATGATGAGTGATGAATTGGTGCAAGGAGAAAGTAGGAGGGAACGGGAGTATCCCAAGAAAATACACGGACACGATGTTGTCTACCACGAATTTATTTGGGCAGGGATTGAATCGGGGACCCCACGCAAGAGAGGTAAGCGCCCTACCACTGTGCCACCGTGCACCCGAGAGGAAAAGTAATATACTTTGGTGATCCCTGATCCATATATTACTATATCGCCTGTTCAGATAAGGAATAGAAAAATAAATAAATAATCTAAATACTGTGCATTTTAATTTTTTTTATAATTCTTTCGTATCTAGTCCATGAGTGTTTAGTTTCTCACATATATATATATATATTATTCAATTATTTTTGTGACTTACTTAAGAGTCTTCATCCCGGCGAAATTAAAATACCGCTAATTTTGCACTAATTATGTGATATCTTCAAATAGATAAAAGATAATCGAAATGTGGAACAAGAGCACCCTAGACAATATTATTTTACATGAGAAACCGTTATCACGACTCACTTATCTGCTTTCGATTTCGAGCCATTTTGAAAATCGGCACTTATTTTCGCGTTTCTAAACAGCTGAAAACGGAAAGCCACTAGGTGACTTGTGATAACGGTACCTCACGCAAAGTAATATTGTCTAGGGCGCTCTTGTTCCATATTTCAATTATCTTTTATCTATTTGAAGATATCACATAATTACTGTAAAATTAGCGGTATTTTAATTTCGCCGGGATGAAGACTCTTAAGGATTTTCACTAAGCTTACGCCCCATTTTTAAAATAAGAAATTAGTGATTAAATTAAAAGACAGATATCAAAAGTGTAAAAAAAAAGTGAACGAAGTAGTATTTACAGAATAATATTAAGTAAGCTAATAAACCAAACCAAACAACTTGGCGTAACATCACATTTTGTAGGCCTAAGTCTGCTCCAGCGCCATCTGCTAGCAAACGGCTGAACTACGTCCAGACTAGTGGCGAGCACATGGTCAGTGCGCTGTGACGCCTTGTCCCTGAAAGGTGCATAAGGAGCTTTCTAGATCTAGTGGCCGTCATGTCTTGTTTTCACGTGATTCCCCAGTTTGCCTCACGACGCGGGGTGGACGCCGAAAATTAGGAAGCACCGACCGGGAATCGAACCCGGGACCATGCGGACATGATTCTAACGCTGTAACCACTGGTCTACGGTGTTCTCCATTTAAGTAAGCTAATAACCGTTTCCAAACAACAGATTTGAGTGCACAGTTTACGAATTCATGCAGTATACATAATTGCCATACATAATTGATGGACATCCAAATGTATACAATATAGGAAAGGTTTAGAAAAAAATCTATTAGTTAGCACAATAGTATAGCTCATTTACTAAATTTTTTTATGTTCTTCATTCCTTTTAAGCTATTCACTAGAATTGAAACAGGAGAGGCTAATCCTAGCAACAAACCTTAACTTGGCTCGTAAATTTGCATGGCTTATTTTTCAACATTAACAGTAAAATAAAATGAAATGTTACTGCGAAATTTAGATGTATAAAGTTAGCAGATGATTCAGCTCTTATTGCAGGGTACGATAAAGAAAACTTGATGGAAAGCTGCAAGCAAGATGTATTATGAAAATGAACACTAAATAGACAATGGCATAATAGAACCGAAGCGATTGTATCGGGATTTTGTAGTAGAGAAAGTAAACTGACTGGATTTCTATATAACTAATAATGAGTACACATTAAGAATAGTGAAGGAATGAAGTTCGAACGAGAAATACATAAAGTCAAGAATATAGGAATGGCTAAAGAAAACTTTCGGAGGGAGAACAGCGTATTTTGTGAATCTTTGAATAAAGAGTTGAGTGAAAAAAGAGCAATCAAATATTTGGAGTGTTGTAATTTATGAGACAGAATAATGATACTATGCAAAAACGTTAAAAAACAAAAGGAGTTTGGAGTGTGGATGTGAACAAGAATGGAGCAAGTTACGGAAAACCGATATTTTTTTTCTATTGAAGTATATAAAGAGACTACAGTAGAAAATAACGATAATAGAGGTAATTAAGAAGGGGAAAAGAAACGTTCGGACTTCGTTTGAGAAGAAACTTTATTTTTCATGAATGAAGTAAAAGGTGTGGTAGAAATTAAATAGTGTGAGTGGAAAAAAGAATTCAATTGGTGCATGGAGTAGAAACAAATAATTCCTACTAAAATGAAAAAGTTAGCTAAGGACTGTGATGAGTGCGGAAGCTTTTAAATTTGCACCAAGTGGTCTGTCAGTCATAGCAGAATACTTATGATGATGAAATAATATAAGATAATAGTGAAAACCTTATGACGTACTTCTGTTTTAAGGGGTTTTAAAATGATATAATGTAAGAAGGCAAAATTTTCAGCACAACACTTTACTCTTCATTGAGCGTTTAGTGTTGCAATTAACTTTCAATTGTAGGTATGTAGTGCACTCGCCATTAAATAGTAAAAGGCGTAATACAAAGTTAGAGGGTTATATTGTTCTGATTTTCTTTTTTCTGAATCATATCGGACATACTTCTTTGCGACATGGAAAGCTTAGTGGGAGACCTGATCCTGGCTGCAACAGTATGAAAACATACTACTCAATAATGAGAATTCCTTGAAAATGCTGATTATTTTACATTACACCAATAGTATCTGTAACTTCAAATAAGTTTACATTGTAAAATTTTAACATTATATTTCTATTATTATTATTATTATTATTATTATTATTATTATTATTATTATTATTATTATTATTATTATTATTATTGTTTGCAGAATTTTGAAAATGCAGAAGTAAGCTTAAATTTCTACTATCAACATCAAATGATTTTTAATATATGTACATCTAACGATTTAATTTCAAAAATACATTTCGTAATATTAGGCTAAATATTTGTAATACGTACAACCCTGAAAACATTGCATGAAAGATATTTAAATATTAAAGTTTAAGAGGTAATTATAATTTTAAATTATTGTACTTCATTAATTGTATTCATTACTTATTATGCACTGTCTTCTTGCTAGTTTCATCATAAGTTGGTTGTTGGGATATGTTTTAGTATGAATTTCACTTTAATAGGTGAGAAATCATAAAAACTTGCTTCTGTTAATTTTCTCTAAAATTATGCATGGGGATTTACCCTTAAGAATACAATTTGGTTTACCTCAATAAGAACTGTCGTTTGATATATGTCTCATGTTTTTACGTTTTTTTAAAAACATTATATGCTAACACTATAGAGTTTCTTAAAAAACAAACTTTCTTTATGTTTGATGATAAAACCTTATTTTGTGTTTGATGATAAGACATGCACTGAGCTAAATTTA
The DNA here is from genome assembly GCF_964235325.1 of Thermobia domestica. Taxonomy (NCBI): domain Eukaryota; kingdom Metazoa; phylum Arthropoda; class Insecta; order Zygentoma; family Lepismatidae; genus Thermobia; species Thermobia domestica. The sequence goes on from NC_137462.1 coordinate 175,504,981, forward strand.
TTTGTATTTGATCCCAAAGTTTCACGTTTAAGTTCCGCTGAGCTCAAAGAGTTTCATTGACTGTCTTTAACGATACCCAAGATGAAATCCATTATTTTATAGGAAGAAATGTTGTTTCAAACTTCATCCTAATAAACTTGGTTCAACAAGGCAACTATCATAATTTTAGCTTTGTAAATGTCTTCAAACAAAATTAAAAATTGTAGATTCCATTTAGTTGAGTAACTTAATTTTATATTATTTCAGTAATAGTAGTCGAACTACTCGCTCTTTGTTTGCTAGCTTATACTACGGTCAAAGGCAGGACCGGATTAATCCATCTGGAGACCCAGGGCTAGAAAAAGTATGTGGCCCCTGCTGACTTTGCCTTATTCTTCTGTATCCTACAGACAGGTGTTTCTTCAAACCTATCAAATTTTCACCTACATTTTGTTAGAGAGAGAAAAGAAAGGTGAAATTTTGCTCAGATATCCATCACCATAATTCTTAAAAAGTTATATTTTCTTAGCCGTAGTAGCTTTTTCATCTTCGTGAAGATTATTCGTTTAACAGCAATTTCCTAATAACCCATTCCATTACTTCCTTCCGCTTCAACTGGAAGCGAATAGTCTATAATCATAATCAGTTTGTGAGAGTGATATATTTGAACCGAGTTTATTGCATGGGAGCTTACAAATCCTAATTATTATTTTTGAATAAATAAATTTAGAATATTTATCATTTCAAAGATCTTAATTTAACAGAAATTTGGACAGTATTTGGAATGCCTTTCTCCAGTAGCTTACGCAGGAATTTATTTCGGGAGGGGTCCAAACTCAATATGAGGGTATTTTATATTAAAATTCCTAAAATTGCCCCTAAAATTAGGCAAAATTTTCACAAAAGTCGAAACTGGGGGGTCCGGACCCCCAAGACCCACCCCCTGCGTACGTCCCTGCCTCTCTCTATTCTTCCGCATTTCTAAGTTCACGATTATAATATTTGGTCGGGTCACCCATGAGACAAAAATTCAGTCTTTTTTTTTGACTCAAAACTATGTTGTGAAAGTGATATCTCGTCTCAGAATGTTTATCTGTTTGTATTGGAAGACCTATGTTTCTCCTCATCCCGAAAATTCTGTCTCATCTGATCTAGTGCGTTGTAAGCCTAATATTTGGTCCCTATTTGATATTAATCTTATTACTGTGTCTACGTATTCTCTCCATTTGAATATAGGGGCCGCGGTGGCTCAGTGGTAGAGCGTTCACCTCTGGTGCTAGGGGTCTCGGGTTCAAACCCTGCTCCCGCCAAGTGAACTTTGTGGTGGACAAACACCGTGTGCGTGGGTTTTCTCGGGGTTCTCCCGTTTCCTCCCACTTTCTTCATTCCACCATTTCATTCATTACTCATTATCACCGTCTCCTTTAGCCTAACCGGCATAACCGTGGGACGTAAAACTCAAAATTTCATTTCATTTTTCCATTTGAATATATCTATGGCTACAATATAATATAAATTTATAGATCTCGCAAATTTCAGAATAAATCCTTGTAATTCTATTTGTTTATCTGATCTTTTGTTTTGCTTTACCTAACTTGATTATATGGTAAAAGTCATGCCAAATGATACACACTTACATCCAATTAATAACTTTAGTTTTTGTTTCATGGCAAAGTTTCTTCTCTCTATTAGCTCAAAATCGCGTGAAGTTGACTGCAAAATAATTCCTCTCATCGTTAGACTGCGAAGCCAAGATGAACTTCAGTACACTATGCCCTTGATATACTAAGTTTCAAACATTCAGAGGAAAGAATTAATGCTTCCATAAATACTGCTCTTAATTTGTGTCAATTATGTATAATTCTATTTAGAAACGAAATGGGAAACGTGTGAAAGTAAATAGTCGTAATTTTGTGTGTTTGCTCTTGTAGTTTGATTATACGTAGTACTACTATTACTATGGTAGTAAACGAAATACATAAGTAATAGAAGCATATCCTATGCTCATTGTTTGCATTGAAAATGTATATTAGTACATCATAGCATATAATAACAAGCAAAGCCTACAAAAACAAGCATATAATTGTACCATTACTTCTTCCCCATCTTGTATCTTATCGATAGTAATCTGAAATTTTGGGCAGGACACTTGCAATAAATAGAATTTTATTTTTCATTTCTTTTTCTTTTTTCTTTTTGATCCTCAAATAACTTCTCTTTGTCTTAACATAGCACGAGTTTGTATCCTCCTTAGTAGCGTTCTTCATGTGTAATTTTCTTCTGCCGGATCTTGCATCCCAATATTAGAACACAATTTGTGAAACATGATCTTAAACAGAAGTTTCTTTCTACTTTAAAAGAAAAAGATCTGTATTATTATCTTTCTCTCTCCTTTTTCTTTATTTCAACAATTCCTGATTGAGTTTCGGTTCTATCAAGCGAAAAATATATAGGGCACGATAATATAAGAAATTCAAATAAATTGCAATTGGATACAAATTATTATTAATTTTATTGCTAAGTTGGCAACCCGTGATGATTGTTGGTGTCCTCTGGTGGGCGACCTTCTCTAGTCACGGCCGTCTTTCTACCTCCTTTTATCTGAAAGCGTTGATACACGATTCCTGAAAAATCTCTCTCCTGTGTTTATGCGATTCAAAGTAATAGACAGTTGATGGAACCCCTGTGTAATTTGGTTCTTGAATGCGCTTCCTCTTTTCTACTATAAACCTCGCCACTTTTCAATGGGAAAATGATATCTGCTGGGGGTCCCCTTGTTACCCACGGCCCTCCTGTGGGGCTATATTTCCTGTCATCAAGAAAAAAAGGAACACTGTTTGAATGAAAGGGTTCTGAAAGCCTACAGCGCTTAAAGAATTACATTTACTAAACAATTATGATCAAAGTATTTTTTTCACGACATGCGAGATACCTTTCCTCCTCTCCTTTTTTGATTCCATTTCCTTCAGTAGCCAAGGTTAATTGCATCCTTCTTGACATTTTTGTACGGAGATTTCTCAAAGAACTGAGATTGAGTATTGTAGTGTGGCATTTCTTACGAAACCCGTTGAAGATATTCTTTCTTCCTTTTCCACAATGATTATTACTAGTTCTACACTGTGGACTTCTTTCATTCGTCTAGTATGATCTTATAAAATATAGGAGTGTCAATAGGAAAATAATTATTTCCTTGCACAATGAGTTTACCTTGAAGCTTGATAGAAATGAAATCTTTCAGTTTAATGTCCCACGATTCTGCCCTTTAGGGCAAGGGAAATCGATAATGAAGGTAAGTGAATAATGGTGGAAGAGTCCGTGGAATCAGGATGTAGGAGTAAACGATAGAACCCTGAAAAAATCTACGGACACAATGTTGTTCACCACGAATTTACTTTGCAGGGAGTCGAACCAGAGATCCCATGCACCAAAGATAAGCGCTCAATCACTGAGCCACTGTGTCCTCGATGCTTGATTTTTTTTTAAAAGTGAAATTTTAAACTATACGATATATATATATATCTATAGCGTAATTAGAACTCTATATAAATTCCAGGACATATTTCTAAATCAGCTAAGCAAAGGAATTTTGAATTGCATTTGACAGTATTTTGATAATGCTTCTAATATGACTGGGGCATAGTGGCTTGCAGGTACAGATATAAAATATGGTCCATATAAACAATCTATTTCTAATTTAACCTACATACCGATAAATATATATGAAGAAAAAATTAATTTGTTTTCGTTATTTTCAACATAAATTACGTACTGTAGTTTCCTTGTTTTAAAAAAAATCATGTTGTACTATAGCGGAAAACACCCATGAACACAAATATTTCTAAGCACCATACAAACCTTATTTAAATAATCGTGTACGTGAGTTATTTAAATATTTTCCCATTTTCTCTCACATTTTTGTTTCATCAAATAATTTCATAAGCATTTACTTTCGTTAATCATACGCCTTCTTCAGCCTACAGCCAGGGCATGAGCGTCGAACGCAAAACCGAAAGATTTCATTCCGTCTTTCTCGTGCAACACATGAAAATTTCAACCAAAACAACTCCGTTCTGAGACATCTTCTTGGAACACTTAGGATGGATATATTCAAATCTATTAACGATCCTTGTTACTGTCAGGATTCCTGATTCAAACGTTCATGAAGATTCAAACTTGTTTTTGCACATGTATTAAGTACATCTACAGTGTATAATCTTGAATTGGATTTTATTCTGTAGTTTGGGAACTGCAAACACTTTTAGCAGATACGCTCTGTTTTAAAGTAACCAACTCGAAAAGGTTTCTGTAAAGACTTTCTGATTCATCCGTTTATCTTTCTTGAAGTAAAAATGTAAGATGTATCGAAGCCGCATGATTAATGTTCAATCTGCACCTCCTCCAGGAGAATACTAATCTTGTGAGGGCAATTAAATTACTATAAGTGATTGTCATCGCAACAAGAACACCGAATATAGTTGAAGCAAAGAAGTATTTGGAATCTTTAACATCAACCAAATGCACTTTCCTTTAAGTGGTTTCATTGAATGTAAGTGGCTGTGTTGAGTGTTTTATCTCCAATCACAAGTAATAAAGAGACGCATATTTTTAGAATTGTTCAAATGTGTACTTATGTAATTACCTAATTGATGGTGTGTTGATTCAATTGTAACACTTAAAATATCTAGTTCACGATACAGGCAATTAATGGCTTCTATTGTATAAAGCATTATAAAAACAACACTGGGAGAATGTGCATGTGTTAAGAAGGATCTCAAGCGCAAATTAGTCCTTGTTTTGAATAGTTCTCTTTGTAAGAAATCTTAGTTTTCTTTTCTTTTAAATCTATTTATTTGTATGCTGACAAATTAAGATGACCAGTTGTCCTGTTCTAGCCGGGACAGACTCTTTTTTCAACCGTTGTTCCGTTTTTTTTTCTGATTTTCAAATGGGACGCGTAAATGTCCCGTTTTTAAGCAAAAATGAATAGTGTCCCGTAATTGTTATTCAAAATATAAGTTATGAGAGCAAATTCTATGCTATTTCGTTAAAATGAGTATGTAACGAGCTATTCTTGTTACTAACACTTATTGGGAACTTTTAGGCTGTGCCTGAAATTTTTGAGTGGCTTTGAGTACTTGGAACTTTTGAATACTTTTGAATGCGTTATCACTTCTACTTGTGTATTTTGTTCACTTGAAAACCCTGATGGTGCTCAAAATGTCCACCAAAAATTTCAGGCACAGCCACTTAGAAATCAGAGTTTTATCCCCCACTCCTGCTTGTGCGTCCCGTTTTGGCAAATAAAAATTCTGGTCATCTTATGACAAATCTAAGTGTTAGCGCTCCTCTATACACCCCTCTCTCTAGCCTCTACATAACCCATTATTGAATTCCTGGAAGTTAATTAAGATTTTGCAAACATATTTTTAGGTTGCGAAATAAAAGCTTTATTTTAGACTAGCTGAAATGCGCGTTCTTTGCACGAGAAGAATAAAGTCGAGGCAAAATATCTGAGAGTAAAGAAATTAGTGAAATAAATATATAACAAAGAACAACGCATTTTTTCACGCGCTATCCTAGCTAACTGTTTTAAATTGGTCACAAGGAATCGAGTGAGGTTACATTTACATCGAAGTTGCACTATCCGAGTGTGACGTAATGTCATGTGGTATTATCATGGGGGTAAAGGTGGTACAAAACCAGCCCTGCAGGGCTTCTAACTCAGTTTGTTCGCTGACGCTCGCTCACTTACGTTTCGTAACGTAAGTAAATCGCTTCTTATGCATTATATATTTCGTACAGGGGCAAATTAATATTATTTTAATCTTATTTTAATGATAAAAGCGTTATGATTTTTTTAAAAATTAAAAACTTCCCTTGAACCGGGTTTGAACCCACACTGAAAGCAATTTTTATTACTAGCCCATGCGGTAACGTGGACTGAGCAACTAACGATTGATGTATGCTATATGCATGCTACGTGACGAAAAACAGATAACTTCTACCAATCAGAACAGTGTATTTAGCTCCTATGGCTAGGGTCGAGCGTGATTAAAATACAGGATATTCATTTATTATGTAGCCAAAATCCACTGGTGAAATCCTCCCACCTAAACAAATAAAAAAGCCCATATGGACATAGGGTGAAAACCGCGTTGTTTCAAAGTTATACGATGCCGAAAACGAGGAAAGTGTAACTTTGAGACTGCCTAGTTCGAAAACTGTAAGACATATTAAAGGCGGTTAAAGAAATATCAGAGGAACTAGTACACTCTCTATCTAAATATCCATGTTTCAGAGTTAGGTCGTACCAGCGCAACGAATTTTATAGAGGGAGCTAAGGTATCAGAACCCTGATTTAAGCACGTTTAGGGAAAAAGTCGGTATGTTTTAATAGAAAATGTTTAATTATCGGGTTATTAAGGTGTTATGTCGTGTATATGAGTATTATCATTTGTAAATTTCACATTATCCCTAATTTTAATATCTGCAATTATGCAACACACACAGCACAGTTTAACATCAAAGAAAAGTTTTTGATAACACTTCCAAACCAAGTTCTAACAGTTAATATAATTTGGTAACGGTGATCTAAGCAAGATAAGTGTCATACACACAAAAATGATAAATAAATAATTGCAGAGATACAGAAATCAGAAATTCTGTGAAAACGAACATCAGGACAATGCATTCGAAAAAAACTATTTAGCGAAGAGCGAGTGTAACATGGTACATTCACTGATATTTTACTTTCTCTATCTAATAATAGATATGGTAGATATTGCGAGTAAATGGTGATGAAAGAAATGATAGAATGAAAAGTTGGAGGAAACGGGAGATCTCGAGAAAACCCATTAACACGATGTCGTCCACTACGAATTTACGTAATATTTGGTCTAGGAATTAATTCGTGCGGGTGGACAAGAGATGGCGCAACGAACGGAGCGTCCCACAGTTACGTGTATCCACACATGTGTTGCAAACCCCTGTCATCGCGTATCGTTCGTAGTATAGGGCAGTGGATTAAAGCGTCAACTACACCAGTTTGTAGTTAAGTGAACATGGCGCAATTTGTGCCTGATAAAGTGTTTTTGCGGGGTGTCCTGCTGCATTACTTTAACATGCAGAAAAGTGCGACTGAAAGTCATCGTATTTTGGTGGAAGTGTATGGTGACCATGCTCTAGCTGAGCGAACGTGTCAGAAGTGGTTTGCACGGTTTAGAAGTGGTGATTTCGGCTTGGCAGACCAAGAGCGAGCTGGACAGCCAAAAAAATTTCAAGACGAAGAATTGACAGCATTGCTCGAGCAGGATTCGTGTCAAACGCAGGAACAACTTGCAGCAGCATTAGGCGTTGATCAAACAACAGTCTCCAAACGCTTGAAAGCCATGGGAATGATTCAAAAGATGTCACATTGGGTTCCACATGAATTGAAAGACAGAGACGTTGAAAGACGAAAAACCATTTGCGAATTGCTGCTTCAACGACAGAGCAGAAAGGGGTTTCTGCATCGAATTATTACGGGTGATGAGAAGTGGATCCATTACGAGAACCCTAAACGAAAAAAGGCCTGGGTGAAACCAGGTGAACCAGGTCCATCACAACCAAAACGAGCTATTCACTGTGCAAAGGTTATGCTGTGCATATGGTGGGATATGAAAGGTGTGGTGTACTATGAGCTGCTGCAACCGGGTGAAACTATGAATGGAGAACGTTATCGACGACAATTAATGCGTTTGAAGCAAGCTCTGGCCAGAACACGACCAGAATGGGAGAACAGACATGATAAACTTATTGTTCAACATGATAACGCTCGCCCACATGTCGCAAAACCGGTCAAAACCTATTTAGAAAATGTCGGATGGGAAGTTTTACCCCCACCCGCCGTATTCACCAGACGTTGCTCCTTCGGACTACTACTTGTTCGATTGCATGAACAACGATTTGATTGGACAGCGGTTTACTTCTTCAGAAGATATCGAAACATGGGTCTCTGACTGGATCGCTTCCAAGGATGAGGACTTCTTTCGCCACGGAATCCGTACATTGCCTGACAGATGGGCGAAAGTGGTGGCTAGCGATGGACAATATTTTTCTTAAGGTATTTATGTATTTTGTGTTTGTACTACAGCTTCAATGTGTGCGTACCAACCGCACGAATTAATTCCTAGACCAAATATAACGTATTAAAAGAGTATACATATTTGTTCTGAACTACTACGCTGAACAAGAATCCAGATAACAATAATAATTATAAGAGATGCTCGATGTGTCATCCGTCACTTCAATACAATACTCTGCATGAGTTGACAGTAATTCATGTACACTATTGGAACGCATAGATGTATTACGTATCTTTGCAAATCTATCACGAATTCTTTGTTACAATTCATGTATTTCGTTTATTTATGTTTTGTACAGTATACTTTTTAGGTGTCCCACAAATAAAATTGCAAAGGATTTAGGTCAGGAGTGCGAGGAGGTCACTGTTTGGGTCTTCCTCGCCCTATTCATCCATCTTGGAAGTACTGACCAAGAAATACACCAAACATCTCGCAGAAAATGTGGGTGGAGCACCATTGTGTGTAAACCAAAGGTGAATTTTCGCGAGAAAGGAACATTTTTCTAACCATTTCGGAAGATTTCGTTGAAGAAATTGCAGGTATGTTGCACCTGTGAGACGTTGTGATAAAATGTATGGCCCTAGAAGTGCGTTCCCCAATATGTCTGCCCAGACATTAATCGAGAATTGATGTTGGTGTCGGGTAGGTAAATTTGTGTTAGGGATTTCTTCTGCCAATTGGTGTTCATTGTGGATGTTGACAACACACTCATCTCGCGCGAACTCCTCATCAGTAAATATGATTAATGAAGGAAACAGAGAGTTTTCTACACCCCGATTAAAATACCACTCGCAAAGGTGTCTTCGCGGACAATAGTCTCTTTGTTCTATTCCTTGCACATGTTGCAAGTGGAAGAGATAGAGTTGTTGTTCGCGGAACACTTTCTACACGGTTTCGTGTGAAACACCTAGCGTTGCTAGCTTTTTTGTACTGGTACAAGGATCTTCTTTAATTATCTGAAGAATTCTCTCTTCTCGATCAGGAGTCGACTGTCCGAAGGCGCCCAACTGAATCATATGTAACATGCACATGCTGTATCGATAGCAGCAAAAGTACTACGGTTGGGAAGAACACAATTTGGAAAATATTCATGATATAGTAGTTGTTTTTCATATGGGTTACCAAAGGCACGACTATAAATAAGATACATATATCTGAAATTTCATTAAATGTGTATTGATAATGGATGACACATCGAGCATCTCTTATAATTATTATTGTTATCTGGATTCTTGTTCAGCGTAGTAGTTCAGAACAAATATGTATACTCTTTTAATACGTTATATTACGTAAATTCGTAGTGGACGACATCGTGTTAATGGGTTTTCTCGAGATCTCCCGTTTCCTCCAACTTTTCATTCTATCATTTCTTTCATCACCATTTACTCGCAATATCTACCATATCTATTATTAGATAGAGAAAGTAAAATATCAGTGAATGTACCATGTTACACTCGCTCTTCGCTAAATAGTTTTTTCGAATGCATTGTCCTGATGTTCGTTTTCACAGAATTTCTGATTTCTGTATCTCTGCAATTATTTATTTATCATTTTTGTGTGTATGACACTTATCTTGCTTAGATCACCGTTACCAAATTATATTAACTGTTAGAACTTGGTTTTGAAGTGTTATCAAAAACTTTTCTTTGATGTTAAATTGTGCTGTGTGTGTTGCATAATTGCAGATATTAAAATTAGGGATAATGTGAAATTTACAAATGATAATACTCATGTACACGACATAACGCCTTAATAACCCGATAATTAAACATTTTCTATTAAAACATATCTACTTTTTCCCTAAACGTGCTTAAATCAGGGTTCTGATACCCCAGCTCCCTCTATAAAATTCGTTGCGCCGGCACGACCTAACTCTGAAACGTGGATATTTAGATAGAGAGTGTACTAGTTCCTCTGATATTTCTTTAACCGCCTTTAATATGTCTTACAGTTTTCGAACTAGGCAGTCTCAAAGTTACACTTTCCTCGTTTTCGGCATCGTATAACTTTGAAACAACGCGGTTTTCACCCCATGTCCATATGGGCTTTTTTTCATTTGTTTAGGTGAGAGGATTTCACCAGTGGATTTTGGCTACATAATAATAAATGAATACCATGTATAACTTACAATCTGGAAAGAAATAGTGTGGGCAGTGGCGTATTTAGGGGGGCTTCCGGGCTTAAGCCCCCCCCCCCCCCGAAATCTTACTTACTATAGTAAAGTATATGAAATATCTTGCTGAATTTTCACATTTTCAGGCAAAGCCTCCCCCCGAAAATTAACAAAGCCCCCTCCGAAACAAAATCGTAAATACGCCACTGAGTGTGGGGGTAGGTTACCTAGTTGGCGAAGGGGCTGACACCTAAAAATGAAAAAAAAAAACGACCGGTAGACTATTGGTGTCGAATTCATAGTTTTCGGAGTAGTTAAGGTGATAGTGACAATCCCTATGTAGTACTGTGGGGTTAAGACACTCGTATCATTAAGACACTCCTATTACTCCTAGAGGGTGGAAGAGGGACATGCAAAAAATATCGATAACAATCGATTTTACTGTCGAATCCATAGTTTTCGGGGTCGCTGAAATGAGTAGTGATACTGTTGATGGCATTTAAGTCTAAATTCATTCCCCATCGGTATGAGGGTGAGTGGTAGAGGTAGAAAATAGAAGACATGTAACAATTATCGAAAATAACCAATATTAATTACCAACCCATAATTTTCTTAATCGCTGAGATAAATTGTGACATCCCAGATGCCGTTTAAGGCCAAGTTCAGCCCCACTGACATGTTGTGAGAAGGGATGACATTACGGATTTTTTCATTAGGCTTTCATTGAAATGTATATCCTAAGGGGAAAGAGATTTCATAAACTTAAAAAAAAAAAAAAAAAAAAAAAAAAACTATTCTCCCCGCGAGCAGAATGGGCATTTCAGCTTGTATATACACTTATAAAAGCGAATGTGAGTTTGTGTATGTGATCGAATCACGTAACTACTGAACCAATTAAAATGATACTTGGCATGATTTTCAACCTTAGACCACTCAATCACCTTATGATACTCAATTGACAATTTCTGACATGGGGCGAAGGAGAGGATAGAAAGTAGTGACATGTAAACATAATCAAAAACGACCGATATCGGTATCCAATCCATAGTTTTCGGGGTTGTTACGATGAATGTCCCAATAAGTGACATTCCTGATGTCATTTAAGTGCAAGTTCAGACTTAATTGTCATGAGAGATGAGGAGGGACGGGAAGGGAAAAGGGATGATATTACGAAATTTTTTCAATACACTTTATTGAAATGCATATCTTAGGTACTTAAGGAGAGTGTCTAAATAGTTTGCAAAACCTATTTTCGAAGAAGAGATATTTCAGCTAGCACTCCTTAAAAAAATTACCATTTGCATGCTTATTTATTTTTAAAAATCAACCCAGGGGTTGTTATTATTTAATGCAGCATTTATTATTCAAAACATTAATTGTAATTGAATAAGTCCATGCTGAAGTTATTAAACAATATTAATAATTGTTTATCAGTAAAGCTTAGTTTCTGCCTCTGTAGAACTGAATACTGTCTACTTGTTGTAAAGTATTTTTTTATTTCGTTTATTATAAATACACTGTACTACCTTATTAAAACTCAATGTAATTATTAATTGATCCATTTATGTGCATAAATAAAGGTTATCATTCATGAGAATTGGAGATTCAATTTACCCGTTTACATTTATTATTCAAATTAGTTATTCACATCACTTTGCGTCTCCTCACCAGGGCTGCACTCACGCGAGGGGTCTACCGGGTCTGGATCCCTTACAACTTTGCAACTCAAAAAAACATTTTGTACACTTGCTCTACTTGTTTAGCATAAATGATTGGTGTAGCATAAAAATTTGATCTTATCTTACATAAACTGTTCTCCTCTTATAAAAATAATTTAGTTCTATATTTTTTTGACTACAGGTAACAGAGCTTATCGTCTTTTTGGGTGGAGAATAGGACCGGTTAATTATTACACTGACAGAGTATCTTGCAGAATTTAGGGCCCCTCCCAACAAAAATTTCTGAGTGCACACCTGCTTACAACTATAACTTTATTAAATTAAATAAATTCCAAATTTCTTTATTCCTGCTACATTTAACGCTCTTGAATATGGAATTTACTCCTTGGCCGCAAATAACGCTATTTTTGATTCTTCCGTCTGCTACGTCCATCAATCATCAACTATTTTTCTGTAACTTACGTTTTTCTGAATTTTGTGTCGGGTGCAGTCAAGTGAGGCGTATGATTGGAAACATTTCTTAAAAAAAAAAAAAAAAAAAAAGAGAAAGGTTTCTTGAGCTGCAGTTATAGTAACTGGAGATATGGAACCAACCCTTACACAAAATTTTGATAATCTCTATATGTTTTATTGGGATCAGTTTCTGACGCACTTCTAGCTAACACACTTACTTGACTACTAGCTTACATTAAATATTTCAAAGTTTAGAAGTTTTTCAGACAGATACCACATCTCTTGATCATATTTTGGGTTATGTTAGAAAAGGTTCTTTTGTTAGTGGACTGACGTTAGGGATGGCAAAAACCAAAAATAAAAGTTTACACTGAGATTTTCCATTGTCAATTTTAGCATACCTCGTATTCAAGGAATAGTATGTCTTTGACAGAGTCAAATATTCAAGTGTAATTTATTCTTTCATCGTGAAAATGGTATTTAAACAATAATATCCCCTTAATAGGTGCTAGAGGGATTATTGATTGACGAGGAGCTAAGTATCCTGGGGCGCAATTCATGAGTAGTGTGATTCAAACAGCATAAATTGCAACAATAGAATTTTGTAGATTTACAATAGAAATGTATCTGCAGTGACGCATAATAGATTTATTTCGTTACATCTTGATGGTGGTCTATAGCTACACATGCAGCTGGCCATCTCACCCTCTTAATCCTCAGGGTATTATTTCTCTACGTGGAACACATCTAAAAATGCAATTATTCCATTTACAATTTGAACATTCACAGTCACTACTAGTTAACAATGACAGTATTGTAGCGTTTGTCCCTTGTCTGGATATTAGCGCGACGGCCAACCAGCTTCCAACTTGTGTAGAGATGCTACATTATAGCACGAATTCGGAAACTTTTATAGATAACGAAAACGAATTAGGGGAAGAGAAGCCCTCTTCACTGTTACTCAAGCTGGCTAACCCAATTGGATAGCAATTATAGCAGTATCTGGCATCTAAAAGATAGTAGAAATGTCGGAAATTGAGCATATAGCAATATCATGGAAGTGCTTAGTATTGCAGAGAGCTGGTGGTGGAAATATGGTGGCAGATGTAGCTGTTGGTCATTTCTTGCGTTTCGTGGGAGGAAGGGGGACTTCTCTGCTTTTGCAGCTGAAGAGACAAAGCTACATTTATCACCAGTGGGACAAATGGTAGAGACTATACCATTCTCTCTCTTTCTCTCTCTCGGTGTCTACATATGAGTTCTCTGTGCAAACGTGTGGGTGCTTTGTTATATCTCCCCTTTTATTGTACCCCAATATGAGTGTCGGTCCAGTGTTTTCTATTATTGTTCTGGTCCACATGGCTCTTTTATATATATATCGGACCCTTTCCTCGATCTCACTAAATGAGAAAAATAGCCACCATTAATGGCCACTATAAACAAGTCGAACTCCAACAGCGTGAGAGTGTTGTACTGAGCAGTGGGGGTAATATTAGGTAGGAATATACGAGAAATGTCAAGCGCCACTTCTTGAAATGAAACCTACATGAATAAAACTGAAGCATACGCCACACTATTCGCTTGTACCATAAAATAATACATTTTTATTGTCCTTTGCGTTCTTACAAAACTTGCAAATTATTTCACCCATACGAATAGTTGTGAATTTGTAACGTACCACATAGAACTGGAGAATGATAAAACAGAACGAAACACTTTTACGATGTTTAGCTGGCATCTGTAGTTAGGTTTTTTTAAATATATATATATATATATATATATATATATATATATATATATATATATATATATATATATATATATATATATATATATATATATATATTTAAATTTCTGGTTTGCATCTACAGTAGCTAACCAAAGAAGTGACATTAAATGTTTCTGAATATATTTCATTAAATAATGTCCTATCGCTCCATTTCCTGATTCTAGCGCCAGATTTGAGACTATACGAGAACATACTAATTTTCATCCCTAAATAAGCTTAATTACAGATAAGTAAAAATTGCACACGTCATATTTAAAGAAAAACGGATACTTTTAAAGCAAGTTATCTCTAAGTATGTTTCTGAAATAGTTCACTTCTTCAACTCCTGGAGTTCAATCCAAGGCAAAATAAACAAGTTATCTTTTACGTAAAATGTCATGAGAAACGTGGAACATACTTCCTTAAAATGGAAAATAAATTCACCTCCTTATTTGTCACAAATTTCAACTTCGAACGTTGTGAATGATTAGAACACTTAAGTGAGTCCACATTTCATCAAATGTAATCATCATTACGAAAGTTATTATGTAAAATTGTTTTATATCTCACTATGTGCAAGCGTCAACGATTAAGTTGGAATTTGATTTACTCCCATTTCACCCTCCTACATTTCAATCTAAGCTATAACCCATTTTCAGTCTCAAAGAAAGTACACGTCAAGTTTATGTGAAATCGGATAGGGGACTATATTTTACGAAAGTAATCGCTGAACAGGTAGACAAATATAGACATACAAATGCACAACAAATTGAATGGTAGATCACTTACGTTTGTACTGATTTTCGTACTTAAACAAGTGGATTTCATTTTACACTTGAAGTCGAATAATCTAACCAGAAGTGATAGAACTATTAGTTTCAGTTTTAATACATGGAAAGGGAAGGGGGAGATATAGAATGTACTCTAGTAATGCTGAGTCTATATAAAAAAAACTATATGTAAACAACTTTTCGCTATTTCTTATCTCTTTTGTTCTATGCAAATCCAGCATAAAAATAGGAAGCGATATATTTATACTATCTAGGTAACTCTGGTTTCAAGAGAGGGATTAAAGCTATAGTCGCTACTGACATTGATGCCATATCGTGAAACCCTCCTTGCAAAAATTGGTACTCAGTGATGTGAGGAAGTTCTTCACAGCGTGTTACACCTCAATTGTTCCCCTATTGTATTTATGAATATGCAATATTTGGCATAATTTGAGTGCAATTTCATAAAATATTCATATATATACCTTCTTCATCTGAATGCCCCCCTTCCAAATGTACAGAGAAATCGGCGCCCTTGGACGAATATGTTCTACAGTATACTTTGCTGTGTAGCGTCTTCTATTGTCATATAAGAACTCAACTCAAAAACTCTGCTCTATTGGGAGACTTAAGCTTGCTTAGTTGGCAATACCATACACATTGACGGTTCCTGCAGTGAGGAAATCAAGCAATGTAGTATCATTTGCATCCCAGAACACTTTCGTTTATTAATAGAGCTATGGGGGTTTTGTCTTCGACAGTGAAGTTCAGTTCGAAGAAGGTCTTCTTTCTTAACGCGGTAACATATTTTTAATTAAGATGTTTGATGAAGTCAATGGACTAAGGTACGGATTTTAAATTGTAAGTTAATAAACGAGTAAATGAAATCATAGAATGCTAAGTTCGTTGGGCCAGTAATGCTCGATTTTTGATAGTTCATCTATATTTTTAAAAATAGAACAGCAGGGTTGATATGTTTAAAACAAAATGTTTAAAACAAGTGTTTAAAACATGTTTAAAACGAGGGCTGTTGTTTTATTCAGTTTGTTTTAAACGTTTTAAACAAATTGTTTTAAACGTGTTTTTTTTTCGATGCTGATTGGACATGTTTAAAACAACTAAAAGATCAGATTGAAGAAACTAATTTAATTTTCTAACAAACAGCCCATCCTCCGCAGGATTTGTGCATGGAGTAAATTACAAGCAGAGTTATATTCTTATTATAACAGCAATTACTAAACGAAATTCTGCACATCAATGTGCGTACAACTAAACCAACAGAAATTCAAGTGAAGTATTTGAACATTTCTTAATTTCCAAGAATAATGGAGGTTAAACACACTATACACTATTCTAAAATCGAAATTCACAAATTCAAAACTTGTGTATTTTTTGATCACTATCATTTCCATAATAAAGAACAGTTCTCACATCATAAGTTAGAAGAAATACTCTGACAAATACAATACAACTCACAGAAAAAAGCAGTGACTAGCCTACAAGGAGCAAATGACATTTTAACTAAACAGTTTTCAAGATACATCTCTATCTGCAACATGGGTAGCTAATAATGATTAGTGTCTACGGCATAACAAATCAATTAACTATAGACACCCGCCAGGGATTTTAACAAAACGATAGACTCTCATGTTCGGGGCTCTGGTGACCCCCCTAATTATCACAGAGTCATGAGTTATGCACAATTGGAAAGCTTATAGACCACAAATTCCAACGAGGTAACATTCGTGAAATTCCCGCTGTATTCGTAGAAAAACAAACAGACATAAAAAATCATTAAAAATATGAAAATATTGACTTTGCGGGGCTCTGGCAACCCTTGCAGTCTCCCTACGCTGACAAAATGATGCTAATGTGTAGGCCACATACTTGTGACAATAATATAAGAAATGGTAGCCATTGCTCCCATTGCGTAATGAATACGTTTTATATAGGAAATATTAAAAAATATATATACACAGAAAAACATTCATTGAATTAGACATTCTCTCCCCTCCCCCAATATAGTACCACGTCCATATGCAAATCATTTTTGCTGCACACATCATGTATACGAACAAGAATTATGCTTCTATACCACTTGAGTGAAATATATCTTGTGTTATATGGGACCGTCCCGAAAATAAATGTAAATTAACCAAATTTGACCCCCTCTTCCTCTATAAACAACAAGTACACATACAGGTTACTATCGTGTAGGGGACTACTTCATTGCTTCACATACCAATTTTTATGGGTGTAAGGGGGGAGAAATACCCGCCAAAACCTGATGAAAAAAATTTGATGAAAAATTAAAAAAAAAAAACTTCATCCTCCCTTTCTCGGCCGTACATGCGTACCCCCTATATACATAAAATGCAACTGACGGAAAGCTTCATCCCTCAAAAATACTTTGGTACCAAATCATCTTTCTAGCTTAATTAAGGACTGAGATATTGATGTTTGTTGTAAAAATAAATGTAATTTACGTCAAAAAACTCCAAAACTTGACTAACTTTGCCCCCTTCCTGCTACCCCATATAAGCAAGAAGTACAAATACACGATATTACCATGTAGTGGCCTACTTCATTGCTTCATGTAACAATTTTCATCAAGAGGGGGAATGGCCCCCAAAAAACTGTTGAAAAAACAAAAAAACACGACATTTATCCTCTTCCCGCATACATAATGCACATCAGCGAAGCTGCATCTTTCAGGAATAAATTGGTACCAAAACCATCTTCCAGCCTTAATTTGAGACTGAGCCCTGATAGAACGTAACACAAAGAAACTAAACTATATATTCTGTGAACGGAGATCGGGAAATTCCCGATTTCTTTCTCCGGAATTGAACATTTGGGCGGATCGAGATTAGGGAAATTCCAGAAATTTGATCTAGCGGTTGAATATAGATGGCAAGCAATACCTAAGAGTGTAAAAGTGTAATATATATGCCTATTTAGATTATTGTTTTAAACAAAATAAACATTTTAAACATGTTTTTTTTTGTTTAAAACAAAGTACTTTGTTTTAAACGTTAAAAACGTTTTAAACAAAAAAACATGTTTTAAACATAAAAAACGTTCTTTTTGTTTTTTTTAAAAAAATCATGTTTTTTTTCAACCCTGTAGAACAGTATGTGGATATACAGGTATATACCTCTTTTCTGTATGTCATCATGGGTCTAATAATTGTGTTATACGTATGTACACGCTTCTTGAGGTCGATAAGATTGTTGCTGCATTTTTAGCATGAATATGGTTTATACTGCTCGCTATTTTATCCATTGGATATGTTTGTTTAAGTTTACCATGCTGTCAAGTGTTATGCCTAGATATTTAGCTGTGTTTTGAATTTTAATAGATGGTTCATTCATGCAGTATTGGTATTTCTGTGCTATTCGTTCCTAATGTTTCCCATGACGTGGAGGATAGAAAAAAAAAAGAGTTTTATTCGGGTTAGGTGCTAGCTTCCAAATTTTACACCAATTTCCAAAGTACTTAATTTGTTCCTGTAGTCTGCGATAAGTAATAGTGGTTGATTTAGTTGTGGTCCAATAATCCCAAATGAATATAATTGTTCAAAATATGCGTGTCATTTACATAAAGTAATTATAATATTGGAGCAATCATTGAACCTTGTGAGGGACTCTCCGTTTAGCAATTACAGTAAATTATATTTTGGTGAATAATGTATCTTAAAAATGATATTTAAAAAAATGCAAGTTGAATCCACGCCGATTTCTGCATAACCTTTGGGCAGCCCAATTTTGTTTGTCAGATATAATCTAACAGGGCATTAATGAGGACTTTGATACAAATAGAAAATATGCAGTCCCAAGCAAATTTCAGGGGCAACCTGCTCTTCCCCCCCTCGGCACCCAGGATTGACATCCATTGTTGAGGCCTTTCCCTTTTGGAAGATGGGAATGACCTTTAATGTCAGTGTATTTTCAGATATTTGCCAGTAGCCTTTTTTATTTATTTATATATTTGTTTATTGACTCACCCAGTATGTAATATATTTGCATGTCGTGTTATGAATGAAAACCAGTGACGGCATCAGCTATTATTCATTGAAGGGAGGAAGCGGAGGGGCTGATAAACTTTCGTGACGAAGCTATTTTTCTATTGTCTATTATTGTTGTTAAATTTTCCAGCATAGACTGGTTTCATATTGATGCATCTGAAGAAATCAAATAAATGTAGACATTTGAAATACAACAAAATGTAGACTGAACACAGGAAACTAAATTGCTTCCATCAGTTGCATAGACACATTGCACAAACCCCGAGAGGACAAATTAATGTGAAGCTTCATATCTTTTTAAATTGTAAAATATGGAAATCATCTTTATTTTCACGCGTAGTTGATAACTCAATAACTAAACACACGCACGAAATAACAATAACAATCTCCTAAGTTACAACTCAATCATTCTCGCTGAAAAGAGACGCTAAACCTTCGCAATAAAAGCAGTCCAAGGCTCGCTTTTTTTTTCTTTTTTTTTTTCAGGCACTGGAACAAAACTTAATATACTAGTTCCGTATTACATTCAGTTACTTATTGTTAATCCGAATTTTAAGAAAGTAATTATTTCATTGACGAGAACGAAATGTTTACACTACATGAAGGTTTTTTCTATATGTTAGTGCAGTGAAAACAGGTACTAAAAATATGAGAGAAAATAATAGGTGTAAGAAGCGAACTGGTGATTTTCCAAATTTTCGAAAAACTTTTTTTTCTTTTTTTACAATGAAATAAGACAGAGATATATATGCTTTACTTTTTCTTAAGCTTGTTTGTCTCTAGAGTGATTATTGCAATTGCAGCAAGTTCCAATTAAAAAAAAATAAATAAATAAAAATAAAAAAAATTGTCAGTAATACATTTTACATTTCTACTCTGAGTTGCAAAGGTATTATTAATGCGATAATGACCATGTCTGTGAGAGGTTTTTTATTTCTCTGAAATTTTTTCGTAGTTTTTTCATCGATGATTCTTACTCTATATATTCCCTGAAACAATACAAAATCCAAAGGTTACTTCTTTATTGCTGTTGAATTTCTGGAAACGGTACTTTATAATGTTACGTTTCTTTTTTCTTTTTTTTCATATTTTTATCTGTGCTCCCTTTTCTTCTTCTTCTTCTTCTTCTTTTTCTTCTTCTCTCCTCTTTACTCTCTCTGTCTCACTTCTGTACCTATGTCTGACAGATGTCTATCGGTTTCTATGTTTCATTGTGTGTGTGTGTTTAAGTTTCTCCCTCCATCACCTTTTGAATCTTTTTTCATCTATCTTTTATTCTTTCATAGTATCGATACTAAAACCTGTGACAAACATCTTGGCATTTAAGCTAAACGAATAAAACGCAAGCTCTGACGCGACGTTGCCGAATGCTAACGAGTGTGGCTATGACTAAGTAGACAAACTACAGCGCGATCAGGTGGCAGAGGATTGACGTGGATGTGTACAAAATAAACATGGCAATACCGCTGGCCTTTCATTGGCTAGCAGCATTTAAAGGGAATTTTGAGCGCCGCTTCAAATGCCAAGATGTCTGTCACGCCGTTTAATACATGTCTCTTTCGAAATTAGAATTGCGCGCATGTTGTTTGCTTATTTTACTGATAGTATGGGAGAGACGGAAGATAGAAAGGGAGTCTCTTTACCAGACATGATTATGGGATACGAAGGTGTCATTTGGGTGGCCTAGCTACATGGCGTTTGCTGTCAATTTTATTGATGCGACGTATACAACAATGCTATATCAAAAATAGATCTAAAATAATTATCGTTTATAATATAATAACGTTTTCAGAATTCAACAACTCTTATTATTATATAAAAATTATAAAAGTACTCTAAACATAGCAAGAAATTGTCTATTGTTGAAAAATATGATATTTGTATTGTTTGTATTCCTGAAACACCAAAAAGTACGTAAATGACAGTATTGCTTGTAAATGTAACTGAAAATTAGAGACTAGAAGTAAGATGTGATTAATAAGTTACGGAAGTATGATTCTTTTATATCAAATAGGCATTCACTAATTTGCTACTGATAAATATGTCCTACTTTCATATATTCTATACAAATAACGTAAGTATGATAATATCAATAATCATATTAATAGATCACTAGCAAAGGCCTATGCAAAGAACAGGCATTTCAGCTAGTCGAAGCATAAATGCCCGTTACAGAAAATGTAGAAACAAAACAAGAACATAGACCCGAAAAAAAAACTACTGCTTAAAAGTTCTTCTTCTTGTTATTCTTTACCCTCTGTCTTCTTAAAATAAATCTTAAGTATTTACATATTATGTCCATCGTATTTCTTCATATAGGCAGACGCCATTGGGTTCCGCTCAATCAATTCTCGTTATTTATCACACTGGTTGGTGCTTCGATCATCAAACAGGGAAACTTGAACTCGGAATTGTAAATTAGATATTTAGGATATCAGTTCGTTAGGGAAATGAATCCATATTCTATAGAAGACAGATACAAACAAGTTCGACATAGCTGTATGTATTTTATACGTACTTCATCTACATAATTGTAAAATATTACCAAGTCAAATCATAAAATAAGAAGTTTATGAAATTCCTCTTGTAATATGAAATTTCTTTTTGATATTCAATTATTTGTTGCGCTTCTACTACTGACGAAGAGATAGCAGCAGCACCTGTGTCGTACAGGAGATCCATTGAAAGAAGAAAACAACATTAAAACCATGTATAAAGCAAAGAAGCAGACAAATCGTAAAATGTTATTTCATTATATGAAAACTACTTGTAAAGTGTTTTCTGCAGGTATGGTACTACAATAACATAATAACAAAAAGAGGAAGAAGAAGAAGAAGAAGAAGAGTGGTGGAACATAACGTCGCTTGACAAGTCACGAAGAAAGGACAAGAAGCGTTTTTGGTTGAGTGACGTCATCCTGTCAGAAGTTTGTTAAGAGACATGACTGAGATTGGACATGCATCTCTGCTTCCATAAGTTACTGGCAACTTCTCTGCTTTATTTCATACAGCGTCATCCCTAATTTTATACTTGTGTTTAATTTGTTGACTCTACATTATATGCAAAAAGAAATGTTTAGTGACTTTTCCTTCTTTTTCTTTTCTCCCAATTTTTAAAAATATTATGCCACTTAGTGTTTTTCTTCAATGAATAACTCGCATAAAGGAAGGATATAGCAAAGTGGTTTGTTTGTTTCGGGTGACATTATACAAACTAAAAACATAGCACTAGCATACGTTTATTTATTTCCTGTGTACCGTATATAAGCTTCAAAGATCAAGCTTCTTAACATTACAAGAGTTAATGAATGTATACAATTGATGTGTACAATGAATTTATGTATCATCAGAGGTGTCCATGGGCAAGGATTTAGAACGTAGGTTGTGTCCATGAGAATATTTGTGGAACATAATTTTTCATTGAAAATGGTACAATCAAACATGAGAAAGTTTAAATTTGGGAGGTTATGCCCAAGCCTATGGGGAGATAGGAGCCCCCTGTATATCATGAAGTTACAAATACAGTTTTTCTATTCATATCTATGGTATCCTTAACTTAACTCTCAATTCATGCAGTCCAGATCAGTATGACCAGTTTTCTATATTCCCTTTTGATTAGGAAGGGAAAACAAAACTGGTATTTTTAAGAGCCTGACTTACTAAAAATAATACACAATTTACCATTTTCTCTTGCTTGTTTATTCATAAGTGAAAGAAGATAATGAAATGCAACTTACCACAATCATAGATAATGTTATTCT
The DNA here is from genome assembly GCF_964235325.1 of Thermobia domestica. Classification (NCBI taxonomy): domain Eukaryota; kingdom Metazoa; phylum Arthropoda; class Insecta; order Zygentoma; family Lepismatidae; genus Thermobia; species Thermobia domestica. The sequence continues at coordinate 175,527,653 of NC_137462.1, forward strand.
AGAGCGGAAAATATGAACCTGAGGGATTTTCAGTGTTGCAATCCATATAAATTACAGTGTTGCCAGAAAAAACAACGCCCCTAAAATCTAAGTTAAAACAGCGACTAGAGGAACGATCTCGACTGCATTTGGCTACTATCATGTTATTTTGGTGTCTTGTGAACTACTTTTAGTAATATCATTATTTAGTTTTAATGACTGTATGTTAAAACTATTTTGTTTATTGCAAACTAAATACAACTATTATTTAAAAAGAGGTCAAAGGAAACCAAAACAACATGATACGTAACCAAATGCAGTTGAGTTCGTCCTTCTACTCGCTGCCTTAACTTAGATTTTAGAGGCGTTGTTTTTCTGGCAACACTGTAATTTCTATGGATGTCAATACTGAAAATTTTTCAGGTTCATTTTTTCTGTTGTAGAATAACATTATCTATGATTGTGGTAAGTTGCATTTCATTATCTCTTTTTCCTTATGAAAAATAAGCAAAGGAAAAATGGTAAATTTTGTATTATGTTTAGTAAGGCAGGCTCTTAACCCTGTTCTGCTGACTTAACAGCCGCTTCAACTACGCTAGTAAGTAGGTTGAAACTTGTCTTTTCACACAGGGTTACGGGCCTAGGGTTACAACGTTCTTCGGGGAGCACGCTGGACGAAAATTTACTAAGGATAACCAGAAAAGTTTGAAAGTTGAATAATAATAATAATAATAATAATAATAATAATAATAATAATAATAATAATAATAATAATAATAATAATAATAATAATAATAATAATAATAATATGATTAAAGTAAGAGTAAACGCCTTCCAAGTAATAATTCCTTTAACGAGATCTGCCTTGGAGCATTGGTGGTTGAAGTGGAGTAGAACTTTAGTAAAGTTGAGTGATAATTAGTAAAGAAATGTTTAATTACCCAGAAGAAGAAGTTGAAGGCGCCTTCATTCATATTTATATAAAAAAATAAAATGTATTTTTTAAATTTTCGAACCACAATTCCATATAGATGGAAATTATTTTTTTAAAAATTCATTTTATGTATGACAATTTTAATGAACTTTCACTACATTTTCTTAAAATGTCACAAGCAGTGTTTAGACTTTCCTCTGACCTTGCTTCACTGGAAATATTCATAATAAGCTTTACAATACATACAGGGTGTTCGAAAAAGAATGTATTCTTTTCAAAAAATTAGTCTGGGCATCCCTAATGTGATATTAGAAATCTTTATACACCAAAAACAAGGTATTATATCAAAGTTTTTTTCTTTTACCTAACTTATGAAGATTCAATGTGGGCGCCAATCGTGACACGACAGATATCTAGCTGATAATTCATTTATTCCCATGCTCGAATCAGCATGTTTGTTGTAACGGCAACAATGGCTTCTGTGATCCGCTCTCGCAGCTTTTGAGGCAGTGATGGAACAAAGACCTGGTCTTTGACAAAACTCCAAAGAAGTCGCACGATGTCATGTTTGGAGACCTCGGGGGCCATCCCATCAACGCTTCATCATCAGGACCAATGCGACCTATCCAACGCTGTTGGAGATATTCATAAGATACTCTTTCATGTCATTAGCCTATGGAAGTGAGGTGGAACTTCATCCTGTTGGAAAACGAAATCTCGGGAGTCCTCTTCAAGTTGTGGTATCAACCGCATCTGGGATATAAGTGTTCCATTATAGTTCTTTCTGCAAAGAAAAATGGTTCATAAGCCTTCGTCCTGCACATGGCAGCAAAGACGTTCAACTTTGGAGAACACGCTCAATGATTCGCCGAGGGTGTTCTTAATCCCAGATACGAACATTATGGCTGTTGACTTTGCTGTTGATATGGAAGGTCGCCTCATCAGTGAAGACTACCCTGTCCCTAAAATCATCATTTTCCAGAATCCCAACATGTCTAAACTGAACTATTTTGTGGAACACTGAATAAAGAGTTGAGAAAAAGACTCATAAAATGCTTCGCGTGGTGTATTGTACTGTATGAGTCATGAGTCACAAGCTTGGAGATTACGCTTCCACACACAAAGCAAAAACAGCAAAAACTTGTACCCAATTTGATTATCTAATAATTTTATAGTGAATTAACTCAGATTATAATAAGCAAGAAATAGAACATAGAATACCACAAATCTATAGATGATAGATGGACAGCTACTATATCTTCGGCATGCTGCAAAGTGAAGCCAACTGTCACTCTCTTGGTAAACTGACGCCAGAACAATGTATTAATCTAAGTTGTTTGCTCCTATTCTTGATTTCACAACAGAGCATAATAGATGCAAAAAAAAAAAAAAAAAAAAAAAAGTATTTTAAACTAAGAAATTACGTTTGATCAGATCATTTCCGATAATTTCAAAAATAGCATTTTTCTATTTTGTTCATAACTTCGTACTACGCAGGATTGTTCTCTAGAAAATGTACTGTCCTGCGAAAATCAATACATCTGATTACCCTTATTAACTAACATGTTTCGTCATGATGTCAATCATTAGTGTGTTCTTCGATCCATTCACTGACACTTTTTCTCTTGTTTTGATGTCAGAAATCACTTCCCGACGGATTGTTACTTTGCTCATGAATACTGTGTATGTGTGTCAGTATCTTCTTTTAATTCCTTTCTTGTTTGATAGTGATGATGATTTTGATTTGAAAGAAAGAAAAAACTTTTGTGGAGTAGTTACATTGATTACATTTTCGTCATAAGAGTAATAGATAAATTCCGAAAATCATATTTTTATGCAAAGCACAGGTAAAAAGATAACTTTATTGATCTGTCTTATGTAAGCTTTAATACAGCAGTTCCTTGTAAATAATATTAATGAGTTTTCTCTCAGATGAATTCCAAAGTATCCTTACTATTAAGTGTTTTATTTCAATGTTTACTTTATAATGCTGCAGACATTTTCTATTCTATTTTGTACTGGTTTCTTGTTTCTAAACTAAAGCTTACGCAATATTACTCTTAAAACTTTTGAAGCAAAAAAAAAAAAAAAAAAAATCTGTGGTTTAAATTACTTACATTATCATACACCACAAATCGATATAACATTAGTATTATTTAAAATATAATTTATAGTACAAACATAAAATTGAGTATTCTTCTCTTACCAAACCTCAGGGAAGGGGGATGAATTAAGTGTTAGTCCCAGGTGACACAAATAACAGTTGCGGACCTGCCGTTAATTTGCTTTCGTCTTGCCATCGTTTCAGTACTCCCTCTATCGGTTTCTTGAAGTATTGAATTCAGTGCAGTACTTCATACAGCACCTCCTAAAGAGGAATATTAGGAGCTCCTCTCCACTATTATATTATCCACAGGAATATTAATTTTCCACTAGTTACCGATTGTTTTGTTAATCTTCCAACCAATTTCTTCAGTAAACAAAGTTAGCATATCAACTTAAACAACATTGATGTTCTTATTAATTCAACGATAACGACCGAAGCAATTACGCTCAGTAATGATAGTACAGTATTATTGAATTATTTATGATTCCTTACGCAGATAAATTTGCTGTTGCTTTCCAAGGCCCGTTAAACAATAGTATCATTATTACTAACCTTATGAAGTGAATATTTATGAAGTGATATAAGTTAATTTGTTGTTATCAGGTGATATCAGGAATAACTTAAGATATTACTTGATGCTAATTTACTGACTGACCTCAGAGCATCATTACTAGAGAATAGATGGATGAAATACAGTCTACATTCAAGATTAAATACAAACAGAGAATAGGATATCGCTAGTCTTCAAATATTTTAAACAAGTTTAAATGAAGCACAAACGTCGAAGCACAAAAAATATTATTTGAGTTATTATTATATGCATCAATGCTTACATATACACGAATTCTTAAAACAGCAAATGAATATTTTATTAGAACGGAAAGAGGAATTTTTCACAAAATTTGTGTACCAGTGATGGGAGGAAGTTCATGAAGGGGGAAAGCGACGTAATGAAGAACTGGAAGCAAACAAACAAAGTAGAGAATAGATGTTTAATGAGAAGACAAAGTAATTAATTAGATGTCTAAAATACAGGGAACAAATAGATGATAAGAAAGTAGATTTGAAAACTGTATTATGGAAGAATTGTTGAAGATGGAGGACAGATGGTTTAACTCTGAAATGGATGAAAGTGATGCGACACTGAAACAACTATCCAGTGATAACATGAAATGAAGGTGGTTCATAAATATCGACTAGTAACGAGTTAGGACGAAAATGATATAGTATGTGCCCTACCTAAATATCTATGTTTCAGAATCATGGGAGTACTTCTACAACAATTTTTATGGAAGTAGTTGGTGAGTACTTCAAATTATATGCCCGTACCCAAACTTCCTCTGCAAAAATTGTTGCGTGAGTACCTTAGGATTCTGAAACATACATTTTTGGATAGCGCACACATTAGTTCTTATGTGAAGTCTTGACCCGACTACGGTAGGTTCCATAGTTTGGGAGCTATGGACCTTCAAAGCTCATTTTTTCATGTTTTCGGCAGCCTATAACTCCGAAAGGAAGCATTTGTGCACCCAGGTTGGTTTATACTTTTCGTCTTATCTTGGTGTCAGGAATCATCTCCCAAACGTTGTCGGTGTTGTTTTGAAACACTCTGTATAAGTATAAAACCTTAATGTTGCAAATATTCCCAATTGACACGAAAAGATTGGTCCGTATTTGACGACGGATCGAGAAAAGCAAAAGCGGAAACGAGGTCGTTGCATTCGTAAATTTAGCTATTTGGAATTCCTTCTTCCTGTTTTTATTCTCGTTTCTCTTTCAACCCTGTCTACCAAATACTAATTCATTGACACCAGCCAACAAAGAAGAGAATTGAAGAAGGCAGACACACACGAAAATACTTTTCTTTAACTTGTGTGAATAGAGGGTGCTTTATTTTTTTTCTGTAGTTGCTGAAGGAAGAGAGAAAGAAAGAAAGAAAAAAATAAGAAGATGAAAAGAGTTTTTAGGCGACCCGTTGTATAAGAAGTTTGGATGGTAGCTGTCGACAAAGAGGGTCATAGGAATTTGTATACAGGATCTAATCTCTTGACAAACACTTCGCTCAGAGGGCAGCTGGCAGCATGAAAGAGCCAGGGTGTGATAATCCCGCCCGTGTGGATGCTGGACCGCCCGGGATGAGAAAAGAGAACCAAAAAAGAAAGAAAAATCAGGAAGAGAGAGAGAGGTAAGAAGTAGAAGGAAATGGAATAAAAAGTTTCAGAAAAAGGTGAAAGAATGGGCTTCCTGTTTGTATACGTCCCTCGGATGAGCTGTTATTTTACATTGTAGAAGTGAGTTTTTTTTTGACTACTATTTGAGCGGCTTTGCGACCAACGTAGATTAGTGTCCAGTGGCAACCACTGTGATGAAAAGATGGACCAAACAAACCACGAGAAACGATTAAAGGTGACATACTTTCCTTTTGAGGAAGGTGACATAAGCCCCCACGACAAGAATGAGAAAAAGAAACTATTTCTTCTTTTTTTTTTTCAAAGCTTTAACCTTTTAAAAAGGAAAAGTGTCCATTTTGGAACCGTCCTTTCGATTTCGGATAATTATGACAAATTGCAACTTCGTCCTTTCTCTCCAAAATCCCTTCTTATGAGTACAAACCAGTCTGCTAAAGAGGCAAGATACAGTCGCTTTTGGATACACGGTCTTACCAAACGATAGTACGCTTTAGGCATTTTATGTGTTGGTTCAATTCAATACAGCGACTTTCCCAGAATGCAATAGTTCAATGCATAGTGAATATGAGGAGGAAATTTACAAAATGATTTTTTTTTTAAATTTTAATGTCTTGTGGCAACATATTATTATCGAAGAATTGGTATAGTGAGAATTAGAGATGCAAAAAAGCCGGCTTTTTTGAATCGATGGTTTTTTTCACATAAAAAGCCGACTTTTTTTGGGAAAAAAACGAGAATTTTGGAAATTTTGGCTTTTTTAAACTTCATGATTTTTCTATCTAAATAGCTTTCTTATAGTATATTCTATAGTTAGATAAGTCCATGACCTGAATGTGATATTTCGCTCTGAAATTCACCATCAAGATGGATGGAGCACATGTTTTACGAATTAAAGCTAACATGAAGAATGTAGTATTTGAGGGTAATTTTATAGGCTATTTAACTTTATTTTAACTTTTGAATTATCGACATCGTTTTTCTTCTCTAGTTTGTCATCCGTGTTTCATTTCTAAGAGCTTTTAGTACTCTAGCTTCTAGCGCAAAAGTTAAACTTGCCCCTTTTTCTATTTATCCGTCAAAGCGTACGTTTTTCAATATATCCGTCAAACCGTACTTCCACATTTCTGTTATACTGTATCTGTGAAATGATTTAGCAATAATTTTCCGGACACAACCTTGAATACCAATTTATACAAATAATCAGTAGCGGATTTAGAAAAGTACTTTAGGAGGGTTTTTTCTGATTGTTTCGTTTCCTAAAAAGTCCTAATTTTATTTGGGAAGTGCTTGAAGTTTATAAGTACAGGCATAACTAATATTTCGTTTCGTTTATTTGTTTAGCAATAATTTTCCGGATACAACTTTAAAAATCATTTTATACTGAGAATCAGTGGCGGATTTAGAAAAGTATTTTCGGAAGGGTTTCTTACTAGTGTTTAGTTTTTTTAAACATTCGTAATTTTTATTTGACGGGAGCTTAAAGTTTATGAGTAAAGGCATAAATAATAGATATTTCGTTTGTTGCAGACATTCCGTAACTTTGGGGAACGGGCTTCAGTCCGAAAGACCGCCCCCCTAACCTTCGCAAAACCGTCACTGCTGGTAATTAGTAATAATAACGCTTTAAAAACAATAAAAAAGGAAGTCGCCCAACTCACAGTACACGCACTATTTCTACATTCACAGATGGAATGAAGAAAAGCTTTGTCAGAATGGTCGAATGCTGGTTGAATCCCGGACTTCCCGATAGAAGCGCAAAAGCTAATCACTCAGTCATGTTTGTTGTGGAGTTGTATTTAGCTTAACTTAAATATATTCCGTAGTATTTTTTTTTTGGGGGGGGGAGTTCCGTAATGATATGTTGAATCCCTCTTGTTAAAAATTCAGAAAACTTGAGGATTGGGTAAACTGTGATGGTGGTTCTATAAAACTTAACTGTAGAATTTCAAGAATATACAGAACCAAAAGCTCTAGATGTGCAGCCTTTAAGTGTATCATATAAATCTAAGTATTTCTCTTATGTTTTATTTTAATTTTATTTTGTTTCAAAAAGAGGGTATGGAATATTTTGAAGTAAAAATACTACATACTATTTTGCTAGTTATTTGTGTATTCTTTAAAAAGAAGTGTTTACTTTTAGGGTTGGCTGGTTTACACCAACTTTTTTTTTAATAACTGGTTTAAACCACAAAAATAAAAAGAATGAAAAATGCGAATCGTGTGAACTTCATGGTAACGTTTCCAGATATCAAACCACCTGCAATAGTTTTATTTCCCTTTCCCCTCTTAATCAAGGTGTCCCATGTTCAATTCTCGGTCGAACCACAAACCTTCTTTCATGCGTAACCCAAGTAGCGGTTCGGATGTCAGTTTAAGCGAAAGTCTTCCCCTTGATAACCTCGGTATTTCGTAAGGATGTTAAGCCTAAATATACGAAACAAACCAAATTGTATATTTCTGCATGCCTAAATGCGTGTTGTTTTATAAAGAAACCAATATTGCTTAAATATATTGATAGAAATTGGCAAAATTTATCGATTGCCTACGTAGCTTCCAACATTAGCTTGGATTGGACTTTCAATGATATCTACGTACCGGTACTAAATTTGTAATTTAATACCTCAGTTTTAGCGTACTGATTATGGTACGTTGACCTTTAAATTTTACATGCAAAGCAATAACAGGATTTTCCCGTTATTGTCTTACATTTCAAGTAATGACGGGATTTTCCCAATGGCTAGGGCGGGGGATTCTCAACTTACGAAATTTACTGACCGCACTTCTTTAAGCTTACAGGAGTTCTTCCGGCATAACCCCGCTGTTGCATAATAACATCAAGGCGAAACAAACTTATTTCTGTGGATATGTAATATAAATAGATAAAGCAAAAAATCTAATTCAAAAAAGCCTGGTTTAAACCAAAAAAGCCTGGTTTAAACATCTCCCATAAAACGGGTTTTTGGCATTTTCAAAAACAACCACGGTTCTTGCCAACTCTGCTTACTTTTGTATATAGGAGGTTAAAAAATTCTTATTATATACATTGGTTAATCCTGTGGAATTCATAATGTAAATATGTTGAAGAAAAATTGTTTGAAATATTTTTTCGAAATTCATAGTTTATTTTCGATTTTTTATATTATTATCAGCATCAACCACTAATTAAATGATTTTGTGTGTTATAGAGTCTGTTATGTGTGTTATAGTTTTGTGTGTTATAGAGTGATACAAAGTCTGTTTTATCAATTTAAAGCAGTATTTTGAAAAAAGCCCAAAATTTCCCAAGCAAAAAAGCAAAGCAGAAAAAACCGAGTTTTTTTTTTTTTTCCAAAAAAAGCCGTTTTTTTCCGAGCCCTTGCATCTCTAGTGAGAATATAGGAAGAAAATCAAAGAAATGTCACAGACAGGATGTTGTCTACCATAAATTTACATTGTCAAGGAAATAAGCACAAACCCTTCGCATCAAAGTTGGATATGGATATAAAATACAGTTCGTTATTTTATATGTATTGTTTTAATAATATCCTCCAAAATATTTAAGAGGTAAACAAAATTTTCTGAAAAGTTCAACGGGGAAAGTTCAAAGTTCATACGAGGATTTTCTGGTTCGATCCCAGCCTATGTGAGTTTGTGGTGGACATATCACGTCCTTAGTTTTACATAGGGGTCTCCCATTTCCTTCCACATTATCATTCTACCAATTATTGCTTAATGACTACTTTCATTATACCATAAGAATTCAATTTCAATTCATATCAATATCTTTTCCATGACCACTATACTTATTTGAGTCATTGTTCAAAGTTTAAAAGGGGAAAAATTTGTAACTAGAACGATTTTCGGTCATTCATAGATAATATTTTTTCTTTACAAAACGAAGATAGACTTGATTTATGCAGCCCATTTCTAAGTTCTCAGCAAAAGGATACAGATATGATCAGGCACCTTATTTCTATTTATAGCAACATAGGCAAGTTTTTGATAACGGGAATTGTATTAAATTAATTAAATTTACTGACGATATATTGATGGATAGTGTTGAGGAATTTACAACAGTTGAAACTTAAAAATAAAAAAATAAAATCAATTATTGTATTTATTTTAACATATTGTCATGTATTAACACGCATTAACGTAGGGATAGGCCAAAGTACTAACATTATTCATCTACAGTTCATACAAAATATTTTCAAACCTCCTCAAAAATAATGTATGAGCGTCTCATGCATCATCATCAAAAATCGAGTTACCGATACTCATTAATTGTTTATTACAATGAGTCAAAATCAAGTATCTTTACAAGTAGCTTATGTGTCACTGTTAGGATGTGTGCATCACTATTACGTGTTAGAGGTCTGCACGGGCCGGAATTTTTGGTCCTAGCCCGCCCCCCCCCCCTTGAATTTATAATGTGAGGCTCGACCTGAGTCCGAAATATGTTTTAGCATTTAGACCTGAGCCCGGCCCGAGCTCGTGTGATAACCAAATGAGCCCGAAATAAGCTTGAATTACAGAAACTGAATAATTAACGCAAAATTGTATTTTTATTTACAGCATTAAAGGTTCAATTTTGCAATTATTGTTCCAGAAAGAACGATCCCATAAATATCGCTGTACAGTATATTTAGAAAGCTAGGCCCGAAAAGTCCCGAGAAATAATATGGTCGTATAGTTAAAAATTTACTGCCCGAGCCCAGAACGGGCCCGAAGTTGTGTACACACGGGTCCGGCTCGCGGGCTCGACCCGAGCCCGTGCAGACCTTTATTATATGTATTAACTGTTTTAAGTATGTATGTCATTGTTAGGATTATGTGTGTTGCTGTTAGTATTAAGTGCCTCACTGTTAGAAACATGTATATCACTGTTAGGATCATGCATGTATGTGTAAGGAGTGTAAGTTACTGTTAGGAGTATATATGTCACTGTTACGAGAGTTTGTATCAGTTTGAATTATGTACGTCACTATCAGAAGTACGTTAGTATGACATCATTAGAAGTATGTGCATTACTGTTAGTACTATGTGCGTGACAGGAGTATGTATGCACTTATTAGGATAATGTGTGTCACTGATACATGCACGTACATTATTGTTATGTGTGTGTTTATAACTGTTAGGGTTATGTGCGTTACTGTTAGGAGTATGTGCGTTACTATTAAGGGCATGTATTTCACTGTTAGGATTATTCATGCCACCGTTAGTTATGTGTGTTACTGTTAAAAGTATGCATATCATTATTATGAATATGTGTATCACTGTTGGGATTGTGTGAGTCGGTGTTAGGAGAATGTAGGTCACTGTCAGAATTATGAATGTAATTGTTAGAAGTATGTGTTTCACTGTTTGTACTAAATGCGTGACCGTTAGAAATATGTAAGTCACTGTTGGGATTATATGGGTCATTGTTAAAAGTATGTATATCACTATTATGAGAATGTGAGTCATTCTTAGAAATATGTTTATCACTGTTGGAGTATGAATATCACTGTTCAAATTACATGCGTCAGTGTTAGGAGTATGCGTATGCAAAAACTATGTATATATGTTACTGCTAGGACTATGTGCATCACTCTTGAAAGTATGAATATGACTTTTAGGAATATGTATGTCACTGTTACGATTATGTGTGTCACTATTAGGAGTATGTATGCCATTGTTAGGAGTACGTATATCACTGCTCGATATTTCACTATTAGGACTATGTGTCAGTATAAAGAATTTGTACATCACTGTTAGGAGCAATGTCGGTGATAGGAGTATGTGTATCACTGTCAGGAGTATGTAAGCTATTGTTAGGAGTATGTATAACACTGTTAGTGTTAAGTGCCTCACTGTTAGAAGAATATATGTCACTGTTATGAGTGTTTCTATCATTGTTAAGGTTGTATACGTCAATTCAAGGGGTGTGTTTATGATTATGTGTGTCACTGTTAGGAGTAGGTGTAGTACTGTTAAGAGTATATATGCCACTGTTAGAATACGTGCGTCACTGTCAGGAGTATATATATATATATATATATATATATATATATATATATATATATATATATATATATATATATATATATATATAGGCTATATATATCACCATGCGTGTCGTAGAACTCTGATAGTGATATATGTACACTCCTGATAGTGACGACGCACACAATTCTAACATTGATGCACATAATTCTAATGTATATTAGAATTATGTGCATCACTGTTAGAATTGTGTGCGTCGTCACTATCAGGAGTGTACAAATATCACTATCAGAGTTCTACGACACTCATGGTGACTTGATTCCTTCTCCAAACCAGAGTTATCAGAAAGTGAATCTTCCGATTCTGAGCACAATAGCAGCAAGCACATCAGTTTTACGTCTCAACTGACAGAGGAGAAACTATATCTAATTCGGATTCTCCAGTCAAATCTCCATCTTGAAAAACTGCACACACAACTACAATTACATTATTTCAACCTGACCGTGAGTTCAAATTCATAAATGAAGAGTTGTGTTACTGGATTGTACAACATCAGTTTATTCAATTCGAAAATCGTCTTGTGCACATTGACGTTGTGACTTTTTTTCATTAGCATAAATTGAAGACTGTTAGAACATTCACTGGGAACTCAGTTGTTGACCGTTAACATGTTACAAGTCAATCAAGTTTTATGCTTTACGTTAGTATGCATCCACTTTTCAGAGTTACTTGATAAACAAAGAATGGAATTATCAAAATGTAGACTGAAAACGTAACTGTGGTGCAGGGGCGTATTTACGATTTTGTTTCGGGAGGGGCTTTGCTAACTTTGGGGGGGAGGCTTTGCCTGGAAATGTGAAAATTCTGAAATATATTTCATTTACTTTACTATACTTAGTAAGATTTCGGAGGGGGCTTAAGCCCGGAAGCCACCCCCTAAATACGCCACTGGTGGTGTCATATTCCATCCACATTGTGAGGGTGGGAAGCAAGTTCTTTAGTACAATGGTGAATTGCGGCAAAAGAGTGAATACAATAAGGTGCACTAGTCATGAAAAAGTCAAGAAGATTCTACAAGGGAAAGAATTAAGATTGATTTCCTGAGGAATTGCTGTTGAAACAGGATAGGGAAACGTATGTCTGTGTTTGAGCTCATTTTTCGATAACTGTAACACACCATTGCAAAATTTCAATCCTAATTGTGCTGCTTTTGTGATATCGTTCTGTAAAATAAAATCTCTAAATCTACTTTTTTTTTTTTTTTTTTACAAAAATTTGGTTATGGTTAAAGACATCCCTGAACTTCTTGATTTGTTAGCTTACGCAATATTATCTGTAAATAAGTTCCCAATATCTAAGCCTTAAGGATTGCTTCAAATAGAATAGAGTTCTTTTTATGACGCGGATGCTTCAATGAAAAAAATATTTAAAAAAAATAAATAAATTCTTGGAAATCTATAATATATATATGTCAGGAATTTTGTTTTCGTTGCTTTAATTGTTACCAAGTTCGTGCCGACTCCCCTGTCATTACGCTCACAATCCGTGCAATTAAATGAGCGCGTTATGAGTGTATTTGTAATGACTTGCGTCATGAAAATGAACTCGAATCTTACCCGACGGAACACATCCGGATTACGTGTTCCTCGATAGTAGTTTATATACAACACATAAATAAATAAATAAATAAATAAATAAATAAATAAATAAATAAATAAATAAATAATCTATTCCAGCAGAGTAAAAACTATCAACTGCTAGAATTTTATGAATAGGTTAATTTCCTCTTTGTTTCTATATGATAGCGTGTAATGAATGTGCATAGCATTTGTGTGTATTACTTAGCATTATGTCGCTAAGTAGAGAGGAATTGACCAAAAAAGTACACAAGAAAGAAAATAACGAATTGTTTGCTTACAGAGAATGTCGCGGCTATTGTGAACATTGATTGGGTAAACAAAACAATTATCAAAGAACGAAAAACAAAAACATATTTTCCCCACGCGTGAACTTTAGCAAGATGGAAGGAGAAAGAATCAATAAGTAATTATCTTGGGCACGTGAGAGAAAATTGTACGTTTTTTTCAGGTGTATTTTGCTATTGTTCTCCATTTGAAATTACATCTTCATTTGTCTCCTACACTGATCTAATGATACTCTCCCCGTTGGTCTACTGGCTAACGCGTGCTCCTTTGGTGTACATGGTGTCGGGTTCGATCCCCTGTAGGAGAGCCTTTGGAATTTTAACTGTACTCGATGTTTCTGTGATCATCTCCCTGCACTTAAAAGGTTAATAGAAAAAAGTGACATTAACTAAATACTGGTAATTAGGGAAATAAAGCTACTAAGGAATGTTCGGTTAATCAGTTAACTTTAAAAACAAAAACATGACTAACCTGTGTCTCTTTGATACACGTGGTCTCCGATTCGATTCCCTATGAGAGACCACAAGAACTAAATTTCGCTATTATTCACTTTCATTAATCATCCGTCTCTTTTAGCCTAAAGGATATAATCGTGGGACATTAGTTTTTTTTTTAAAAAAAAAAAAACAAAATAGTTTATTTTTTTGTACCTTCATTCCAATTAAATTCTAATACCATTAGCATTTAATGAAAAATGTTCAAATATGGGATATAAAACAATCGATAGTTCTCATTAAGCTGCACAACATGACTTAGGTGAACAAGGTTGCCACCTGTTCCATATAAGGTTGGAGATATCAAGTTTTAAGTAAATTTTCAGCGTCCCAACTGAGGACTAAAAGGGACACACAGTATGATGGAACGCCAAATTGATTAAAACACTCACAAAATATGTTACGAAAATTCTTAGTGACATTTGTAAATTTCGACCCACGATGTGTACCTTTGATTATGGAAAGATGTCGACGTCATTCTATCTCGAATAGCTCTAATAGCTAAATGACTAGCGTTTAAGAGAGCGTGATGGGATGGGTCATTTGGTCGCTTTATTCAATTGGGTTATGACTCCTGTCTGGGTCATGCGAGGTTGTGTGTTGCTTTTCAGACCCAGTCTGACTCAGCTAGATCTATTGTCTCGGCTAGAACCGGTAGCCTAGAAGCAGCTGAAATATCAACTCCAGGACATATTGCAGAATTTCAGACTGAGTTAATGATGTTCACTACTTGAGCCGGAATATAGACGTGTTTAATTCCCTCGTGTCTCTAAAAACAAGGCATTGTTTTTACATATAATTTCATATTTATCCACCTTCTCTGGTTTTGATCAAATTGTACCGAAAAATGGAGATTTTGTTTCGACTCAGTGTAAATCTTTTATAATGTACACGACAAGTTTTACGGGCCCTGATTAATTTTTGACGATCTGTCATAAGAAAAACGTGTAATTGAAGAACTTAGCCGTTTTTAAATGTTCTCGATGGTTTTCTGTTCTTGTCCCTGTCCAGTCTGGTAAGAAATCAATGTCAGAAAGAGCAAAATCGTAAATTGAAGTATGTTCTTTAGTTAGTTTTTTTAATAGGTCCCTAGTTCGATTCCAGACTATACGAGTTTGTGATGAATAATTATTTTCGTAGGTTCTTTCTTGGTTCTCCTTTCCCTCCTACATTCTTATTCCACCAATTATTTAGTAATCATTTACTTGAATTAATCACGTATCTCCTAAGTCTCGTACAAGACATAATCATGGGACATAAAATTACGAGTTTCACATTCTGTACTGGATAATCAGGTGTATTTCCCGGTGAAAAACCTCATATGAATTGTTATAAACATTAAACTGCAGATCGACATTTAAGTCTTAGTGCTCACAAGGAATGTTGAACTCCAAATAAACTAAATTAACAACAGTCATGTATTAATTGACGCTGCGTGACAAGGTAATTAGGAGAAATGTTTAACTTTGATACGAAAAGCACCAGATTAAAAGTTTCATGAAAGGTGCGTACATACAAAATGTAGAATAAATTGATTGGTTATTTAATCAAATAGAATAACAATTCTCATTTTCCTCTGTAATTGGTAGGTGCCGCTTGAACATAAGTAAGATTAAACTTACTAAACTTGGCATTCTATGAGTGGGGAGCTCTTTTGTGGTTATATAGTTAGCGGACGCGTCTTCGGCGTGCGAGACCCAGGTTCGATTCCTGGCGTGAGTACATGTAATTTGGATCCGATGTTAAGCTGTGAATCCACGTCTCATATAGCCTCTATGCTGAGCCATAACCCAACCAACCAATGATAGACGAGTTATTTCTCCTTTGCGCTTGAGCATCATTGACAATCACCATCAGCGAAGAATCTCGAAGCAGTCAATCCGATTGTCCCTTTCCAAAACATTAAAGAGAGTAAAATCTTAAGTTTTAAGGACGGAGTCTCTAAATAAGGCTTGATTTTATGTATAGTAATTTATTGTTTAGACTTCGACAAACAATGACTTTGTTTTTGCCTCAA
Organism: Thermobia domestica; assembly: GCF_964235325.1. Classification (NCBI taxonomy): domain Eukaryota; kingdom Metazoa; phylum Arthropoda; class Insecta; order Zygentoma; family Lepismatidae; genus Thermobia; species Thermobia domestica. The sequence goes on from NC_137462.1 coordinate 175,543,262, forward strand.
CAATGTATTTAATCTGTCTAATTTCCCTTTCCTCCCAGTTAAACTATTGCTCGTTTTTCACGAATCTTAAAAATAGAAGTGTGGATTTGTTTTCGCATTAACAAAACTTCTTCAGTTAGCAATGCATACCAAAAGAAATATAACTTCAGATGAAAATTAAAATTTAGATAGAAAATTAAAACATATTTTTTTCAGAAAGTTAATAATAAAACATTAGTAACATTAAATCACATGATCCTGGAAGATATCAAAGCTTGTCCAGAGCACCGAGAGAGTAAATTCGATTCCAAAAGTCTTGACATACCTTGCTGTACCAATCCTGTAAGCTTTTACGCATTTTTATCATTCCTTCTTCGTGCTGCAAGGCGCTAATGTTATTCAAAATATTTCAAACACATTCTTATTATAAGTATTATAGTCTAAATAAAGATTAATCACTTGCAAATATCAAAACGAGAGTTGAACAAAAAGTAAGGATTATTTTACTGTTGGATGCGTGATACATTGAGCTAATTGCAACACATAATTCATCTACAGTAACAATTTCATATACTACAGCATTCTGCTCTCCTCGAAGAAGTAAACTGAAGACTAAAGCGAACTGATAGGATAAATACTATCTTCTATCTCCCTTGAACGATCATGAATTTTAATATGAAGCGACGTTATGCTTTCAAATTCTCTGTAAATACCAAGTCATAAGAATTTTGAATACTTTGACATCCGTACAGTCCTTTGGAAAGAACTCCAGAGTGATATTCTTAAGGAAAGAAAGAGTTCTTTTCTTTTTTTAATTTTAATAATAACATGTCAAAGATAGTGACAAAGAAAATAATCTCCAATAAACTAAACGATTAGAAAATGTAACAACATATAAATACGGATCTATAACGCAGTGAGCTACGACGTACATATTACCAGATGCAACGCAAGATTATTTAATTATGATGATTAAATAAGTTCTGTCTCGCTGGTTGTCTATATGAACGGCGTTTGCATCCTCCCTGCGTGTTATCCCATCTTCAGATATTGAGATAAAACTGCGTCTCTTTTGCATACGGGCAACATATGCACCCAAAGCAAAAATAAGTATTTTCTGTTTTCGTTTCTTCTTTCTTCCAGCTCCTTATCACCCTTTTCGCTCATTTCCGTAACACATTGTGATAATGTTGTACACGTGATTGGTCCATTTTCGGATGTTCTGCTCTTTTCTCATGGGTGCGTTCTACCTCATTGAATTGCGTCGACTATGGGTAGTATACCATACATTTAAACTTTTCCGATATCTCTTCTCGTTCTCGCTATGTTCCACATAATCTCATTTTGACCCCATTTTTATGCCCCAATTTGACCCTTTCAATGTGCTTGTTGGCCGATATATATATATATATATATATAAGTAGTAATCGCATGACTTGAGGCAAATTTTTCCGTCCCCTGGAGCGTGGCGCCTGCCGCCGTCGCCAAAATTTTGCGCCCCGGGCGCCCGGCGCCCATTTTTTGGGTTACGTGGCTCGGGGTCAATGACATAGGGGTACATAGGACCACTCCTTTTAGATTTTGGTAGGAGTACCATGGCCCACCCCCTAAATTTTGGCAGGGGTACCTAGGACCATCCCCCTTAAATTTTGGAAATTGCCAAATCTAAAAATTTGGTGTGGTACCCTAGGACCATAGTATGTACCTCTATCAGTATTGGGTGTCTATGTCGTTCCCTTTCATGGGTAAAAAATTGCCAAAAATTCAAATTTCGGGGGTTTTTGACCTAATTTATCCCCTTTGATGAGGTATTATTACCCTATATAGTTATATGGGCGTATACAGGGGTCCATTACCTTTCATAACATATGGGTATATTAATGCACCCCTTGAAAAATTTGGGAGTGGTACCTTGGCCCACCCCTTAAATTTTGGAAATTGACCAATTTAAACATTGGGTATTATAGTACAGGACCCTAATATGTATCATGATAAATTTGGGCGGTCCACCTCGTTTCATTCTAGGGGTACAAAATTGCCAAAATATAAACGTAAGCAATACGTTATACCACGTGTTTGGTCGATTTTATCCCCTTTGATGAGGTGTTATTATCCTATACAGTTATATGGTCATGTATAGGAGTCCATTACCTTTCATAAGATATGGGTATATTTGTGCACTCCTTTAAAAATTTCGGAGTGGTCCTTTGGCCCACCCCTTCAATTTTGGAAATTGCCCAATTTAAACATTTGGTATTATATTACCGGACCCTAACATGTATTATGATAAATTTGGGTGGTCCACCTCGTTCCCTTTTAGGGGTACAAAATTGTCAAAAATATAAACGTAAGCAATACGTTGTACCACGTGTTTGGTCTTTTGGCCCAATTTATCCTCTTGGATGAGGCCCTATTACCTTATATAGTTATATGGACGTATACAGGGGTTCATTACCTTTCATAAGATATGGGTATATTTGTGCACTCCTTTAAAAATTTGGGAGGGGTACTTTGGCCCACCCCTTAAATTTTAGAAATTGCTCATTTTATATATGTGGAATTATAGTACTGGACCCTAACATGTATTATGATAAATTTGGGTGGTCCACCTCGTTCTCTTTTAGGGGTACAAAATTGCCAAAATATAAACGTAAGCAATACGTTGTACCACGTGTTTGGTTTTGACCTAAGTTATCCCCTTGGATGAGGTCCTATTACCTTATATGGTTATATGGTTATGTATAGGGGTCTATTCCCTATCATAAGACATAGGTACATTTGTGCACTCCTTTAAAAATTTGTGAGGTTACCTTGGCCCACCCCTTAAATTTTAGAAATTGCTCATTTTATATATTTGGTATTATAGTACTGGACCCTAGCATCTATTATGATAAATTTGGGTGGTCCACCTCGTTCCCTTTTAGGGGTACAAAATTGTCAAAATATAAACGTAAGCAATACGTTGTACCACGTGTTTGTTTTGGCTCAATTTATCCCCTTGGATGAGGTCCTATTACCTTATATGGTTATATGATCATGTATAGGGGTCCATTCCATATCCCCTTAAATTTTGGAAATTTTCCAATTTAAGCATTCGGTATCATAGTACATGACCTCAACATGTATCATGATAAATTTGGGTGGTCTATCTTGTTCCCTTTCATGGGTAAAAATTACTAAAATATAAACATAAGCAATATGTTGTACCATGCGTTTTGTTTTTGGCCCAATTTCTTCCCTTTGATGGGGTTCTGTTACCTTATATGGTTATATGGTCATGTATATGGGTTCATTTCCTATCATAAGACATGGGTACATTGACGCACCCTTTAAAATTTTTGGGAGGGGGTATCTTGGCTCATCCACTCGGTTTTAGAAATTGTTTAATATAAGCATTTGGTATCTTCGTACAGGTCTTCAATATGTACCACTATAAATTTGGATGGTCCACATCGTTCCCTTTCATGGGTAAAGAACTACCAAAAATCAAATTTCGGAGGTTATTGACCCCTATTTAGCACGTTATATGGTTTATTACCTTTATATGTTTATGTTCCCTTTTAAATTTGGGAATTATCAAATAACAAAATTCGGTAAACGTTTTCTAGGACCCATTGGTGTTCGTCTTGTGGCCAAATATTCAAAGTTTAAATGTTATTGACCGGCTTTATTATTGAATAAGTACAGGATTTATTACTTTTTCATAAGACACAGGTGTATTTGTGTACCAATCTTAAATTTTGGAAGGGGTACATTTCTTATTGTCGTATCAATAATTGGTAATTGGATAGTATTTCATTCATTGGGTAAATCATTATGATCACGTGATCAGTTATTGACCTATGACGGGATTAGGAGTCCAGGATATTGGTACATTGAAACTTTGTAGGATAATTTGAGAATGCGTCATTGGTTTTGATTATTCCCGCCAAATATAAACGTAAGCAATACGATGTACCACGTGATTGACCTTGATGAGGTAGTGTACAGGGATACATAGCTAACCTTATTGAATCTTATGACTCAGTCTTAAGGGAATATATGCTACAACACTGGCAAAGTTATTGTTGATGTAATTTGATTGGTTGATCACTATCTTTCGTGCAATCTGATTGGCTGATCACTATCTTTCGTGCAATCTGATTGGTTGCTGAGTTTCAAATCTTTGCTGCATTCAGTTTTGTTTTAACATTTGAAAAGTTTTTGATTTTTTTTGTTTGCAACTTTGGTTTGACATTTTTTCGTTTGATATTTTTAGTTAAAAATGTTTGTTTCGAAATTTTTGTTTGAAATTTGTTTCAAAATTTTTTGTTTGAAAATTTTTTTGTTTGAAAATTTTTAATTTTTTTGTTGCAAAATTTTGTTTAAAATTTTCGTTTGAAATTTTTCGTTTCCAAATTTTTTTGTTTCGAATTTTGTTTTTTCGAAATTTTGTTTGAAAATTTTTTCGTTTTAAAATTTTGTTTGAATTTTTCGTTTCCAAATTTTTTCGTTTCAAAAATTTTGTTTCAAAGTTTGGTTTGACATTTTTAAAAGTTTGTGCACTCATTAGTAAAGAACCGGAACTGTTTAGAACTAAAACCTCTGGCAACATTGTGGTGCAATAGTACACATCAGAATATGGGGTTGTACTTGAAATGAAAAAACACAATTCATTGAAATGGATCATTTTATTACACTCCACATACATCCATACCAGATAGTGGTTCTGGATATTGTCGATACAATGTATTTTGAACTTCTTGCACTAGTTTGTCTTTAGCGTATAATTTTAATTCCAATTGAAGTCTTTTAAGGTCTAATGCGATATCAATTGGTGGAAACTCAATGTCCATTTGATCACAAATAAACTGTTTATCAATACAGTTATGCACCCACGAACGATGTTGACAACCATCACAATATCTAGATACATGTTGTACAATATGCATAACACATTTTTCAAAATAGTACTTTTTCAGGAATATACTTGTTTTGTTGCACACTTCCACTGCATGTTTAACACACTGAAATACGCTGATGAATTTGTTCCATTCCGTTTGTGTTAGATACACCATGTTGCGAGGGACATGGAATGTACTCTTTTTACGTAACAGCACCATCTTCTCTTCGAGGACTGTACGCAGCACCACTTCATGATTTGAGCCTAATGATTTGACTATGGTCACATTTAGCTCATCATGAAAATAATCGTTCATTTGGTCGATTCGTGAACATAATATTTGCCATTCTTCACAGGTCAGTTGTACACCAAATTGTTCTGCTTTGCCCAATCGAATTACTGGTTCAAATGTTCTAGCACTGATACCAATCATCACATGTTTTGTTTGAAATATATTTATTGGATAATAGCTTGCGAAGATGAACTCTTTATCGTTAGAAGTACACATCTTTCCTCCTGAAAAGCACTTGCTCAAATGATTTCGTGGGATGACAGTGTATTGGTTGATTTATAGAACTACGGCTGACGTCATTGGAAAGGAATGTGCTGACGTTTGAATTCATGGTTTCATCACAGTTGCTGACGTCATGCTGACCAACCAAATTCATACAACTATGTCTGATGTGCTCACGTTTGAATTCATGATTTCATCACAATTGCTGACGAATCTGGCTGTGTACTAAATTCAAATTGATGACTTCGACCCAAGAATCCTTTGTAACATAAAGATACAGATCCAGTATTTAAGAAACGCAGCAGTTATTCTTGTTTTGATGCTTCCATGGGAAAATATCTTGCTGGTAAAATTATATTCTTATCATTTTCAAGCTTCACTACGATTCTTAATCCAAACTTTGTAGGGATCGTTTGGCTAGCTAAGATTCTATAAGGTACATTCTGTTGTAAATCAGTAATCTTGGTAAATGATTTCATCACATCACGCGTGTTTAGAAACTGCAGACAAGTAGCCATGATGATGTTATCATGAATACTAACTCGAACGATACTTATATATGATGCAAAACTGATGACGTTGCATCATGCTCTGACGTGTACTATTGCACCATAATGTTGCCAGAGGTTTTAGTTCTAAACAGTTCCGGTTCTTTACTAATGAGTGCACAAACTTTTAAAAATGTCAAACAAAAATTTCAAACAAAAAATTTTCAAACAAAAATTTTCAAACAAAAAAAATTGAAACAAAATTTTCCAAACAAAACTGTTCAAACAAAAATTTTTAAACAGAAAAAAAATTTTGGAAACGAAAAATTTCAAACGAAAAAATTTTAAACAAAAAAATTGAAACAAAAATTTACAAACAAAAAATTTTCAAACAAAATTTTGAAACAAAAATTTCAAACAAAAATTTTTCAAACAAAAATTTCAAACGAAAAGTTTCAAACAAAATTTTGAAACGAAAAAAAATTTCAAACAAAACTTTGAAACAAAAAAATTCAAACAAAAAATTTGGTAACGAAAAATTTCAAACAAAAATTTTAAAACGAAAAAAATTTTCAAACAAAATTTTGAAAAAACAAAATTCGAAACAAAATTTTAAACAAAAAAATTTGGAAACGAAAAAATTTTAAACAACAAATTTTCAAACAAAATTTTGCAACAAAAAATTAAAAATTTTCAAACAAAAAAATTTTCAAACAAAAAATTTTGAAACAAATTTCAAACAAAATTCTGAAACAAAAAATTCACTCATATTTATCAGTGAGTGCAAAATGTTGAACGAAACCAAGATTTTTAAATGTTAAACAAAACTTAAAACTGAATGCAGCAAAGATTTGAAAATCAGCAACCAATCAGATTGCACGAAAGATAGTGATCAGCCAATCAGATTGCACGAAAGATAGTGATCAACCAATCAAATTACATCAACAATAACTTTGCCAGTGTTGTAGCATGTATTCCCTTAAGACTATGAGTCATAAGATTCAATAAGGTTAGCTATGTATCCCTGTACACTACCTCATCAAGGTCAATCACGTGGTACATCGTATTGCTTACGTTTATATTTGGCGGGAATAATCAAAACCAATGACGCATTCTCAAATTTTCCTACAAAGTTTCAATGTACCAATGTCCTGGACTCCTAATCCCATCATAGGTCAATAACTGATCACGTGATCATAATGATTTACCCAATGAATGAGATACTATCCAATTACCAATTATTGATACGACAATAAGAAATGTACCCCTTCCAAAATTTAAGATTGGTACACAAATACACCTGTGTCTTATGAAAAAGTAATAAATCCTGTACTTATTCAATAATAAAGCCGGTCAATAACATTTAAATTTTGAATATTTGGCCACAAGACGAACACCAATGGGTCCTAGAAAACGTTTACCGAATTTTGTTATTTGATAATTCCCAAATTTAAAAGGGAGCATAAACATATAAAGGTAATAAACCATATAACGTGCTAAATAGGGGTCAATAACCTCCGAAATTTGATTTTTGGTAGTTCTTTACCCATGAAAGGGAACGATGTGGACCATCCAAATTTATAGTGGTACATATTGAAGACCTGTACGAAGATACCAAATGCTTATATTAAACAATTTCTAAAACCGAGTGGATGAGCCAAGATACCCCCTCCCAAAAATTTTAAAGGGTGCGTCAATGTACCCATGTCTTATGATAGGAAATGAACCCATATACATGACCATATAACCATATAAGGTAACAGAACCCCATCAAAGGGAAGAAATTGGGCCAAAAACAAAACGCATGGTACAACATATTGCTTATGTTTATATTTTAGTAATTTTTACCCATGAAAGGGAACAAGATAGACCACCCAAATTTATCATGATACATGTTGAGGTCATGTACTATGATACCGAATGCTTAAATTGGAAAATTTCCAAAATTTAAGGGGATATGGAATGGACCCCTATACATGATCATATAACCATATAAGGTAATAGGACCTCATCCAAGGGGATAAATTGAGCCAAAACCAAACACGTGGTTGTACTAAAATTTGGCAATTTCGTACCCATGAAAGGAAACGTGGTGAACCACCCAAATTTATAGTAATATATATTAGGGTTCTATACTATAATACCAAACATGTAAAAGGGGCAATTTCCAAAATTAAAGGGGTGGGCCAAAGTACCCCTCCCGGGGTGCATCATTATACCCATGTCTTATGATAGGGAATGGACCAATATACATGACCATATAACCATATAAGGTAATAGGACCTCATCCAAGGGGATAAATTGTGCCAAAAAAACAACCACGTGGTTGTACTAAAATTTGGCAAATTTGTACCCCTTAAAGGGAACGAGGTGGACCACCCAAATTTATCATGATACATATTAGGGTCCTATACTATAATACCAAATGTTTAAATTGAGCAATTTCCAAATTGAAGGGGTGGTCCAATGTACCCCTACCAAAAATTTAAAGGAGTGCACAAATGTACCTATGTCTTATGATAGGTAATGGACCCCTATACACGACCATATAACTATATAAGGTAATAGGGCCTCATCCAAGAGGATAAATTGGGCCAAAAGACCAAACACGTGGTACAACGTATTGCTTACGTTTATATTTTTGGCAATTTTGTACCCCTAAAAGGGAACGAGGTTATAGTAATATTTGTTAGGGTCCTATACTATAATACCAAATGTTTAAATTGGGCAATTTCCAAGATATAAGGGGTGGGCCAAGGTACCCCTCCTGGGGTGCACAAATGTACCTATGTCTTATGATATGGAATAGACCCCTATACATAACCAAATAACCATATAAGGTAATAGGACCTCATCCAAGGCGATAAATTGGGTCAAAAGACCAAACACGTGGTTGTGCTAAAATTTGACAATTTTGTACCCCTAAAAGGAACGAGGTGGACCACCCAAATTTATCGTGATACATACTAGGGTTCTATACTATTATACCAAATGTTTAAATTGGGCAATTTCTAAAATTGAAGGGGTGGGCCAAGGTACCCCTCCCGGGGGTGCACCAATATATCCATGTCTTATGAAAGGTAATAGACTCCTGTATACTCTCATATAAACATATAAGGTAATAGGACCTCATCCAAGGGAATAAATTAGGTCGAAAACCAAACACGTGGTACTACGTATTGCTTACGTTTATATTTTTTGGCAATTTGGTACTGTAGTGCCGCAAATTCGCAAACTATTTTTTTGCGAATAATTATTTCTTTTGTTTTACATTTTTAAAACTGCAACAGAATTCGTATTTCATTTACTTCTTTTAAAATACAAATTCGTGTTGAGTGTTCTTTTTTTTTCCTAGCTGGAAACCAGACATCCTGTCTGCCTTCACCGAGTTCCCCCTTTCTGACCTGTAGGTCAACCGCAGTTAAGATAAACATTCTCCCCTTCTGGTTCGATACAGAAGCTTAGTTTTTTTTATATTGATGTAGTCTTTTAACAAGTTAGATTATTATTATTAGTGGTAGAATACTGTTAAGAAAACCCATATAGTTTGTGTATCTTTAAAATGTCATTTTTGCTTCTGAAAGAAGATTCTTTTTCGTTCTTCAGAACATTAAATATATATGTGTGTCTTTGGTCGAAAACAAGTAAGATAAACTATTGAAGGGTCTTGAGTTCATTATGTATAAAACCTTTCAAGTTTATTACTTGAAATCTTTTATGTTTAGTATATGTTTATAGTTTAAGATACTATTTGTACCATTCTCTGTAATATCTCGATGTAATATCATTCTTCCAGAGAAAAGGGCTCACACACCTAAACTCAAGGACTACACATCACACGCACACGCATGCGCACACACAAAATCTTATCTTTTGCCTGGCTCCGCCCAAGGCACCTTGTACTAGCCAATCTAGATGTTAATGGCATGGCTCGTTCCAATAGTTAGTCGCTCCACCCCTCAGAGTGGAACTCTTCCGAGGTCATCTGCACCCGAAATCGTGTGCAAAGCCAATAATCTTTCTTTTCAGGATACTGGTCCCCCTCGGGCTCCGCCCTAGGTACTTTTTAGATCTCCACGCATGCTCAACCTCTGACCTTACGGTCCTCGTGCAACGTTTGCTCACGTTACTATTTTGCACACAGACCGTAAATTGGTGCCGCTTGCACCTCCGACCGAGGCCCTTAAAAACGCATGTTTTGGCCTCTCTCGTCGGACAACGTCCCTCTCCTGAACCCCTCAGAGACGTGCAGACTACGAGGAGTACGCAATTCGTTAGGTACGTCTCAGTTCAGGAACTTATCACGAAGAAGTCTCTAGTTGTCCATCCCTCTGCCTTCCGACCTCTCTGCCTCTACGGAGGCCTGCCTACTCAATCTCTTGGTTACCTACCTCACTACCTTGGTTTACCCAGTACTTGGCAATCTGTTTCCGAAAGCTCGATGGCTCAGCCAGGGTTCTCCCATAATTGCTGGTCGGCTTAGGAAACTGACGGTCAAAGTACTACCCTACCTAATCCTCACAGTAACTTGGCAATCTGTTTCTGAAAGCAAGACGGTTCAGCCAGGGTTCTCCCATAATTGCTGGTCTGCTTAGGAAACTGACGGCTAAAGTTACTTCCTTCCGAACTTGGCAATCTACTTCCGCAAGTTTCGCTTCAGCCCGGACTCGCTCCAGAAACTGCTGGCAAGCTTAGGAAGTTGACGGCTAAAGTTCTGTCGCACCCCTATTTGATGTGTGTTTTGACAGACTCTAAGTTCATTGCTTAGCTGGCCTAAAACGCACCGGTAATCAAATAGTGACTCCCTGTTTGATGTCTGTTCGCAGACCGGTAGATCAAACGGTAAACCCTTACACCTTCCTTGTTTGATGTCTGTTCGCAGACCGGTAGATCAAACGGTAACCTTAATTCCTTCTGGTAACCAACTTTGTTTGATGTCTGCCTAGCAGACCGGTAGATCAAACGGTAACCTTTACACCTACCCTGTTTGATGTCTGTTCGCAGACCGGTAGATCAAACGGTAACCTGTTCCTAACCTCTGGTAGCCTACCCTATTTGATGTCTGTTCGCAGACCGGTAGATCAAATAGTATACCTCTTACCTACCTACCCACTAGGACTGATTCGTGCCCTCCCAGTCTAGTGCAGTTTTGTTTTATTTGTGAAAAGTGCTACAGTTAGTTTGTTTTATTCAGTGACATTTAGTGAGTTATTTTTACTACCTATTGGAACGTCGCCACGTAAGTTAAACTCTCTTATATATAGACACAGTACTTACACTATCGCCCCGGCTCTGGTTCTTGTAATTTGCTTAGAGCCAATAAACTGCAGGCTTACTGCAAGGAACATATTTGTCGAGTTTTGTTTCAAGAGATATCCCAAAGGATTGTTTGGTTATAAAACCTTAATCAGGATAACGATTCCATTGTTTCCATTAGAAGATAAGTCTTGGCCACGGCCAACGCTACCGTGTAATACTAAGATTCTTCAGACTGTTTTGTTAGCTGAGTTCCTGTTTCCAGTATAACTTTACCGCTCGAGTTATAGTTGGTGTTTTGCAGAAACTTTGGTTGACTAAATAGAAGTATTTTGGTAAATTACAAAACTCTCTTGTGTGGGTGCCGGTCTACGCAAACGCATACCGCCGGCCCGCCACATAATTTGGTGTCAGCTTTGTGGGATATCTTGAACAACCTAGGATATCTTGAACAACCTAGGATATCTTGAACAACTTAGGATATCTTGAACAACCTAGGATATCGTGAACTTTTGCACAGCCTTAGGATATCAGGAATAATCGTGACATCGTAAACTTTGATACCAGTTTAAGTTATTTAAGTGAACTGTGTTTTGTGCATGTGCATTTTGCATGTGTGGTATTTATTGTGTGCTGAAAGTTTTTCCATCTGTTTAACTTTCATTCCATCCTCCTTGGCGGAAGCGAAAAAGGGAAAAGGACGCTTTTGTTGTTTGACTGGCCATCAATCAGCAAAACATCCTGCTCACTGTATCGTGACGCCAAACGCACATTAGTGATTTCAGTTCATTAGTGTTTAAATAATTGCAGTGCATTTTAGTGTTGAAATTAGGCATTTAAAGCCCCATACAGGTGATAAACCCATCGTAAATTTAGATTTAGTTAGGTTAAGTGAGAAATTCCTCTCAGAAACCATTATTGCTCAAACCTTCGAGTTTTCGCAAATCTAAGAGGTCCATTCATTTATTTAATTTGTTGTTTCCACGTAGAAACGTAATTTGAATTTTTAATCATGGCAGAAGCTGACGGAAGTAACGTACAGCCAGAATATGTTAAAGTTTCTCAGGCAATTCAGGTTATTGCAGAACCATTTACAGGAGATCGTTCTAAGTTGAGGCAATTTATTGATAGTTGTGAAATTGCTCAAGGGTTAGTTAACCCCCGTGACAAACCTGTATTATTGAAGTTTATTAAGTCAAAAATTTTAGGAGAACCTAGAAATCGTATTTTAGTTAGATTGAACGTAGATACTTGGGAAGCAGTTAAGACAATTTTAGAAGAGAATTATGCTACACATAGATCTATTGATTATTATGCTTGTTTATTGTTTTCTGCCAGGCAAGGCAAAAATGAGGGTATTAGCTCATGGGCTAGCAAGTTAGATACAATTCGAGCTGATCTGAAAGCTGCTGCTTCGAAAATATGTCGTGAAACTGAAAGAGCTGGTGCTCATTCACTTATTGACCATTTGACAAAAGCATCTTTTGTCCAGGGAATTAGCGATCCCCGCATTCAAACAGTAATTCGTGGTAAAAGTACAGAAGATGATAGTTTCGCTCAATTAGTAGATTTCGCTCTAGTTGAAGAATCGCACATATTGTCTCAGAGACGAAAGCCATTAGATTCTAAGAATGAAGATAGGGCAAATTCTTCAAATCATAACCATAAGTCAGAGAAGAAAGGAAATAGGAAATTTTCCGAGAAAAAGCATTCTGAAAGTAAATCTAGAGATTCTCATAACTCTTCTCATTCCCGTAAGGATAAGAGAAATTTTAAGAAAAAGGTTCATTGTTTAGAAGATTGCGATCATTCAGTAGACTCGCATGAAGAACCGCATGATAAACATTGTAGTGAAAATAGTGACAAATTAGAGGATTCCAATTCTTGTTGTGCTTTACGTTGTACACACTCATATCATTGTCGTGCAAAGCGTACCCATACTTGTGCGAAGAAGCGTATCCATGTTTGTACCCGAAAGAACACAAGTTCTCCGCGTTGTTCTCATCACCGACAAACGCGCAGTCCTTCTCCGCGTAGTTCTCGTTCCCGCAAAACGCGAAGCCGTTCCCCGCGTCGCATTCAGCGTCGCCCAGCGCGAGATCCTTCTCCGCGCCATCCTCAGTGTCATCGCCCAGCGTGTACTCATTCTCCGCGTCGCACTCAGCGTCGCCGATCGCATAGTCATTCTCCGCGTCGCACTCAACATCGCCCAGCGCGTAGTCCTTCGCCGCGTCGCCCAGTGTATGTGTGTCCTCAGCGCCGTACACCGCGCAAACCTTCTCCGCGACCAAACCCGAATAATGTCTCACCGCGTCGTCATCCCGCCTTTGACACGCATGATTGTGAATTGAAAGAGAAATGCCGTGCTGACCACAGCACCAAGCCAAAATCTTGTAGCAAGAATAAATCTTTATGTTGTTTATCGAAACACAACTCCTCAAAAGTTAAATTAGAAAAACGTGTTGATAGTAATAGAAATCAGAATGATAATGTTAAGAAGATTTTCCTTTGTTCCACTGAACAAACGAGTAATAATTGTACGAAGGTGTCCAAACCTCAGAAACCTGATCGAAATTCTGTTAAGTCTGATACAATTGGACGTTACGCCCAATTATGCGAATGTTCCACTAAGAGTATAATCGATGAAAAGGGTAAAATTAAAGTTCGAATGATGGATTTAAATAAGAATTACGAAATGTTATTAGATTCAGGCTCAGATCTATCGCTTATTAAGTATAGCCATTTACGTGAGTCAATGTTGAGAAAGATACATAGATGTGACTCCACTCCAGTGCATGGATTCAATAATTTTCATGCCCATACTTTAGGTACATTAGATCTTAGATTAGAAATAGGCAAGAATAGAGTGACTCATACTTTTCATGTAATGCGTAGTGATTTATTACCTCCTAATGTAGCCGGTATAATAGGCAGAGATTTTCTTCTTGAACATCATTGTGTAATTTCGTATGACGGACAAGCTGAATTGAAAATCGATGTAGGAACTAAAGTAAAGATCCCAGCACGTACTGAAAAGCTAATTGAAGTTAAGACTGAAAATAATGGGATAGGATTTTTGTCCAAACGTACTTTGGCAGACGGTGTATTCCTGCCAGACGCTATAGTTAAAGCATCCGATAACAAATGTATAACTAGCATTTTGAATTTGACTGAAAATGAGGTAGACGTACAAATTCCTCCAATCTCCTTAGATTTTGAACCACTTCTTGATATGACAAAATCTCATAGTGTCTATGCATTGAGCAAATCTGACAATGCAAGTCAAACTAAAGGGTTAAAATCGCGTTTAGAATTACTTAGGCAGAACTTGCGATTAGACCATTTGAATCCAGAAGAGAAAGCGTTAATACTGTCGCATTGTGAAGAATATCATGATTTATTTTATTTAGAGGGAGACAAACTCTCCTATACTGATGTGATTGAACATAGCATCCCCATTCATCCCGACAAACGAGGTACAGTCGTGACTCAGAAACCGTACCGTATTCCCGAGGTACATAAGGCAGAAGTACAAAATCAAATCGACAAGATGTTAGATGAAGGTATAATTTCCCCAAGCAAGAGTCCTTGGAATTTTCCGATATTAATAGTGCCGAAAAAGATGGATGCATCAGGCAAACCTAAGATTCGTATATGTTTAGATTTTCGTAGGCTTAATCAGATTACTATTGGAGATAGCTTTCCTTTACCGAATATTACAGAAATACTAGATCAGTTAGGGCAGTCAAAGTACTTTACGACCTTGGATTTAGCCAGTTCGTACCAACAGATTAGAATTAAACCTGAAGACCGTAGTAAGACCGCCTTCAGTACACCATATGGTCATTACGAGTATAATCGCATGAGCTTTGGATTATGCGGTGCCCCCGCAACATTTCAGAGAATGATGAATATTGTTCTATCGGGATTGCAAGGATTAAAGTGTTTTTCGTATTTAGACGATTGTTGTATCTATAGTAGAGACTTAAAGGAACATATGTCAAGATTGAAACTTGTATTTGATAGGTTTCGAACCTACAACCTCAAACTTCAGCCTGATAAGTGTGAATTTCTTAGAAAAGAAGTAACATATTTAGGACATCAAATAACAGATCAAGGTCTGAAGCCAGACCCTCGCTTAATTGAGAAAGTGTTACATTTTCCGCATCCGAAAAATGTCAAGCAATTGCGTGGATTTTTAGGATTAAGTTCTTATTACCGTAGATTTATTGAAGGCTATAGCAATATAGCCAAACCTCTCACTCTTTTGTTAAAGAAAGATGTTCCATTCAAGTGGGAAACTAAACAAGAACTAGCGTTCCAAGCTTTGAAGGAAAAATTGACATCACCACCTCTTCTTCAATATCCTGACATGAGCCGTCCCTTTATTATTACCTGTGACGCCTCAGAAGTCGCAATTGGAGCTATCTTGTCTCAGGGCCAAATTGGCCAAGACAAACCAATCGCTTACGCTAGTCGTACACTTAATAATGCTGAAAGAAATTACTCCACAACCGAACGTGAATTACTTGCGATAGTTTGGGCTGCCAAACTATTCCGTCCATACATCTTTGGAAGGGAAACAACCTTTGTGACTGATCATAAACCTTTGCTTTGGGTGTTTAGTGTAAAAGATCCTAGTAGTAGACTTTTAAGATGGAGAATTAAGTTAGAAGAATACAATTATAAGATTGTTTATAAAGCAGGTGTCCGTAATACCAATGCTGATGCATTGAGTCGTATTGCATATTTAGACCCCGATCCAGAAGGTCAACCTTCTACCCTTGACGAAGAAACAAAGAGTAGGATTTTGAAAGAGTTTCACAACCTTCCTACCGGTGGACACCAAGGTATTCATCGAACTATAGCTAAAATCAAATCGTACTTAGAATTGAACAATATCGATCCAAAATCGTGGAAAAGACTAAACACCGATGTCGAAGAATACATAAAGAAATGTGAGTCGTGTCAAAAGAACAAACTCACCCAACCTAATGTCAAACTTCCTATGGTTTTGACCACCACTCCTGATGTAGTATTTGAGAAATGTGCTTTAGATCTTGTAGGGCCGTTTCCTGAGAGTTCTCTCGGAAACAAATACATCTTAACATGTCAAGATGAATTATCGAAATATTTAGTGACCATTCCCCTACAGCAACAAGATGCAGAAACCGTAGCTGAAGCCTTTGTGACGAAATTTGTTTGTGTTTTCGGTATACCCCAAACCATTTTAACCGATCAAGGAACTAATTTTATGAGCGATACCTTTAAGAAAATGTGTCGCATGTTCCAGATTAGGAAACTACATACTAGTGCATTCCACCCTCAAACTAACTTCGTTGAAAGAGTTCATAGATCTCTTGCTGAGTATCTGAGGCATTATGTGTCTGAAAATCAACTGGACTGGGACGTATGGTTGCCATACGCTGCTTTTGCTTACAATACAACTCCGCATTCAGTAACTAACTATACTCCACACGAGTTGATGTTTGGCCGGATGGCTAACATCCCTGGTATATTACAGAAACAAACTACCGACATTAATTACGCGTATGATGATTACATCAAAACCCTAAAGCAGAAGCTTCAGAACAGTTACGAGTTAGCTAGATCAAAACTGAAACAAGCTAAGGTTAAAAACAAGGAACAATATGATAAGACCGCCTCTCATAAAGAACAATTGTTTAAAGCAGGCGATCAAGTGTTACTTAAAGATGAATCTGTTAGAAGAGGACGATCCAAGAAATTGGGTTCACAGTGGATCGGTCCATACAAAGTAGTTAAAGTTAAAGGTGTTAATTGTACTATTGCTAATCGAAGAAAAACATTTGTAGTTCATGCTAATAGGTTAAAGTTATATTATTAGTAGATCATATTAGTAGACTCTATTAGTAGGTAATGTAGTTTCCATTTTTGTTCGCAGCCATCATGAGACATCCTCTCTCCTTGTCTGCTTGCTTGATTATATATATACAAAAACTTTTGGTTATATGTTCTGGGTATTCTCATCTAGAACTTTAATTAAGTGTAAACACCCGAAAACTCCACAAGGTTGAGCAAAACAAAAAAAATATATACATGGTGAAAAACCAAAGAGGAATATTTAATTAACTTCATAAATTTAATTTGGTTGTTTGAAATCTAAAAATTCTAATTTTGGTATTTCAGATGTTAATTATCAATGACTCTTATTTAATTATTTACGATAATTAAATCAGATGTCATTTCATATGTTAATTATTATCAAATAGTCTTTTGAAAACTATTCATGACACTGTGTTGTCTATCAAACGTAGTCAATACTTGTAGTCAGACATTTATGAAATTCCATGTTATACATTAATAAAAACATCTAGATCCATTGTTTTCATCAATCAGAGAATTCTTGGTTATGTTATTAGTTTACCTTTGACTGATGGTTTAAGATTTAATATGTATAAATTAATTCCATTTCCAACTGAGCTTAAAGACAATAAGTATTTCTTTATACAGCCTCAAAATCCGTATTTGATTATTGAAGTATCAAAACAATATTATGGTAAAATTGATGAACATATGTTTAATACTTGTAAGGAATTAACTTCATTTTCAAGGGTTTGCAAACAAACATTTCCGTTAAAACCTACACATAGTAATGAAGACTGTGAAGTAAAACTTATTGATTTTGTTAAATCAATTCCAGCAGATTGTAACAAACGTATAGTAGAATTAAGAAATATTTTATGGATTTCATTAGATAATAATGAATGGCTATTTGCTTCGCCATTCCCAGAAAAATTAACAATAGTTTGTGGAAATGATGTGTCGAAAACTGTTTTGATTCATAAAACTGGAAAATTAACTTTAGATAAAAACTGTAAAGCTTATGGTCCAAATTCCTTAATCAGTTCTCAGGAAATATATGTAAGTAACAGTACAAGTAAAGATTTGCTTCCACTACTAAATGATAGCATTGATTGTTGTATATTCTCAAACTCAAAGATCAATATTAAGAATATGGAATTTACTTTGCCGTTAAATCATATCATACACAAAGTTACAGATTTACAATATGCCAGCCATCGTGTTGAGGATGTTGAAAAATTAATTAATGAACAAGAATGGCAGATAAGACAAAGTAATCATGTATTTTCTTATTCTATTTTGACTTATATAATCATGTTTACTATTCTGATATTTCTTTGTGTGTATTGTAGTTTTAAGTTTAATTGTTGTAGACATAGGAATAAATGGTGTAATTCAGACTGTATCAGAACCATATGTTTTAAGCCAACAATCATTGCAGGTGTACAATCAAATAGTCCAGCTCTTAATGCTACTTATCGAGCTGCTTCTGGTGAAATAACTTTTAACGAGGAATCACAAGAGGATGATTCACCTCATCTCAATCAGAGAGTTACTAGGTCTAGGAACTATCGTTAAAATTTAATTTTGGAATTTTTTTTTACTTTGATTGTAGTTAGTACGAAAAATTTTTGCCTTACAGTTAAAATCTAAATTTTTGCCTTACAGTTAAAATTTTTCTTTCCCTAGGAGGAAGGACTGTAGTGCCGCAAATTCGCAAACTATTTTTTTGCGAATAATTATTTCTTTTGTTTTACATTTTTAAAACTGCAACAGAATTCGTATTTCATTTACTTCTTTTAAAATACAAATTCGTGTTGAGTGTTCTTTTTTTTTCCTAGCTGGAAACCAGACATCCTGTCTGCCTTCACCGAGTTCCCCCTTTCTGACCTGTAGGTCAACCGCAGTTAAGATAAACATTCTCCCCTTCTGGTTCGATACAGAAGCTTAGTTTTTTTTATATTGATGTAGTCTTTTAACAAGTTAGATTATTATTATTAGTGGTAGAATACTGTTAAGAAAACCCATATAGTTTGTGTATCTTTAAAATGTCATTTTTGCTTCTGAAAGAAGATTCTTTTTCGTTCTTCAGAACATTAAATATATATGTGTGTCTTTGGTCGAAAACAAGTAAGATAAACTATTGAAGGGTCTTGAGTTCATTATGTATAAAACCTTTCAAGTTTATTACTTGAAATCTTTTATGTTTAGTATATGTTTATAGTTTAAGATACTATTTGTACCATTCTCTGTAATATCTCGATGTAATATCATTCTTCCAGAGAAAAGGGCTCACACACCTAAACTCAAGGACTACACATCACACGCACACGCATGCGCACACACAAAATCTTATCTTTTGCCTGGCTCCGCCCAAGGCACCTTGTACTAGCCAATCTAGATGTTAATGGCATGGCTCGTTCCAATAGTTAGTCGCTCCACCCCTCAGAGTGGAACTCTTCCGAGGTCATCTGCACCCGAAATCGTGTGCAAAGCCAATAATCTTTCTTTTCAGGATACTGGTCCCCCTCGGGCTCCGCCCTAGGTACTTTTTAGATCTCCACGCATGCTCAACCTCTGACCTTACGGTCCTCGTGCAACGTTTGCTCACGTTACTATTTTGCACACAGACCGTAAATTGGTGCCGCTTGCACCTCCGACCGAGGCCCTTAAAAACGCATGTTTTGGCCTCTCTCGTCGGACAACGTCCCTCTCCTGAACCCCTCAGAGACGTGCAGACTACGAGGAGTACGCAATTCGTTAGGTACGTCTCAGTTCAGGAACTTATCACGAAGAAGTCTCTAGTTGTCCATCCCTCTGCCTTCCGACCTCTCTGCCTCTACGGAGGCCTGCCTACTCAATCTCTTGGTTACCTACCTCACTACCTTGGTTTACCCAGTACTTGGCAATCTGTTTCCGAAAGCTCGATGGCTCAGCCAGGGTTCTCCCATAATTGCTGGTCGGCTTAGGAAACTGACGGTCAAAGTACTACCCTACCTAATCCTCACAGTAACTTGGCAATCTGTTTCTGAAAGCAAGACGGTTCAGCCAGGGTTCTCCCATAATTGCTGGTCTGCTTAGGAAACTGACGGCTAAAGTTACTTCCTTCCGAACTTGGCAATCTACTTCCGCAAGTTTCGCTTCAGCCCGGACTCGCTCCAGAAACTGCTGGCAAGCTTAGGAAGTTGACGGCTAAAGTTCTGTCGCACCCCTATTTGATGTGTGTTTTGACAGACTCTAAGTTCATTGCTTAGCTGGCCTAAAACGCACCGGTAATCAAATAGTGACTCCCTGTTTGATGTCTGTTCGCAGACCGGTAGATCAAACGGTAAACCCTTACACCTTCCTTGTTTGATGTCTGTTCGCAGACCGGTAGATCAAACGGTAACCTTAATTCCTTCTGGTAACCAACTTTGTTTGATGTCTGCCTAGCAGACCGGTAGATCAAACGGTAACCTTTACACCTACCCTGTTTGATGTCTGTTCGCAGACCGGTAGATCAAACGGTAACCTGTTCCTAACCTCTGGTAGCCTACCCTATTTGATGTCTGTTCGCAGACCGGTAGATCAAATAGTATACCTCTTACCTACCTACCCACTAGGACTGATTCGTGCCCTCCCAGTCTAGTGCAGTTTTGTTTTATTTGTGAAAAGTGCTACAGTTAGTTTGTTTTATTCAGTGACATTTAGTGAGTTATTTTTACTACCTATTGGAACGTCGCCACGTAAGTTAAACTCTCTTATATATAGACACAGTACTTACACTATCGCCCCGGCTCTGGTTCTTGTAATTTGCTTAGAGCCAATAAACTGCAGGCTTACTGCAAGGAACATATTTGTCGAGTTTTGTTTCAAGAGATATCCCAAAGGATTGTTTGGTTATAAAACCTTAATCAGGATAACGATTCCATTGTTTCCATTAGAAGATAAGTCTTGGCCACGGCCAACGCTACCGTGTAATACTAAGATTCTTCAGACTGTTTTGTTAGCTGAGTTCCTGTTTCCAGTATAACTTTACCGCTCGAGTTATAGTTGGTGTTTTGCAGAAACTTTGGTTGACTAAATAGAAGTATTTTGGTAAATTACAAAACTCTCTTGTGTGGGTGCCGGTCTACGCAAACGCATACCGCCGGCCCGCCACAGTACCCCTAGAAGGGAACGAGGTGGACCATCCAAATTTATCATAATACATATTAGGGTTCTGTACTATAATACCAAATGTTTAAATTGGTCAATTTCTAAAATTTAAGGGGTGGGCCAAGGTACCCCTCCCAAATTTTTCAAGGGGTGCATTAATGTACCCATGTCTTAAGAAAGGGAATTGACCCCTGTATACGCCCATATAACCATATAGGGTAATAACACCTCATCAAAGGGGATAAATTAGGTCAAAAACCCCCGAAATTCGAATTTTTGGCAATTTTTTACCCATGAAAGGGAACGACATAGACACCCAATACTGATAGAGGTACATACTATGTTCCTAGGCTACCATACCAAATTTTTAGATTTGGCAATTTCCAAAATTTAAGGGGGGTGGTCCTATGTACCCCTGCCAAAATTTAGGGGGTGGGCCATGGTACCCCTGCCAAAATTTAGAGGGGGTGGTCCTATGTACCCCTAGGTCATTGACCCCGGCCAGGGACCATGGGTCCTGAGGCAGGGACCCAGGGGCCAAAAAGTGTCCTAAAGTGCTGCCATTACTACTATATATATATGAATTGCAAACCAAGACAATACCAAATCATTACACCTAATATTTTAGAATTCAACCTGAAATAATAGTAAAAATATTAGTTTTCAAAATTTAGTGCCTTCGAAACGGATTGGTATGTGTCCCGTGTAATAGCACTGTTCAACACACTATGTATATAGCTCCTGTCTTTCGAAATATCTAGTATTGCGCAACGGAATCTTCTATTTGACAGGGATCGTAAGAACACGCATCTGTAGATTATTCCATTCCGGATTCGTTGATATCGAGTGTGACACGTTGGATTGGGACTTAAAGACGACATACTGGAGCCATCATCCAGAGGGTAGCATGATACGTTATTAACAAATTATTAACAATAATCTTAATAGAAAATTACCAGAATTTAGAATATGATTGATATTATATTATTAACAAACTAATAGTAATACAAGTAGCAGATACAAAAGGAAAAGAACATGAAAATAAAGACTTCTGATAGTTTTCTTGGTTATCAACGTCTTCGATAGATATCTTCTATGATGAATCTCAGTTTTGTATAAAATTTTATAACATGATACGGTACATAACATCAGCAGCAGTAGTTGAAGTAGGATGGTAGATATTATTAGTAAGAGAAGCGCGATGATAAGTTTATCATTGCTGATCCAAGTAGGCTGTTAAAGTCGATAGCGAACAAAAATACGATGGTAGAACAATAATACACATCGTTGGTAAATCAGTTCCTATTCTCCCTAAGTTGATAAACATGATTTTCACGAAACACAAAATACAGTAAATATCTACTACTCATACATGATGCGATATGCCTCTGCGGTCATATCCAAGTAATTAATTCGTATTTCATATTTACTATGTACTATTTAACTTCACCTGTAATACATTTTTTAAAATTCGAAGAAGACATATTTGTGTTCTATTTAGATAGCCTTAAGGAAAACTGCAGAATAATTATGAAATTCCTCGATAGATATATATATTCGCTTCGATACCCATGAATCACCGCAGCACATCCAATATTTTTGACCTGATATACCTTGCAGAAATCCAGGTAAAAGAAAGATGTATTTAATGATAATCAGAAAACTTACCATCATTTCAAAATACATACTGCAATAATCATCGAAATACGGAAATTTTGTCAACTATTATTGCATATTTAATACTGATAATTTTGACAGACTTGTCCATATGAAGATTAAATCATGTATGAAGGCTTCGGTGGTGTTGAGGGAATAGGACCCTCAAGCCTAAAAGATTTAAGCTATCATTTTGTTTGTCATATCTTTCTATTACAAAAATAATCAATTCTTATTCAGGCAATGTTATCTAGTTCACTTCACACTGAAGATAGAATTTCTTCAATAATTTGTTTCGTTGCGATTCTTTCTGTGCACAAATTTTATAAATTTCGTTGAAGTTTTAATAATTGCAGAATATAAATCGTATTTATTTCAATAACAGAATAATATATTTTCTTTTTTTTCACTTCCGAGAATAAGTTTCTTCAAGAGTGTTCATGGTCTATTTATAAAGATGTTTTCAAATGAACTTAAGTACAGATATATAATATGGGTACTACTGATAAAATTAATTAAACAATATAAATTTCTCAACTGTTTTACAACAAACTTTCATAACATTAAAATGAACTGCGAATTGCACATCAAGACATAGAATTAACTGTTGTAACCCACGTAGTGGAGCACTACAGCCGGCCGCTGGTTTAATTAAAAATTTTAAACTTCGTTTAAAATTTTATAATTATATACTAACAATGAACTCAGTCCATGTATGTAAACAAAAGAAATAATGAAATATCATTAACGTAGAATACCAACAAATTATTGTTAATTATTAGAAAATACTTCTTCGGGTGACTTGTATTTAGTCATCAATCTGGTCCTTTCTTCCTCTGTACAATTATAGAATTTCAAATTCCGAAAATTGTGAGTTCCTATAGACTTTCCATCTAAAGTGTTTAAGACTGCACAATTTCGAAGTAGTTTGGTTATCACATACGGACCTATATAGCAATTTAGATATTTAGCTGTTTCCTTTCTAATGGACGACGACAAGTAGTGAGTTCTTACCATTACAAGATCGCCAATATTTAATTTTATTTCAGTATGACTTAGTTTGGTTTCCACAGTTCTCGTGTCTGTTTTACTATCCATTATTAACATTCGATCTTGGATGTCGAGTGAGTACAATTCCTGGGGCCAGTTATAATTTCGCTTAAAACTCTCTACAGCTGAATACGTTAGAAAAAGTTCGGCAGGTATTGTGTTAGTAACAGTATTGATGGAATTGTTAAGAAGATCCTGCACCTCCTTTAACTTCATGCTCCAGCTAAACTGTTGGTCAGAACAATATGCACGAATCATTCGATTGAGTTCCTTATGCTTCCTTTCGACAATTCCATTCGCCTGAGGTGTATACGGCGACGTTAGCGATCTTCGAATTTTCTTACTTTCACAGTATTTCATCCACAATTTGGAAGTATATTGAGGTCCTTGATCTGTAATTATCTTCTCAGGGTAGGGAAACACATAAAAATAATTTCTTTCCAAGACTCTTATTATTTCCTTGGTATTGGCTCTTCTGAGTGGATAAAAGCATACAAATCTTGAATATATATCAACAATGGATAGTATGTACTCATATCCTTGACTGATAGGTAATTTTCCTTCCAGATCTAAGCATAATACCTGGTGCGGATAGTTAGCTTTCAAATGACATTCTTCTTTCACAATTTTCTTATTAGTATATTTCGTCGCTGCACACTTCAGACAATTCCTAATATATTTAATCATGTCTTTTTTCATCGTCCTCCAGGTGAATAGTTCTCTACAGAAAGCTAGACACTTCTTTTGACCAAAGTGTCCATGATTATGTATCTTTTCTACAACTTTGGATGTCATGCTGCTAGGAACTACTAGTAACCAGCTTCCTTTCTTTCGGTTTCGCAAAAATATCACTCCATGGTGTAATTTTATATTACTAATATTCTGATCTTCTTGGCTTTTTCGAATCAACATTTGACAAAATTTATCACTTGACTGGGCATCTTTAATTTCAGCGTAATTGAATAACGCAGGTTCCCATTTGAATATAAAATTGCTGTAACATTGAAACACGTCTTTCGGAACTACACAAATATCATCAAGATTTGTATTAGTAATCGTTGAAGATATACATGCATTCACTGATAAAACGCAGTCGTCATCTGTCACTATTTCAGATGTCCTTTCTGGATCTTCAAACAATATTTCAGATATTGCTTCTTGTTCTGGCGGATACCTACTCAAAGTATCTGCTACAAAGTTTTCTTTACCACTTATATGTTGGAATACTAGGTCATATCTTTGTAGTTTCAGAATTATTCGTGTTGTTCGTGAATCCAAATTCTTTAGTGAAAAAGCATAGGTTGCAGCGTGGTTATCACAATGCACAATTGTTTGTCTTCCTAATATGTAATGAGAAAATCTTTCACATAAGAAGAGTACAGCTAGCAGTTCTATTTGAAAAATGGACAGAGAAAGTTCATGAAGTTTTAGACGTCTACTTGCATAAGCAATGATAACTGGGTCGTCCTCTTCTCTTGGATATTGTGCTAAGTATCCGGCTAAATTCTGCGCACAGCCATCACTATACAGATGGAATGGTATTTCGAAATTTGGTTGTCCAAGTGCTTGTGGATTACTGGCAATCTCACGCAACAACTGGAAACTCTCAATGAACTCGTGTGTCAATTTGAAAGGTACATCTTTCTTTAATAAGGCATATAAAGGAGCTGTCAGTTCCGCAAATTTAGGGATATGTCTGTGCATCCATCCCAAAATACCGAGAAAAGATTTCAAATGTTTTCTATTTCTTGGTAGTGGGAAACACCTGATGGCTTCATTATTTTTCGGATCTACTTTAATCTGAGTCCCACTAACGATATGACCTAGAAACTTTATCTCCGCCAGGACAAATTTGCATTTTTTAAAGTTCAGGGAGAAATTAGCCGTGTCGAAAATGTTTAATACTTTCTCAAGATGTTGAAAATGTGTATCCAAATCCGGTGAAAAACACAATACATCATCAAGGTACACAGTTACATACGATCTTGTTGCCATCCCGAAAAACTTGTTCATTGTTTGCTGGAATATAGCAGGAGACGATCGAAGACCCATAGGTAACACCTTCATGCAATATTGTCTACCCAAATAGACAAAACTTGTACATGCATATGATTCTGGATGAAGTGCAAGTCCATAATATCCAGACGTACAATCAAACGAGGAGAAATATTTTGCTCCTGTTAGTCGGGAAAGTATTTCGAAAATCGGTTCTACTTGTACTTTGGGCGCAATAATTTTTTTATTGATGCCACGAAGATCCAATACAGGGCGCACTCCTCCAGATGACTTTCGTACACAATGCATCGGATTTCTGTAGGGTGATGGTTTCTCCTCTACAATTCCATGTCGTATCCACTTATTCAACTCCACTTCAAACTCCGATCGCATTGCTTGCGGAACACTATATAATTTTCCAACTACAGGTTCGTAATCACTTAATTGTATCTTATAGGGTTCGGTGCGTATTCGTCGAGGGTACTCAGTGAACATGTGACGGTGTCGATTTAGCAAGTCGAATAATCGATTTTTTGTTTCGTCAGTCAGGTCATCCCTAGCTTCCAATATTTCTTTTAATTCTTCTGTAGTAATATTGGGTTCCGGATCGTCAATGGGTTCCTCGTTGACAATATCATATTTTCCTTGTTTATCTTCATTAACTGTGTTAGCCATATAAACAGAATCAACATGCGGAAACGAGAACTGAAGTCGGCTGGGTTTAGTAATATCTATAGTTACACTTCGTAGAGAATTATCATGTAGAGTGATTGTTTGTTTGTCGTTATTAATAATACATTTAAATTTGTTAAGGAAAGGACTTCCCAATAATAAGTCCGGTTTCATAGTTTTAACAATAAATATTGGAATTTCAAATAAATGATCATGTAATTTCAGGTTTACTACTTGCATTCCTTTGACCGTGAATTTCTCCGAACCTGCAAAAGTTTTTAAGATCAAATGAGAGTATGGACGCAGTTTTACATTTGGAAATTTCCTTACTATTTGCTTCCAAATCCTGTCACTCAGTAAGTTTAACTCTGCGCCTGAATCCAAATAGCAGATCAAAGGAATACCACCTATACTACCTTCTACGGTAGGTGATGGGTAGCAGAATTCCTTTACATTTCTCTCACTTTCCTTATCTTCAATAATAAATGAAACCTGATACTCTAACATTTCGGGGGTATTATTTACATTTTTGCAACCAGACTCCCCCTTTTCATCGGGTTGCAGATTTAGTTTTCCCGGCGATTATCCGTAGCGACTACTGTATTGACAGTAGTACTAAGTTCTGGAGTTGGGTCTGTCATGGTTTCTACAGAATTCGTACTTACATTCCGGACATATCGATTACTGTACCCTTTACTACAGTTCCGATTCCATGTGCTACCACGTCTATTGTTCCATGATTGATTCCACTTCATATTGTTATTGTAATTATAGTTTCTCCTATTAGGAACCAGGCGATTACATGGATTTGCATCATCTTCTGACTGCATTGCGGAATCTGTTTTCAAACGTTTTACAAAATTCACCCTCGGATTTCGCGCAATTGACTTGGTTTTGTCATCTCGATCCCAGAATCTATTCATCGGTTGTCTATTTCCATCTTGCATATTAGTGATTCTAGTAATTAAATCATCCGAGTTCGGACTAGGAGTAGCCCGTAGTATTTTAGCGTCTTGGGCCGGAATCGCATTCAGGATAATTTCCATCAACTCCGCTTCGTCCGGCTCTTCTACAATATTTCTATAGTTGTTAACAATCATCCAAACAAAATCAACGAGATTACCATTTTTCGTACTGTCATATCGTATACACTGTAACTGACGCTTCTGGGCTCTTTCCAAACTTTGATTTAGATATTTTTTTCTGAAAAGGTGTACAAAATCATCAAAAGTTTTTATTTCCGATTTCACATTCTTAAACCATGCAATTGCGTTCTTTGTTAGACAACGCTGAGCCACTACAAGTTTTTCTTTGTCCGTTAGAGAGAATAATTCTATAGTCTGTAATAATTCATCTAGGAAATTTTTGGCATAGCCGTTATTATTATTCTGGCCATTAAACCTTGGGAAATCCCGTAAATCTCTGAAGCTAATATTACTAGGCATTCTGTTCGCACTTTCTATCGTTTGCCTGTCTGATCGTTCGGTATTTTGTATATTCCTTATATTTAGTTGTTTATGCTCCGAGTTTTCGGCTGATGTTAAATTTAGCAACTCCTTATTTCCTTCTCCATGTCCGGTTATATTTGTCAATTGTCTAGCTTTAGTATCTGTCTGATGTAATTCGACTACCTTCTCTTCTAAGGCAGTTATTCGAGCTGTCATTTCATCTTCTAACTTCGTGATGTACAGGGTATTAGTATCCATATTGCGTTTGCATAAAGTGATCTCATTCTGTAGATCCACTACACTAGTTTTTATTTCGTCATTATCCTTCATGATAGATGTTGCGTTTTCTTCCAGTGCACATATGCGTTGTTCGTTATTTTCTGTCTTTTCTTTAGTCATTTTAAATTCTTCTCTCAAAGAGTCAACGATTTTCTCTGTTTCAATCCGACATTCCTCTCTGAATTTTGTACATATCTGTTGCATTTCACTCCTCACAGCATCAAACTCATTCTTCAAATGAATCTTAACTTCAGCGATCGCATTATCAGTTTTCGATACTTGGTGGCGTGTGTCTTTAATCTCACTCTTCACGGATTTCATTTCGGTAAGTATTAATCTTAACATATCATCAGTAGTTAAATTAGATTTATTTACGTCAGCTATCCCACTCACTTCATCTTCCTCCAATTTCTTCTTTTCATTTTCTTTTTCATGATCTTTACAAGGTTTCTTCGACATAGTTTCGTCCTCTAGGCTATTCTCATTGATTGTTTTCTTATCACACGAATCACACTTCCAGGGTAATTCTCTCTTACCTAAAGACTCCTGTTGATCTTCCGGTATATTCAAACACTTAAAATGAAAAGATAGTTTACACATTTCACATTCAACCGACTTAGCATTCATTGTGCTATTATCGTCCATAGTTATCACTATATCATCACAACATCCATATTTCTCATTACTAATAATGTTTTTGGTTTTCACCTTATCAACGTCTTTACGGTGAACTTTATGTCGAGTTTCCATTAATACACTAGTCACTAGCTTGACGGTCACACATCCCATCACCACCTAAAATCCTTCTTCCATATTTTGTCATCAAACGTATCATCTTCCTTATAGCGTACTTCCCAATCTCCTATTTTTCCACTCGTTACCTAAATCCTGAGATGGGTGTCGCCAAAATTACTGTAATAGCACTGTTCAACACACTATGTATATAGCTCCTGTCTTTCGAAATATCTAGTATTGCGCAACGGAATCTTCTATTTGACAGGGATCGTAAGAACACGCATCTGTAGATTATTCCATTCCGGATTCGTTGATATCGAGTGTGACACGTTGGATTGGGACTTAAAGACGACATACTGGAGCCATCATCCAGAGGGTAGCATGATACGTTATTAACAAATTATTAACAATAATCTTAATAGAAAATTACCAGAATTTAGAATATGATTGATATTATATTATTAACAAACTAATAGTAATACAAGTAGCAGATACAAAAGGAAAAGAACATGAAAATAAAGACTTCTGATAGTTTTCTTGGTTATCAACGTCTTCGATAGATATCTTCTATGATGAATCTCAGTTTTGTATAAAATTTTATAACATGATACGGTACATAACATCAGCAGCAGTAGTTGAAGTAGGATGGTAGATATTATTAGTAAGAGAAGCGCGATGATAAGTTTATCATTGCTGATCCAAGTAGGCTGTTAAAGTCGATAGCGAACAAAAATACGATGGTAGAACAATAATACACATCGTTGGTAAATCAGTTCCTATTCTCCCTAAGTTGATAAACATGATTTTCACGAAACACAAAATACAGTAAATATCTACTACTCATACATGATGCGATATGCCTCTGCGGTCATATCCAAGTAATTAATTCGTATTTCATATTTACTATGTACTATTTAACTTCACCTGTAATACATTTTTTAAAATTCGAAGAAGACATATTTGTGTTCTATTTAGATAGCCTTAAGGAAAACTGCAGAATAATTATGAAATTCCTCGATAGATATATATATTCGCTTCGATACCCATGAATCACCGCAGCACATCCAATATTTTTGACCTGATATACCTTGCAGAAATCCAGGTAAAAGAAAGATGTATTTAATGATAATCAGAAAACTTACCATCATTTCAAAATACATACTGCAATAATCATCGAAATACGGAAATTTTGTCAACTATTATTGCATATTTAATACTGATAATTTTGACAGACTTGTCCATATGAAGATTAAATCATGTATGAAGGCTTCGGTGGTGTTGAGGGAATAGGACCCTCAAGCCTAAAAGATTTAAGCTATCATTTTGTTTGTCATATCTTTCTATTACAAAAATAATCAATTCTTATTCAGGCAATGTTATCTAGTTCACTTCACACTGAAGATAGAATTTCTTCAATAATTTGTTTCGTTGCGATTCTTTCTGTGCACAAATTTTATAAATTTCGTTGAAGTTTTAATAATTGCAGAATATAAATCGTATTTATTTCAATAACAGAATAATATATTTTCTTTTTTTTCACTTCCGAGAATAAGTTTCTTCAAGAGTGTTCATGGTCTATTTATAAAGATGTTTTCAAATGAACTTAAGTACAGATATATAATATGGGTACTACTGATAAAATTAATTAAACAATATAAATTTCTCAACTGTTTTACAACAAACTTTCATAACATTAAAATGAACTGCGAATTGCACATCAAGACATAGAATTAACTGTTGTAACCCACGTAGTGGAGCACTACACCCGTATGTACAAGACACTATCTGTTATCTACTTTTGTAATTGTAAGTAATAAAGAACAAAGAACACTATTTGAAGTAAAATAAATTGGTTGAAATAGAACAGCACATGATCGAATATTACATTTTTAGTGTTGACTCGTTTTATTTTTCCGTGTATATGCTATTTATGCGATAAATAGAAAAAAAATATAGGTATACTCTACATATAATATTCGTAAAATGTGATGACTGTTTCCGCGAAGGAAGTGATTCACATATGTATTTTCCACACAAGAAAAACAAACTACATATAAATGATATGGCCGGGTCCAATAGACCCGTCCGTCCGTAAAGAGAGTCATCCATAACTGTGACGAAACTAATTGAATTTGAAAACAAGCGAAACAGGATCTTGATTGTCTTTAAAAATGATGAAAAGTCGCGGGAGCTGAGGTCACTAGCTTGTGGTGTTAAAATATAAAATATTAAAAGAAATTGAGTTCGGGTTCCATCCGTCGTTATAGGGTTAAATGCTTGCAGGTACATGCGTTTAGAAGTAAATGCAGAGACAACTAAATACATGGAAATTCGCTGGGATCATAATACTACAAATTATGGATTAATCAAAATATCAAGTAATACCTTCGACAAAATGGACACTTTCAAACATCTAGAATCAATATTAAGAGACCAAAACTACATCCACGAAGAAATTAAATGTCAGCTGAAAGCAGGAAATTGTGTTATTATTGAGTTCAAAATCTTTTGTATTCTCGAATTCTGTCGAGGAATATAAAGCTTGAAATATAGAAAATAATAATTATGCCTGTTGTGCTATATGGTTGAAAACATGACAGTTACTCTACGGAAGAATGTAGACTGAAAGTATTTGAGAACAAGATCCTGAGACGAATATTCGGACCTAAGAGGAACGGGAATGGAAAATGGCGGAAACTTTATAATGAGACACTGCATAGTTTATACTGTTTACCAAACATTGTTAGGGTCATCAAGAGTCGGATTCTCAGGTGGGCAGGTTATCTAGAAAGTATGAAAGAAAGTAGGAACGTTTTCAAAATTTTAACTGGAAATTCAATGGGAAATTAAGACCATTAGGAAGAACTAGCCACAGGTGGGAGGACAATATTAAAACGAACATCACAGAAATATAGGAATATAGTAGAAACTGGATCCAGTTGGCTAAGGACAGGATGGAGAGCTTTTGTGAAAGTGGCATCGGACCTTCGGGTCCATAAACCATAGTTTATTTATTTATTTATATTAGCGTCAATTACCCGCTTCGTTGGGTTAAAATAATAAAAAAATAAGTAATATGTTCCGTTAGTCAGTCACTTTATACTATTACTGAAGAGCTCTCTGTTATCGGTCATTTTCGATCATTTTATATATATATATATCTCCCCTCCCCCTTCCTACAAGTTACGGGGCTGAATTTGGATTTAAACGGGATCAGAAGTGTCACTCTTCAACTCAGCGACTCCGAAAACTATAAATTTGATATAATATAGGTTATTTTCGATCATTTTTATATATCTACCCCTCAACCAAGTTGCGGGTCTGAATTTGGATTAAAACAGAATCGGATGTGTCACTGTTCTCTGCGACTCCAAAAACTAATATCGGTTATTTTCGATCATATTTAAATATCTCCCCCTGCCTCCCTCCAAAGTTACACTGTTAGAGTGATATGATAAAAACCATCTCAGGTCCGAACATAATCTATGTTGAAAATTTGATCGAGATCGGTCGGGAGGTTCAAGAGTTATTAAGTTTTATTTACTTTTATATATATATTTCCCCTCCCGCTCCTCTAAGTTCTACCGTGGCGGCGCAGTGGCTAAGTGGTAGAGCGTTCACCTCTGGTGCTTGGGGTCCCGGGTTCGATCCCAACCCCCGCCAAGTGAACATTGTAGTGGACAAACACCGTGCTCGTGGTATTTCTCGGGGCTCTCCCGTTTCCTCCCACTTTCACCATTTCACTCATCATCACCGTTTCCTTTAGCCTAACCGGCATAACCGTTGGACGTAAAACAAAGATTTTATTTCATTTTTTTCTAACAACTTGTAAGTTCTACCGTGCAAGTGAAAAGATAGAAAACTTTCCGGATTCGAACCTAGTCTATGTTGAAAATTTGATTGCGATCGGTTCGGGTAGTTCAAGAGTAATAAAGTCAGAAACATAATCCTTTTGATTTTTATATAGATTGATTTTTATATATTTTCCCCTCCTCCCCCTCCCCTAAGTTCTACAGCAAAGTGAATAGATAAGAACACTCTCAGGTCCGAACCTCATCTACAATATGTTGAAAATTTGATCGGTCAGGTGGCTCAAGAGATTAAGAGTCACAAACATAGTCACTTTCAATTTTGTAATATAGATAGACGCAAAGTTTAAACAAATTGCCTTCAATAAACATTTTGAAACAAAGTAAATTTTCCTTATGAATATTTTACTGGTGAATTTTCTACAACTTGTGATTCTACCATCACGCACTATCAAGACACTCATTTCAGTAAGGTAGCATAATAATAATAATAATAATAATAATAATAATAATAATAATAATAATAATAATAATAATAATAATAATAATAATAATAATAATAAACATACATGTATAGTATGTATGATGAATTTTTAAGGTTTTCGTATTCTGAAAGAATACCTTTGGTTTGTTCTTAGTATGTAAAAAAAGGCCACCCCATAGGAAAGTCATCCAGGCCCTCTTTAGAACAACTTGATGGCTACACTACTTGATGGATTGATCAACAATTGAAACCCTTAAATCTTGGTGCGAATACTAACAGATTAACGGTGATCTTGGAACCCATTTGGAGTTAGAAAGTAGTTTTTATTGATTGACGATAGAGAAAAAATGTCCAAGGAAGATAAACAAAACATGTTTATGGAGTAGATAGCAGAATTTTCGCTATGGAGAAAGCCATGAACTATTAAATGTGACACGAGTTGAACTCTGTTGGCAACATATATGAAGATACAAGGTTTGTTACAAATTATTCATTTACATGTATAACTAGAGAGCATAATTATCTATCTGAAATGTTATGACGTGACAAGAATCCTTATGGATTAGTAAATCGTAAGAACCTGGGGGTGTTGTCCTTTGGCCTTAGCTTTCCAACCATTCGATTGGTTCAGATCAAATGATCAAGAGATATAATATCTTAAGAGAAATAACATACAAGATACTGTTTGTTTCCGTTGAATTCATAATTACGTCTATAAACACGCGTCGTAGTATATCTATATAATATAGGAATATGTTTATGTCTAATTGATACTCGGATACCGATAGATGATAAATTTAGTTCTCGTAGCCAATTATCTGTCAGATAATTCATCGCTGTTTCAGGAAAACAATGATTAAGTACAACATAGTAAATGTCAAGGACATTTCGGGTGTTTCATTAGGTCGTGTTTAATTTAGTCATAGTGGTGTTGTTATGTGTGAAGAATAGACATGCTCTGGATGTTTACTGTTTAACCCTTTTATAGCAAAACGTTTTCTAGTTTTCTGTGCGGGTGTTTTTCTAATATTACCAAAATATCTAAACACTAATTAAAAGCGACGGAAAGCGAGTAATGCAGGTGATTATATAATATGTAGATAGATAGAATTTTGCATATCAAAACATATTTGTAAGTTATTGAGGAATCAAAAGTACCAGTCTCATTTTATGTTCAGAGTGCTCATGAACTTGATATATGGATACACTTTATGAGGAACTTTGAAAAGGGACACAGGTGCTAAGTTGCAATATCTTATTGCTTGTTTCAACAGCTGATAGTTTTGGGAGTTCGGATTTTTATCCACCGTGGGTTCGAGTTTAACTGAGGAGGATGGCTGTTTTTAATTGTCATAATAGTTTCTGTATTTCTATCTTTGTCATATTCAATTAAGTAAAACAATGAACACGATTAATTGGAAGATCATGGAGACGAGTGTCTCGGTTGGAACTCGTTAGAAAAATAAAAGTTGTAGAGAACTCAGTTCTGGTCCAAGGGTCTCTTGTTCGATCCCAGGCAATGTGGATTCGTAGTAGATAAGTTTGTAATTTTAAATTTTCTCGGGATTTTCCAGTTTCTTCTCACATTTTCATTCCACATAATTTTAATAATCATTCACTTTCATTAATCATCATTAATCATTAGATATTTATAAGAAATAATAAAAGAGAGCAATTATAAGAAATGTACGGACTTATTTTTATATCTTCTTTGCCCTAAAAATCACATTGGAAACAAGACAAGCTCAATACAAAAATTGACTTTGGATTCGGAATGCGTGGAAGAAAATAAGAGGATGTTTAATTTAAAACATTTTTCTATAACGTATACTTTACCCTTAGAATGATATGGACATTTTTTTAAAATGTAAAAATGTTTTCATCACAATGCAAAGCCATTTCAGGGACAACGAGTACTTTCGGTTTGAAACAAAAGTTTCCTGATTTATTGAGGTAGTTCTTAAAATGTTTTTTCTTTCTTTTTTTAAGTATACCATTCCATTTTAGAAATTTGACTTTCTGCGTAAATGAACTACCTTCGGCTTTAGAAAAAGGTTGGAAATATCGCTACCTAAATTCAGGCATAGAGTCTATAGTATTTAATATTTTGAAAATTATTCTCAATATTAGAAGGAGTGAACAGGAGATATCTTATACTCGTATATTATTTTCTCTCTCTGTTTTAAGCTACGGTTTAAACGCCACTTTTTGGGCAAAGAAGCCATTTTTCAAATAATGTATGAAATAATAGTTCTTATTTTCTTACGTACATATCGAATTTTGATTTTTTTAAAAAAAATGTTATTTTCATTTTATCAACTCGATTGCCAGTAAGTTATGAAATTCAAATAGACATACAATTTGATGCTTTAATTTTTTTGCTTCAAGACTCAAGATTAGATGTGTAATAAGAGCGAGTTAAAGGCCTAGTACGAATTAATTGCCTCACCGTATATATTCTTAAAATAATAATAACAAAAATTTTTACTTAATTAATGTTCCCTGAGGCAACTGATTTTCTACTAGTTCAATAGATGCATTGTAGAATTATAGATATCCATTATTCTAAGTAGGTGTGTAAATGTGAGAGAATTTTAATCATTAGATCTGCAGAATTTTATCCTTAAATATGCATATATTTGGCTGGTAAGTTTATAATAATTGAGACATATTTAGATATACTTTACATTGGCAATAATGTACTGAGAAAATACTGTGAAGCAGTGTTGGGTAAGTTACTTGTAAAACTGTAACGCGTTACAAGTTACTTTACTTTCTCTTAAAATGTAACGCGTTACTAACGCGTTACTTGCCCCCAAAAGTAACTGTTACTTTACTTCGAAAGTAACGCGTTACTAACGCGTTACTTTTAGGTCCGAAACTTTGAATATGTGAAAAAAAATCTTATTATTTCAATTTTCCGTGCTACTATTACTTCCGCTATTATTATTATTATTATTATTATTATTATTATTATTATTATTATTATTATTATTATTATTATTATTATTATTATTATTATTATTATTGCACGTTCTGAATCGCTTTATGTAAATGCAAGGACAAATTTTTACTTGACAGTTATATAAACATTTTCATATAATGTAACATTGACTAAAATGCCATACTGCTTTACTCGTAGGGATGGGCACAAGCGAGTTCGAGCGAGTTTTCTTTGAAACTCGATTCGACTAGAAACATACACCTGAGAACTCGGCTCGAAAAATTTCCTCCAACTTGACTCGAATTCGAGTCGTGTTTCTAGTCGATTCGAGCCAAATCCGATATGTAGTTTCGAGTAATCTCTTCAAGTATCTTACATAGACAATATAATTATTATCAATGATACTACTACTTATTATTATTATTATTATTATTATTATTATTATTATTATTATTATTAATAATAATAATAATAATAATAATAATAATAATAATAATAATAATAATAATAATAATAATAATAATAATAATAACACTGTGTATAAACATGAAAGAAAGGCGGTTTGTATTTGAATACTAAAAAGCTAGTTGATTGCCAACCTAGGTAGTCGTGAAGTCTAGAAGTCAAGGACATTGTTCACGAACTTCTGAATTTGGGTTGAGGGTCTAGGTTGAGTGTTCGGGCTCGAGCTAAACATTGTTAAAAATTATAGGGCACTGGCCAAATATCTTCAAAACTGCTCTCCCGGGTTTAGAATTGTCAACGACTCGAACAGCTCGGCTCACAGCTCATTCACTATCTACCCGAACCGAGAAGTGAGCCGAGCCAACAGCTCACCCAACCGAGTCGGCTAGAGCCCTCGGCTCAGTTTACCTGAACCGAGCAGATAGTTCATCCCAACCAAGCCAGCTCGAGTCAATGGTTCACCCCAAGGGAGCCGGCTCGATTCATGGGCTCAGTTGAGCCGAGCTGAGCTTGTTATAAAAAATCTCTTGTGGTCTTGATATCGAGACGAGACGAGTTGCGAGCAGTGTCTCCTCTCGTGAGCAACATTAAAAATATTCTATATTACTGCTTAGCTTATATTTTTTATGGCTTTCGCTTTCCAGTGAAATCAGATCATGATTTCAAAACGAGTTAAAACGAGCGAGCCATTTATCAAACTCGACTCGACTCGAAACTCAACGCCAAAAACTGTGAATTGGCTCGGAACTCGACTCGAGAATATTACCTTTGACTCGATTCGAAACTCGACTTGAATTATTCGAGTAGAGTTTTAGCTTGATTCGCCCCCATGCCTATGCGTTAGAAAAAAAATGGTTACTTATTATTATTCTGCTAAACTAGTTATATACTTCTGTAATAATAACAATGTTGTTAGGTAAAATTAAAAGTACAGAATATAAAGAAACATTACACTACAACTAATAAAATATAAATACATGAAGAGGAGGTGAATCAAAACTTGCCAGTAACTCTGAAATCGATACATGCTTTTTAAAGCTAGTTGTTCCAAACTCTATAATCAACAGGACTTTAGGATACGCAAACTGATCTAAATGAACTCTAATGTTACGTACCATCAACATTACACCAATAAAGTAAGCCTGCTCATCAGAACACAGTTTATTCATATTAACCCCTTACTGTATATCGTTAATTATGACACTTCAGTTGTTGGTAAATATTTTCTTGCCGGGGCACCACTTTACTTTTAAATTATGTCCACCATCATCTTCAGATTTTAAGAAAAAGTATTCTTTCAAATGTTCGAACGATAAAGTATATCCGTTCTCCATCTTCATAAAAACTACACTAATCAAAGTAAAATAGATTACCGGTACCACTGCACTCGTAGTTCACTCACTGAATGTATTGATTTGGAGCTGTCAAAATCTACGACAAAATTTTCCTGCTGCTTTCAATCAGTACACGTGATTTCCCTAAAGCTGTCCTCATCTTCCAAAAACAGCAAGTGGCACTATAATCTTATCTGTTTCTTTGTGTGTCGGTGACTGACTGTCGGTCACTGACATACGTAGTTCATGCTCTATTGTTCTATTCTGAGAAATTCACTTACGGGAAAGAAGCATTTGTTTCCGAAAAAAAAAAAAAATACATATATTGTAGTTACTCGTCCTAAATGTAACGCGAAAAAAGTAACGCAAACTAGGTACGTTACTTAAAAATTTGTAACGAGTTACCGTTAGTTACTTTGGAAAAAATGTAACGCGTTACTAGGAAACGTTACTTAAAAAGTAACGCGTTACAAGTAACGCGTTACTTGCGTTACGTTACTTCCCAAGACTGCTGTGAAGTACGCATGTTACAGGAAACACACACACACACACACACACACTCACACAAAAGATAATCTTTCCAATTGTTACAGGATTACAACAAAGTAACTTAGAAACAAGAATGTATCCATGTACGCAAACAAATGTACGGTATACCTTTAGAAAATTTCAATTAGACTGTCACTTGTATCACAGCAAATATTCTACCAAATTTTAGGTTTGTTATTTCTAAATCTGACAGATTACGTAACAACTCAGAATAAAAACACAAAAAAATATACGATAAGTTAACGTTCTCTCAATTTTCTCATAAAATAACAAAGAACTAAACATTATCGATTTAATTACTAATTTAAATGTAGTAGTTTCTGTTTATTTTCGTATTAATTAAATAAAACTAAGATAATCTGTTTTTCCTTGGCAGGTCTTCAAATCATCATGTACATAAAATGGTCTTATTATCATATCTCAATGGTTTTGTTGTTGCATTCGGGTACACAAACTGTCGACGGATTCATTCCATTTCTTCAGAATGAGGCTGATACCTACGCTGATTTAATAGGATGTATAATTACAACAGGTTATGAAGTATTCTTGCACACTAGATCACTTGCAGTTTTAGATACAACTAGTCATGGAGTTGGTTTATCAATTGTTCGGAACATTAAAAGCAGGCTTCCAGTTCCGACTTTTTTCCATATTTTAGATCCAAATTCACAGCTGCCAGAATTGAAAATGTTTGACATCCATGAACATAGTGATGCTTTAATAATTATATCTTCCAATGAAATGTCGTTTGTTGACGACTTAGAGAGGGCCGAAAAACTGAGTTATTGGAATCCACGAAGCGAAACGTTTATAGTACTAACAGATGTTCCAGTGACAACTGATCAATTGAGATTTGTACTGGAGCTCGCATGGTCACACAAAATTTTAAATGCTTTAGTATTTGCATTTGCTAATACTAGTTTTGAATCTGGTCGTGACTTAAGTGATAAGTTAGTGCGCGTGGTTAGCTTTAATCCATTTTTGACTGATAGTGATGGTCGGAATGGAACTTTGTACCAGGTGTTGAAAGACGGTAAGTGCAATCGAGCTAACTCCAGATTCAGAAAAGGTAAACTATTTCCAGACAAACTTAAGAACCTTCATGGGTATACTTTAAGGAATAGAGGATTCCATAAATTTCCTACTGTTCTATATGAACCATTTTCAGAAGATACCAAAGTACGTATTCCTGAAGACGGAACTGATGTAAATCTAATTTTAGCTATAGCAAAGCACATGAATTTTACATTAGACAGTCTAAATTGTAGACGGCCTCAATACGAAGCAAATATATCGTGGAATGGTATATTAGATGATGTGGTGACTGAAGAATCTGAATTCTTTCTGAACAGTATGCCTTTATACAGAAACGAAACTCAAGTAATGGACTACACCATTCCGGTGGAAACTTTTCCTCTATCCTTTGCAGTTCCAACAGCACAAAGAATACCCTTATCAAGAGCAATGATGCTATCATTTGAGCTTATAGTGTGGATCCTGATTCTGAGTTGTGTTGTGTTAACAGAAGTGATATTACGTTGTTTTATGAAAGTGATATACCAACAAGAATTGGTACTAGTGCAAACTAATATGTTTATCTATGTTTATTCAGCGTTTCTGCAGATGTCCGTGGATCTACCAAGAACCACAACAGTACGTATATTGTTCGTATCTTTTGCATACGCCAGTCTTGTAGTTACTACAATTTATCAAGCACACTTAGCGCGAATTTTCACAGTGCCTCTGTACTACAATAATGTTGATACATTAGAAGACGTGTCAAAAACAGGTTTGGAAGTGCGAAGTTATCCAGAACATCGAGATGCTATCATGAATTCCTCAAACGCTGCAATGATTGAAATGTCCAAAAGATATATACCAGATTTTGACGTGGTTGGAGTTTTGCAAAGAATGGCAACCCAAAAGGACGTAGTGTTATTTGAACCTCGCGTGTATTTAGAAAATCTACTTGTTGACCTGAATTTATATAAACATGGTCGTCCATTACTACATATTGTTCAACAGCCAGTACTCATACATTATATATCATTTTTCTTTAGAAAATGGTCACCGTTTCTTCCTAAATTTAACATCCTCATAACGAGACTTTTGGAAGGAGGGTTTCGAGACAAATGGAATAGTGATTTAAGGTTTAACATGAAACTTCAACACAAAGTTTTACAAAGTTCTGGAGATAAACAAGTTCGCAGAAGAGTAATTTTAACTCTCCACCATTATCAGTGTACGTTCTGGGTTTTACTGTTTGGACTTGGTATGAGTGTGATTGCAATGTTATGGGAAATCAGTAAAGGAAGACTTTGTTTTAGACAAAAGCATATAAAAGGAGTAAAGGTAAAGTGAATGTCAAATATCTTAAGTTTAGGGATATAATCTAGTATACGGGAATATATGATGTATACTCACCTAATATTTTTATAGTTCATTCTATACTCACCTTAAATTTTCAAGAAAGATAAAAACAGAATATACGGGGATGGGTATGTCATATTTTCTGAAAACCGTTAATCAAAGACCTATCAAAAATTCTAGCAGTACATCACTGTTTAAGTTAATCAGATAGCAAAGGAATTATTAATTTTTATATGTACAATATATTGCAATTATTCCTCGTTTTCTATATACAAATTTCAGAAATGTATATACAATTAATCGCTTACTCGATACATGAAGGGAATCTCAGTACAAATAATAGTAGGAATAGTAGTACACTTGTAGTAAGGAACATGCAAGCCAAGAGTACAAATTTCGACTCCAGTTTTATTGTAATAGATATAATATTTGTGCGTTACATTTCAAGATCATTCATTTATAAATAAAATCACAATAACTTATAGTTTGATATGCTTTAACTTGATGTGCTTAATTGTTAAAACTTGCTCAAGTTAATTTGGAATTCGAAAGATAAATATTTTTTTTAAAAAAAAAGCTGTTAGTATTTGATTGAAACTTACTGAAAGTTTTCATTTACTTTGTTATGCTTGGGTAATTTGGTATTTTTCATGAACTCGTCGTAAATAGCGAAAATTCTTTGCATGCATATTAGGTCCTATGCAAAGTAGCTTGCAGCGTTGTATCCACATTTATTGGCTGTTTTCTGAGTATGCTTTGCATATATGCGACCACCAGTACATTTTGGTGTTGTGGACTTACATGACATGACAGGATAAACATCGGGTAATGGAATTTCATTTTTGTCCTCTCATTTATCCAGGTTCTGAATTAAGACTTCGCAAAAACAGGTACTTACAGCTAGTTCTATATGAAATTAAGTTGCAAAAACATTTCACTATTATTTTCCGCCCTAAAATATGTTTAAACATGTTTTTTCTTTTGGTAAACTTAAATGAAATATCTGCCAAATTATCTCGTTAAGGAATTTAAATAAACACTTTACACCGATTGGAATCTAGCACATCTACTTATAGTTATCTCATGATTTCATCACGTTTTGTCACTTACGGTATTTTACTTGTAAGAACTAGATTATTTACAACTTTTTGATATTAAGAGAAAAATCACAATAAAATAGTACATGAATTGTTATGTGTATATATTCAATTTTAAAATAATGAAACTTAAAATAAAAGTAATCTTTTCTGTATCAAATTCATTTTACTTCTGTATGGTATGTGTTTCATAAATTAATCAAGAAATTAATTTTTCCCACAAGAAACTTCAAATGTAATATTTTATGCTTCTTTCTAATTCTATTGCTTAATTTCTAAAGATACTGACAATTTAAAAAAGAAAAAAAAAGTCCTGCTAAGAGTGATGAAAACTGTAAAACTGGTTGCACCACTACAATTTTGAAGGAATATTGTATTCTTGTAAATTCTCTGTAAGATCAACACAATACTACTAAACATTGGGTGTAATCTTTTGTTTTATGTTCAAATGAATAAATGTGTTTTAGTATCAAAATACTAAGAAGTAAATTAATTTTGAATTTAGATTAAAGTTTAGCGTCTCTTTGAGCAGCGAAGCTAAATGAAAGATAGACCTACAACTTAATGTGGAATCCAACCACATGAACTCCTGCCAGGAATCGAACCCGGATCTCCGGCGCCAAAAACATGTGTTCTAATCATGTAGCCTCGAGGAAACTCCCTCATCTTGCGTATAATGTGAATAAAGTATTATTGTCACTCTATCAACATTCAGATAGTTTAACAAAGAACAGTTGTTCTAGATGAGCATCGTCACACATATTATGTTTTACAAAATGAATCACAATATCAATAAACATTTGTGTTTAAGAAGTTTGTTCAAGTTATTAACAAATTTTCACAGCAAGTATATATTTTTCGTTAGATATTTTTTCTTTACAGCGATTCATTGAAAATAAAAGCATAAAACCTGAGTAACAGATGAATGTAAGTAAATATAAGCGCAGGTGTTTATCGTAATGCAACTAATTGGACTTATGTGCTTTCCTAACCTTTAGTATTGTTTGAAAGGACTAAAACTCCGATCTCTTATGTCTATACACTTACACATATGCCGTTAACTAACATCAAAGTGCGATCTGTTGTAGTAGTAATAGTAATGAATGTTGATGGTTTGGCGTGAGAGCAAAGATTCAAGTGACTGAGATTCAAAACAAGAATGAGACTTTTCGTTTTATTTTTTCTTCCTTTCTTTCTCCCTTTCCGCGTGTTAATAATCTTAATTACAAAATCATGAAAGACAACATCTTTCATCTCGCATAAGAGAGTGTTAATACAATTATGAATTTAAAGAAAAAGATTTCGACGAGAGTGTGTGCTGCATGATGAAAAAAATATTTAACTTTTCATCAACGGTATATCACAGTGTACATATACACACAAAACTAAGAATTTTTGATAATTATTACAATTAATGGAAATGAAAAATGGAAGTTTATGGGACATGAGTCTGTTGGAATACAAAGTGCACCAAATGGAAATTTCATGCACCAACATGTTTAATTATACCGATATTCTTGAGCTGAGGTACAAGAAGAGAAAACATTGTGTAAAATGGTGAGGTGAAAAACAGAAATGCGCCAGCAGCGTTTTTCAAACTATGATCCCCGAGGTACGACCTTGTAGTCCTCCTGGATTAGATATTAGTCCAAAAAATAAAATAAAATAATATTTATTTTCAAACGTTTTCTTTTTTAAAAAATAACAAACAAAGTAAAACAAACCATCCTAAAAAGAGAAAAGTAAAAATCTATTTTCAAGAAAATTACTTAAGAAGAAAAGATTTATAATTATATCACTTTTAAAAAGCATGAGGAACACTAATATAAAATCATTTAATTTATATGAAAATTAAAGAATTTATAAATTGATATATATATATATATATATATATATATATATATATATATATATATATATATATATATATATATATATATATATATATATATATATATATATATATTACAAATCTGTTATGAAAAATAGTAAAAGTTTAAAACTTTGTTAAAACTTGCGAATATTAACCCTAATCAGTAAAGCTAATTGCATACGAAAAAGTTGATATCGATTTTAA
Organism: Thermobia domestica; assembly: GCF_964235325.1. NCBI lineage: Eukaryota > Metazoa > Arthropoda > Insecta > Zygentoma > Lepismatidae > Thermobia > Thermobia domestica. The sequence continues at coordinate 175,587,326 of NC_137462.1, forward strand.
AAGGTCAGACAAGATATCTACTCATAACCACAACATATATAAAAGTATCATCATCATCATATGTATTCTGCGATTCTTGGCAGGTTACTTGCCGCAGCTCAGAAGTTTTCATGCTCCACGGGCTTCCGCTAACCTGTTCGTCTTCATGGACGATTTTTTCTGTTTTGATATCATCCATAAATTGTAATCTCCTTCGCCCCCTCCCTCTCTTTCCTGCCATCATACCCTCAACAATGAAATATTGTATTGGAGTACAATATTCCAAGTATCTCAAGTAGAATGGAATATTGTATTGTCACCCAAGTTAAGTCCCGGTGTAAAATCTCATCATCGTTATGACGTACACGCTTGAATCTGTTACAAGTTAGAAGAATAGCATATAAAAAAGAAAAATACCGTCATATTAATTGTATACCACACACATTAGCTGAGGATCTTAAACAGATATACAGTTGATTTAGTAATGTAAAAATATACAAATTCTAATCGCTTATATGGATGTTTTGTTGTAAAACATTCTTGACGACTTTCAATTATTTTATTTAAAAATAATAATATGCGTTTTCTCTTATAAATAAATTCTATTTATAAAAAATAAAACATATTAACCCGTGTGTCACGTTAATTCCTAATAATAGTACATGGTCAAGCTAATAGAAGCTACTATTATTTGCATAGCCCGGTGCCAAGAGATGTCGCTAGTGTGCAGGCAATTTTGGAGATTTAAAACTATTGTGATGACTTTATTGTAGCTTAAAAACGGCATTGTTTCAATTTAATTATTTAACATAGTCTATCATAATTCTCCTGTAGTGTACAACGGACGGACAATTAGTATAAAACTAAAGAAATTTTAATTGATATTATTTAAAAATACGTATAAGTGGGGATGTACTTAGCAAGTTGAGGGAGAACTCAAGACTTTTTCAGGGGAACCGAACTTTTAGAAATTAAAAGCAGACTTAAAGTCCTATTACAGAACGTGAAAGCATTAATAACTCACCATGCATAGGCTATATACAGTATATCTACAGTAGGACGTCGATAATTCGAACGTCAAAAATCCGAACACGGTTCCTAGAACCTTTTTATATTTTGTCTTAGCGCTAGCGATAAACAAACAATAGGATTGTCCGTCGGCGTTGAGTGAAGTCAATGTTTTTACAAAAGCTCATTCATATGTAATTGTTTGTCATATATATTTGTATTTTTATTTTCCCTTAGGCCTATATAAGTTAAGTTTTAAGTGTGAGTTACAAGAACAGTGTAATTTAGTGTACGAGCAGGTTCTTCAGAAACATTAAATGTAAGTAGCCTTATGTACGGTATTGTAATTACTGTATGTACTGTATAACCACTATATCGATAAAAGAGCATACCGTACAGTATATTTAAGCCTAAATGGCATTTTCTTGATCATTTTCGAAAATCCGAACAGTTTGAAAATCCGAACTACCTGTGGTCCCAATTAGTTCGGATTTTCGACTTCCTACTGTATATCTATACCTATCTATCTATATGTATATATGTTAGAAGGGAATCGAACCCGCGATTCTATAGCATGTGATCACTTACCCTGTGTATTTTCTACTCTACTACATAAATCCGAAACTCTACTATATTAAATAACAAATTTCGGTAGAAGAAATGAAAACCATGCTACATAGCAACGTCTTGTACTGCATTATTTGTTTTTAATTTCTTTTCACTTATACGCTAAAGTCGGAATAGACAGAAGTAAATAACTCATTGTCTTAATAAACTATCATATTTAATCAATGCAGGGTTGTATATTTACTTTTGGGCCACCCTGTATTTCACTTAGCAACATTTTCATTCTATCCATTCTGAATGTACGGTTAAAGACAAAAGTTATCACAAGTCTAAAGATGAAATTTACTGATAGTTTTAGGGGCGTACGTAAGGAGGGCTTCCGGGTTTTAATCCCTCCCTTGAGCAAGCTATTATAAAAATAATATTAAACATTTACCATATTAAAATATGTATACAGACATCTGAAATCATTTATGAACTTGGGAGCTTGGAACCTCCCCTCTTTGATGAAATTCTGAACCCTTTCTATCTTACATTTCTTGAGGAAAGAATAAAGTTTACAACAAAACGAAATACAGTAGATAGATTAACTGAAACAGAAAATGCTAATGTTCATAATACTCTCTTTTTCTTTCTTTCTTTTTACAACAGTTATTCTATTAATATTCAATCTTCTTTCTTCTTCCGATCTCTAAGCGTAGAAGCTTCCTCCTGTTATCTCGCAAATGCTTAGATCTTGGTTTGTGGATTGATACGACAGTCATTACAGTACACTACTGGATAATTATGTCATATGACAACCTACACAATGAAATTATTTCGTATTGTCCATATCGTATATCCAATTTTATTTGCTTGGTTATTGACATTCCCTGGAAGGAAGTTTATATTTTGTGCATATTAATCTAAAATACGTATCTTACCACTTCATAAATTTTCCATCTAATGATAAATCACATTCAATCTAACGTTAGGATGAACAGAAAGTTAATCACTTGATTGCAGGTAGAACTTCTTGTGCAAACAGTATATGGCAGCAAGAAGTATTCGCAATAGAAGGCAGCTAGAAACCATTGGTTAAAGAAGGCCTTATTATTGTTAGATGCCCTGATGAGAGGCCGGGTGGGTGGGTGGGATGCGTGATGAATTTAGCAAGATGAACCCAACCATTATCACACATCATGTGCATTAAATCAGTGGAACCGTCGGTCAGCTACCTACGAATTGCCAGTTGCCGTGCTACAATACATACACACCGAGTTTCGTACCGTAATTACACCAAGATAACGTGTAACAACTACTTTTCTTTGTAACATATTGCGTATGTTTTATTTTATTTATTTATTTATTTTTTGTTATGAACCAAACCTGCGGTGTCTCGCAACCGTTACTGCTTAAAAAGACACATTGCTCTAAGCAAGTGTCGCTTCACAGAACAACATCAATAAATAAAACCCAAGCACAAGAAAGTAGATACTTAGACATACCAATACAACTTTTTCTTATGCATAAATTGTACTATTAGATTTAATCATAATCTTTATCCACATTATCAGTTCTTTAGATTTTTTTTCTTTCGATCGTAAACAAACTTTTTTTGCAGCTAGGTCGTTTCATATCAAATCAATTGAATAAAAGACCTTGTTGTTACTTCAAGTACTGAGATTTTGATATTTGTGTACTTACAATATTAAAAACGAAAAGAAATGACTGTAAATATCATATGCTCATTGCGTTGAAGTTATTGAATTTGAATGTGGGTCTCGAAGTTTAATAAATTAGGTTTATGTGGACAAAAAAGAAATCAGAAAATGATTATTCAAACATCAGCAAACTGTTCCATGATGATTACGATTATTATTATTATTACCTGTTTTATTGAAGCATGGAGCTTATATTTATTTTCTGAACAGATATTATTAAAACATTCTCGTTATTTCTGATAGACTTATTACACAGACACACACAAAAAATAAAAGTTCTGTGTATCGGACTCAGGGTATGGATTCGATATATTTTGTTGCTCAGAATCAAAATTTCGAAATCCCAGAAAGATTAATCGTGTCAATTTTTTTGTTATCGTACATCTTGTACAATTTTAGATAGGGAGGATTATGTAACACAGCAATTAAAAGTAAGTTCTGTTCAGCGGATCCTAGGGTGTGAATTCGATGCATTTTGTTACACAGAATCCAAAATTTGAAACCCTAGGACGATTGACCGTGTTAGTTTTGTTTTAGGGCGAAAAATGTGTGTCACTCCTACAAAAAAAAAAAAAAAAAAAAAAAAAAAAAAAAAAAAAAATCGCCTATAAAAATTGGCACAATCAGTCGTCCTGAGGTTTCGAAATTTGAATTCTGTGGAACAAAATACATCGAATTCATACTTGGGGTCTGGAGCACAGATTTTTTTTTTTTTTGTGTGTGTGTGTGTGTGTGTGGCTGTGTTATTAGTGCGTTCTTCTTCGGTAAACACAATTCTGGGAGCGATTTCACAGTGGAGTAGTTTTCATTGACTTGTCACAGTACAAAATTGCAAGACATTAAATTAAAACAAACGATTTATTAAATCAATAAGAATGTTTTATACTTTGTTACTCTTCTACGCTGATGGACCCAGCTAACACTTTAAAAATCTCTGAGAATTTTGTATATTAATTAAAAAATTTTTTTAAAAAATTATAAATAGTTATATGTTTTATTTCTTTGCAAGAAACAGTTGTATTTGTAATTTCTATGAGTTGTTTATTTTTCTTTATACGATAACTTATTGGATATGGAAAACAACCAAATAAAACATCATTCATTTGAAAAGTAAAAGTAATAACATTATATTTCAGCCTTCTAACTAGAATGATTTTTTGCTTCGAAAAACATCAAAGCGTAGCTAACGGTAAGTCTTACTCACATACATATACAGAATGACGTCATGTAAATAAAATATTGAATCCTGAAAGATTACAGGCAATAACTCCCTTAATCCAGTTAGGAATTTTCGAACATGAAGCTATATAATAAATGATTTCTTTTAACAACAGTATCAATATTATGACAGAGAGAGGAAAAACAAACTGGGTATAAGTTCTTTTTTTTTTTTATTAGATTGGTTTGGAATTGAAAATTTCAAAAGTAGTAAAAAAAACCAAAAAGCAAGTGGAGGTGTTTATCCATCATATGTAAAATATAGACAGCATTAAATTTCCGATGTTGTTAAAAACAGGGGAGAGAGAGAGAGAGAGAGAGAGAAAAGCAAAGCAATGAGAGAGGTTTAGTACAAGCTTGTTTTAATCCCTGCTCATCTACATTCGTTTGTTTTATTGCGTTGCATTACAACAGGGCTGAGAAGGGGTTGCTCGTAGAGAATACAAGGGGGTGAGGGAAGGAGAGAAAAAGCAGATTTCCATGTTGAGTTGTAATGAGTGTGTTATCTTCGTTTATACAGTTTATGCATACAAATTTCACATTTCCATTTCAGATCGACATGAAGCGAGTGAGTATTCCATGTGCAAGTCTAAAACTGGTAGCTTTATATTTTACTGTTCTTTTTCATTATTTTCTCTTGCTTGTTTTGCTTTGGTTCTTATTATACAGACAACATTCCCCTCCTCTCTTTCTTTTACAATAAATGTCAATGTAACTTTATTTGTTTATTTATTACACTTTATCCGACGTGCAGCAGACTCGAAATGCACATGCGTGAAAAGAATTGATTGTTATTGATGCACAGTGAAACTGATGAATCTATCCTTCAATGAAATATTTTTTTTAAAAAAAAAAAGTAATTTATATAGAAACAAAATTTATATAGAAGTGAGAAAACTTGTAGAATGATTTATTTGATCATTATTTATAGTTAAACTTCATATTTCACTTGTGATCTGCAACATATGTATACATGGATGGACTGGAGCAGTAAAAATGATTGAGCTGAGTAAGGAGGGAAAATGGTAACTTGTGAAAAGGTTATACCATCGATGACTTATTAATAATAATTTGCCAACTTACTATGCAAACTGCCCTACGTTCGTCCAATAAATAACATGCCAACATTGGATCTTCCTATAAATTGCATACCACATAGGATCAATATACATTGCAAGGGTGTCTCATAAAGAACGCAACTTTTGAAATGCTCACCATTTCTTTTCTAGTAAGTTGACAGCACTGAACACTACACGATTTTTATTTGTGCTGAAAGTTGTGCAGAAGATACTCCGGAGATGTTTTGCGGAGATGCTCCGGAGTCACGAGGGTGAAGGCGTGTTCCACAGCTGCTCATAATTTTTGCGTTGTGCGATATAAAGTATTTTTTTTAGTTGTTGGATTATGAAACCCCAGAGAGCATTGTCTGGTGTCGTCATATCGGGACTTCTTGGAGGCCAGGCAAAGGGAGCTGGTGTAGATGCACAACCTCTTTCAATCCAGCGGCCAGGAAACGTCTGCGAGAACTTGGCGCAGAATTCAGCTGTGTTATGATATGGATGGTGATCATACCGATGTTTATGACTCTTAAGACTTCAAGGTAACTGTGTACAGGCATTCTACCATAACTAACACTATACTGTTGAAACTAAAGGGGGGTACGCCCACTTCCGGACCACCCTGTACAGAATATTCGAAAAAAATGGTGAGATTTCGTAGAGCTGCTGCGCAGGAGCGATGGCATTGAGTGGTTAAATGATACATCGTTTCATTCAAAATCTTAAATAGTTTATTCAGGGGCAAAAAAGCAAATACAGTGCTACTAGAATCCATTGTACTGTAACCTAAAAAAAATGTAAAAAAAGTGTGTTTGCTTGTCGGTATGTTTCAAATGTGTTCAGCAGTTACTTTAAAAATTATCTTTCAGCATAATTCTCCTCACTTTGTTCTATTGTTTCATTTTGCTTTGGATTTTCGTTTTGGAGATCAATAGATCAGATGTCAAGACCCGAACTTCAAACCGTTGGATATTTTCATGTGAGTTTTTTTTGTCAATGACATTCTGTACCACGTTAACAGCGACAATACGAACCACCTGAAAACAAAAACCAGCGACACAATTAGTACTGTTACACCAGATATGCTCGACATATATATCATGCATTTTCATGTGAGTATGTTTCTATGTATGCACTATATATATACTATGTATATTATTACAGTATAGAGGGTTTTGGTAGCACTGCGTTTTTTTGTTTTTTTTTTTTTTCATGAATGAACTCTTCAAGTTACACAACAAAATAGTATATCATTTAGCCACACATGTGTCATCACTCTTGTGCAGCATCAGCACGAAACTTCACGATTTTTTCACGAACGCTCTGTGTTTATACAAAAACTAAAGTTTCAGAATTAATCATAATTTTCGGCTATATCACATTAACCACTGTAGTGTACCCTGTCGTCTTGCTAGTGTTATAGTGTAAGGCTTCATTAGTAGCTATATACTTCAGTATCAGTTGTATCTCAACAGGTGAATGGTTATCTTACAGCATAACTTCTTCTTCTTCTTTTTTTTTTTTTTTAAGAAACAGAGACGAAAAAGATTCGTCTTTCTGAATTTCTTTAAAATTACCAGGAATATTTGCACTCACCATACCATTTTTTCTTAAGCTCATGATGTCTATTGGTGTCTCATATCTGGATTTCTCTTCGTTGAACGCTAACAGTATTGTAGGTTGGTTTGATAGGAATTTAGCGTCTCTTTCAGTATCACGGCTATATGGGACGAGGACCTACATACAGTTTAAGATGGAATCCGAACCATTGTAATACGTTCAAATTTTTGACGATTCTTCCACAAGGAATGCACCAAAGATGCTCCCGCTAATCACTAGACACGTTGACGGAAAATAACATTGTAACTTTTATCTAATTTACATATTTGTCAATAATTTATGCATTGTGATTGTTGCTAGTGTGAAAATTTAATGTCAATGAATTTTCATATTCGTATTTAGATATAATTCGATGAGCTGAGGAAAAGTCCACTAAATTAGTGGTAATGGTGATAGCGTTATTGTAAAGTTCATATTTCGTACAATATTCTGAAGAAATTAGTGTTCAGCTCATCAAAATCGAACGAGCTTTTAAAAAGTTTCGTATCCTACAGAGTGACGTAACTAGGCAAGGGCAGCCGGGGCAGTGCCCGAGGGCTCCCAGTCATAACAGTCTCTAAATACCCAGTCATACTTAAAGTAATTTTGCTTTGAGAACTTAATGAAGGATAATACCTAAGAATATAAAGAATTAACTGCTCTAATCTGAATCAGTTGTCATGGACACTGCAGTTCTCTTTATTTCTACACAAAAGGAAAAGGAAAAGTGACCCTTGGTGGCAACGAAATCGGGTTTGGGAGCCCGTTTATATATGTAGATAGATATTTGGTGCTTAATGAAATAGGCCAAAACATTACTTTAGTTCCTTATGGAAATTTGTTTTTTCTCATATAACTCTTCAGTCGCTGTTCTTTCTCTTCGTTTTTCTCTTTTCCGCCTTTGTTTTCTTTCTTCTCGTTCTCGGGCGGAGAGGGCCAGCCATTAGTGCAGCAAAGGCCCCTGAGTACCGAGGAATCATTTATATATAAACCAATTCAAGAGCGGGGGCATTATTGTGGTCTCTAGCTTCAACTGTTATAGCCTATCTTTTAATTCAGTGATTAGTGGACCCAACAAGTGTCCGACTACACTGGAAGAACCAATTGATTAGATCCTGAATACCCTCCCGTAGCGGCGTCAATTAAATTTTTTTGCGGAGCCCCAAATTCTCATTGTTGCACCGGGGCCCTGAAAAGATTTGTTCGACATTGATTCCAGTGAGTTAGAATTGAGAGTATACTTGAACTGTGAGATTCGTTGAAGGATTCGACTATTTAGAGGTTCGGGGCTTTACTAGTCCCTTAAGTGTGTCCTCGCAAAACACCCCTTCCCAATACGCTCCTTCCTGAAAATGTAGGTAATCAAGTCTCAAAACGCCCCTTGATGGAAATATTGCTGGCATTATGTAGCAAAACGACCTTTTCGGTTAATCAGATGAACATGACAAGGTTATTTCTGAGGTTACTAGGCAATGGGAAAAGCAAGTGATTGAACTTACATATAGACTCTATATAGCATCACTTAGTATTCGGCTCACACAACACTTCGGGCAAGAAGAGCGACAAAAAGAGCTGTATGGGAATCAGATAAAAGGCAAACATGCGAACTATTATTTAATACCTATGTATATTAATAATTATGTATATTATTATTAATATTTTTTTGGAAATTTCCTTTCCCGATAAGCCTAACAGCTGTAAAGATTGTGGAATTTTCTTCTGGACACGAGCTTTACCAGATAGTGGGAGAATAATTCCGTAATGTATTATTATTAATATTTTGTTATTTTTATAACTGTTTCCTTTTTGTTTGTTTTTTTGTTTGCAAGGGCGCCCGTGTTGTGGTTTCCAAGGGGGGGGGGGGGCAAGTATAAGCGACGTTTCAAATATAGTTTCAAGTTTTGGTGTAACTAATGTAAAAATTCTGTTGGGTTTTCGATAGTACCAAGTACAATTTCCTCTTAGGGGGACGAGCGCCCCACCTTACCCCCTGATGGGCGCCCTTGTTTATTTGCATAGGTGAGACAATGGAAGTCATAGAGTGTAACAAAGGACACCCTAATCTTTTATACGAAGGGTATACGTACTACTTAAACAGAATCCGAAAAAGTAAACCCAAGTATTGGATACTAATTAAGACTTATCATAAAATCAATTCATACAGAGGTAGCTTAACAACCAATTTTGATAATATAGTCTTCACATCCATATTCTTGCATTCCAAGTATGCCAGTTATTATGGTTGAGAAATATAAATAAAAATTTTAAAAAAATACCAAAAAATTTTGAAGATGAATTTCTAAATGCGAAAGAATGGGCCTCGATTTTGTTATCAGTTTGCCAGGGTTCAGTGGGTACCGATCGAGCATGTAGAAGACAAGAAGAAGTCTCTTGGTGTTCCAGCATCAGTACAATCACAAATTTCCAGAAGATTTGCTCCGTTTAGATATAGACGCGATAGTTCCCTACTTTTTGATAACAGTTCTTCTGAAAATGGGAAGATTATTGGTTTCGGAAGCAAAGTGATAAAGAAGAGTAATCGGTAGTGAAGTTACAATAAACGATGGAACATTTAAAAGTAGCCAAAACATTTTTATCATATATACAGTATATATGTACTACATGCTTATGTCGTGTGGTTAGTGAAGAACCGAGGGAACACTATAAAATATAAAGCACCGTTTAAACATTTTTAGTACAGATGTTGAGGGGAAAATTGATGAAATATGATTCTAAAGTGTGCTTCGCATGTCCAAAAGCGTTCATTCGCTAAAAACAGTATTCAGTATCAGGGGTAAAAGTGAGGGGGAACGCAGGGGGACGCTGTCCCCCACCTCCAAAAATATCTCTGGCGTCTAGGGATGCACGCGAGACGAGACGAGACGAGAAATGCAAAAGTCTCCTCTCGTCTCGCAGCCTCAAATGTTGGTCTCGTCTCGTCTCGCAGCCTCAAATGTTGGTCTCGTCTCGTCTCGCAAATGTGAGGTCTCGTCTCGCGTCTCACATAAAATTTTGAGTCTCATCTCGCGTCTCGCGCGAGACTTTCTCGCATGGTCTCGCAGTCTCGCATATATTCTGGGTCAAAATTTTGCAATGTGTTATTCTATGGCTGTTAATGAATAATGATGTGATATTCTGTCCGAAGGCAGGTATTTGACCTAAAAGTCCCTTGGCAAGGTGAATCCATGGTGGTTTGGCATTGCTTTCCATGGGATTAATGTTCATAACACCCTAAGGAGACGGAACCTAGAGTTCAAGATGGTATCCGAACTTGTGTCCCCTCCGCTCCAAATTAAAAGAAAAGTTGTGCTGGAATTTGATTGGTGGATCATTAATTTTCGTGAAATTAATAGCATAATTTACAGCAAAACCAGCATAAATTGTTACTGGACCCAACATTGTTTTCCAGCTTAGAGGCCTCCAGCAATATTTTCCAGTATGCCATGGGGACACATTTTTGCCCCCAAAAAAAGTCGCCAATGTAATTAGGATATAAAGAATATAACCGTTTCCGTATATGTTTTTCTGAACTCATTGAACCAAACCCGGATCCTTTTACTATATCTATATGTAAATTACTTCGTCTTTATTTAAGCGGATTTCAACCTTGTCTTTGCCTGCTTCTAGTCCGAGGAATGCTCTAACGTTACAATATCCAAAATTGACACGGATTGTTCCCTTAGAATAGGTTTGGACTTTCTTTTCAGAAAGTTTAAACTCTCTAACATTAAATTTGTGGAAGCAGCAAAGAAAATATAAAAATACGTTACTTGTGTAGGAGAACAGCGCTGCCATCTCCCTTTACACCAACCACCAAGGAATAACATTACTTGTGTCAACGGACTTGTTGTAGCGGCAGTCTTGTTACCAAGTAATCCACTACCTATGAAAGGGTATTTTAGGATTCCCCTTAATGCGGAATAGATTGGGCAAGTAATCCTTTTCTTGGAAATTATAAATATACTTCAACTCGGAACAATTTATTGTATAATTTCTTCAACATAAAAGTAAATTCAACAATAACAATATAACTGTGCTAACACAAAACAACATTGCTCAATAGTACCCTTTCCCTTTTTGAATGGTAGTCCGGAATTTTCATACATTCGCATTCCACTAATTTTATATTCCAAATTAAATTTACTGGTTGTACTTTTGAAAGGTTTCATATATCAAATATTTACACAAATTGAATTTAATCCCCAAATATAACAATTTAAATTAAACTAGTGACCAAAGACATACCACTCACCAAAAAGTTGTAACAGTTGGGCCGAAATGGAAAGAAAAAAAAATAGATTAAAATTTTGTACTTACAATTTCCTGACGAGCTGCATATCAATGGCACTTACATAATTTTACATTTATTATTCCGGCTACTTTCTGTGTAGGAGCACTTATCCAAACACTATACCGAAATCACATTTAACAATTTATCAATTTAACGGACACAATTTCTAAGCTCCTACCCTTCCTTACCTCATGTTCCAATCTAAAGGAAACGCAATAGGTACGGGTAGATTACAAAAGATAGATGGCGTTTTAGTCACTTCGAACAAACGAATATCAAAACCCTGACATTGACCTACAGAGCCAATGTTTCCATATACAAGTTTATTTAACTAATCAGCTGATCGAGAGTTTTCAAGTTCTTTTTCGGAACTTACGAGAGAAATGTCTCATATTAAATTTCCCCCCTCTCCGGGTGATTTAATTAAACAAACAGTTATTTAACATTTCGAAGTAAGTTCATCTTCCATGCCCGGCATGCAGTAAAGAATAATGGAACGAACTCACCGATGGAAATTCTTCACAAACAAATCGTTAGTTGTTTCGGAGCTCCTTTTAGTTCATTGTCCAATCGACGAAGCACGCACCATAACTGCAGAAAGATAACAGGATTGATGACGGTATTGTTCTTGCTTATCCACCTGATGGTCCTGATTTAGATCCATTCTTCTAAGGGAAGGTTCTCTCGGACAAACACAGCAAACACAGCCATGGCCAAAAACACCCAATTCCGAACCTGCAGAATTGTACAAACAGAGCACAGTACACAAACATATATAACACATAACATATATTTTAACAGTGAAGTGGATTACAGTTGTTACAGAATCTATACATATTATCTTAATTTCCATTATTATTTTCATTATTATTTTCTTTTGCTGGATAAAATTTCTTTATGAAACTGACATGACGTTTAATCTTTACTTTCTTATCAGCTACAAGTTGTAACCATACAGTGTTCTTTGTCGGATAGCTCAAAATTTCGAACGGACCCTGATATTGGCTATCTAATTTAGGTTGATAACGTTTCTCCAAAGAAGATTTAGTTACTTTCTTAACCAATACCTTTTCTCCAATAGGTAAATCTATATCTCTATGTTTTCTAGAATACAATTTCTCTTTCCTTTTCTAGGCCAATTCAATATTATCTACAATAGTTTTACTCATCTCAGCTTTATCTTGAGTTCTTTCAAGAATTCCTAGATCCAAAATCCAGTTTACATCTAAAGGATTAAACATCTTTCTTCCTAAGTATAACTCACTTGGAGTTTTACGAGTTACAGAATTTTCACTACTATTTAATGTGTACTGGACTTGATATATATACTTAGACCACTTAGTTTGATTTTTATAAATATATGTTTTCAAAATCAATTTTATATTTTTATTTTGTCTTTCTGTTAAATTGCTTGACCACCACGCCGTAAAACGGACACCGTGTATAAAGAAAATAAGTTGCACCAACTCACGCACTAACAACTCATTCCCTTGCATGATGGTCACAGAATAGTTTACTTGTTTTATTCATTTCGTACGGATTTCTTCTAAAACACTATTTTCAATTAAGCATAGAGTCGAGCCAGTATCTATTATACAGGGATATAAAGTATGGCATATACTGATGGGCAATTGTAATAAGCTTCCATGATCTTCCCTTGCACTATGAGAATACGCACTATAAAGTCCGGTTTTATTTTCATTTAAATTTTGATAACTCAGTCTATTCTGTCTATTAAAAGGTGTTGGCATATAATTTGTCCTGGCACTTCTAAGAGGAGTTTTTACCCGTGGTAAACAAACCTTTTCACTTTTAACTACATTTTTATAATCTTGTTTATATTTGTCATTAATTTCATAACTTTCCGCAAAATCTACATATTCATTTACCGTTTTTGGAACACTAAGTATCAACAACAGATTACGAATTTCGGGAGTAACTAAATTACTTATTAATTTACAAATTTCATCTTCAGGCATGTTGATTTCTAAAACATTTAATGTACTTAGTTTCTCTTGTAAAAAGTTTAATAAATTTTCATTTTCTTGCATTACTCTATATAATGATACCTTCATAAATTCCGTATTAATCAAGGGTGTGACAAATTTTAATAATAAGGAATGACAGATATGACCCCAATCTGTAGTTATTGTTAACAAGCGCTGCAACTCTTCATAAGCTTGCTTCCTACACCTCTGTAAACTCGATACTAATATCGCCTCTACGGGAGCAATTTCTTTGACTATTAACATATCAAGTTTCAAAAGAAAATGACATACTAACATACCATCTGTTCCATCTATTACCGGTATATCATAAATTTGCTTTTCTAAAGAATTAAAAATACTTTGCGAAAATTGTTTTTCAAAGTTACAGGTTATGGGAGCTCGCAACACTGCTTGTCTATGTTCATGAACAGGTGCACGTGGGAACGACAAGAAATTTCCCCCTCTCTGATTTTCCTGCCCTTCACACCTACGACCTTCTGTCTCATCGTCAAATGAAATAAGGGGAGGGTCAGCTACTGCGACTCTGTTATTACGTAACATACTACCCCTAGCTTCGTATGCCGCTTGCCAATGACTCATTTTTTCTTTTCTTTTCTAATTGTACCAATAACCGAAAGATGTATATACTTAATGAAATTAATTTCTTTCCTTTTATCCAGCTTACAAATAGTAATACAAATTTTATTTTCGTTTTTCTTGTTTTTAATCACAACCAGATTCGAAATCCAATTCTTATTGCCCTCACGCATTAAGGTTTGCGTTTCCTTTAGATTGGAACATGAGGTAATTTATATTTATATGTAGCGGCAGTTTTGTTACCAAGTAATCCACTACCTATGAAAGGGTATTTTAGGATTCCCCTTAATGCGGAATAGATTGGGCAAGTAATCCTTTTCTTGGAAACTATAAATATACTTCAACTCGGAACAATTTATTGTATAATTTCTTCAACATAAAAGTAAATTCAACAATAACAATATAACTGTGCTAACACAAAACAACATTGCTCAATAGTACCCTTTCTTTTTTTGAATGGTAGTCCGGAATTTTCATACATTCGCATTCCACTAATTTTATATTCCAAATTAAATTTACTGGTTGTACTTTTGAAAGGTTTCATATATCAAATATTTACACAAATTGAATTTAATCCCCAAATATAACAATTTAAATTAAACTAGTGACCAAAGACATACCACTCACCAAAAAGTTGTAACAGTTGGGCCGAAATGGAAAGAAAAAAAAATAGATTAAAATTTTGTACTTACAATTTCCTGACGAGCTGCATATCAATGGCACTTACATAATTTTACATTTATTATTCCGGCTACTTTCTGTGTAGGAGCACTTATCCAAACACTATACCGAAATCACATTTAACAATTTATCAATTTAACGGACACAATTTCTAAGCTCCTACCCTTCCTTACCTCATGTTCCAATCTAAAGGAAACGCAATAGGTACGGGTAGATTACAAAAGATAGATGGCGTTTTAGTCACTTCGAACAAACGAATATCAAAACCCTGACATTGACTTACAGAGCCAATGTTTCCATATACAAGTTTATTTAACTAATCAGCTGATCGAGAGTTTTCAAGTTCTTTTTCGGAACTTACGAGAGAAATGTCTCATTGTGGATAACGCAATATGTTAACAATTGCGAGAATCCAAATATCCAGCAAACTATACTTGATACGAAAAAAGCTTTCTGGATCAATTTCCAGATCATACAGTTGAACTTACTGCAGTATTGCCAGAATTCGCATTTTATCAACCCTTTCGCTTTCAACTTCTATAGTGTTGCCAGATCTAGAAAATAAATTTACTGACAGATATAGGGCAATTCCTACCATCTCCCAACAAACCTATAGGGCCATCCTACCAAACCAGTGTTTGAATTAAACTTCCGAACTTGAGGGGGATGTTTTTGATAAATATATGGAAAGAAAATACTTATTCCATGTAAAAATATCATGTTATTTCTGCGAGCCGGGCCGGGGATAAACTTTGACGAGAGGGGATTTCCCCGCCATCTCCCAACATTAATCGCTAGTAGTAATGTAAAAAAGACAGAAACAACAGAAATATTACATTTCGAAGCAATAGGGAGTCTTATTCACTTTTCAGACCAAAAACAGAAGTTCATATATTCTTGCGCGCCCGCGTGTATGTGTTTGTGTCCAAAATAAAGTCCTAAATCGGTGCTGTAATAAATTTCCAATTTACAAAGCTTTTCTTTTTTAATGATGTTTAGAAACTAAAGAAGGCTTTAATTCTGAAAATCAACCTTGAATAATAATAAATCTCATAAAATGTCTATTGCCCCAATCCCTTTTTTTGTTCCTGGAGGCATTAACGCTCAACTTAGAAAACTCAATAAATGTAAAATCACTAAATATACAATTAAATGTAATTCACAAATGTTGCGAGACTGCGAGAAGTCTCGCGAGACTTCTTGTGCAATACTTAACCGAGTCTCGTCTAGCGTCTCGTCTCGCATGGTTTAGTCTCGTCTCGCGTCTCGCATAAAATTTTCAGTCTCGTCTCGCAAATGCGAGATGAGACGCGAGATGAGACGAGACTTTTCGCGTCTCGCGTGCATCCCTACTGGCGTCCCCTGTTTGTTTTTAAAGTACAATGAGCAAAGATAGGCAGGAGGATGGCGCGATATCCTGCTGCTACCTACCGTCCCCCTACTTTTCCAGATCCACTCTTACCCCTGTTTAGTATGACGTATGTAAAACACTTCTTCTCGGCAGACAATGACGAATATGTACGAAGACAACAACGATATTATATACTGATTTATTTTGTGACATGGACCGTTTGCAGATGCATCGAAAACAACATGATGACACATTTTGCAACTACATCTGGGACATACTTGGAAAACACAGTATCTGAAAAGGGTGAATATGTGTAATCTGGAGGTGTTCAAAGAGTGTCGGTAATGTGTAAAGTGTCCTACTCTGTTTAAAACTACTTTATTTTTTGAAGTGAAGGAAAATTGCAGTTGTTTTCATTTGCTATGTCATATTCCAAGTTGGAAACCGCAAATGTTCGATGTCGACTTTGAAGCACCTGTAATCCAAGCTGTTAGAGATGCAATTTCCATTTTAATCAGTATCTATGGAGAAAAGTGCTAGAGCTAGGAATGGCGAATGTGTACGAAGACAACAACGAAGTGAGACAGTACATCAGAAAGTTAGCAGCACTACCGCTTATACCATCAGAATATGCGCGTGATGGGTGACAATAATAGAAACATGTCTAATGATAGATTGCATTCAGCGCTTCAATAGCTACTTTCAAGAACAATGATTTGAAAATGAGACGAGCAAAAATAATCTGGAATTGCTGCGGAAAACGTAACAGAGCAATTAATGCAGCTGTATGGTGGCATTATCGTCTAAATCGAAAATTGGAAAATCTCACCCCAATGCAGTTGAATTGGTAAAAATCTTAAAAAAGACTCATAATTATATGACATTTTGCAGCTACAAACTGAAAACCACGTGAATATTAATCGGAGGAAGACAAAATGTATAAAACTGGACATGAGAATTAACAATGCTCTCAGCAAATTTGAGGGACCATCTTTAATTTTGTACAATACTTGACTATAATATTTCCTAGAAATAGTAACGATAGCCATATTCGATATTATAATCATATTGATTTATTTTGTGATATGGATTGTCTGTAGACGCATCTGCTCAACTTGCAGCTGAAGAGATTAAGTGATAAAGCTCCTTTTGGGACCGCCTAATTGAATAGATTGAGTGAGATCTTACTTTGGTTTCAATTCGTTTTCTGTATTTTTTTGTGACAAGTTGTCAGAATTTCGACCTGTGAAGAAGGCAAAGAAACATCTTAGAAGAAAGTGGATTCGGCCATCTATTGGTTATTGAGATGAAAACTTTTTTTTTTTTTTTTTAAGTTAGAGTTGAACAACACATTTCAGATCAAATTATTCAACATAACGTTCTTTAAGGAAGGAGAGTTTTGGAAAGGGACATTCAGAGAATAATCAAAGCACCCACTGGTATTCTCATCAGGGAGTGTTTTGGGATCAGATTTTCAATACTTTCTTCGAGGGGAGTTTTAGGCATACTTCCCCTTAAGCAACATAATTCGAAAACTTATTTTTCTTTCTTACTAAAGCGATATGAGAAACAGTATACTAATTAGTATAAAATCTTAATATTATGTTTCAAAATTACACCTTAGTTGAACAATGAGTTTTTCAGTGTAAAGTTGGTAACCGAAAGAATTTTCAGTTGTGAACAAGCTCCCGTGCTAATAAAACCTGTGCTTTTTGTGCATGTGGCCTTAGTTCGAAACGAGGTACTAATTCATGTGGTTCAAATCCCATGAAGTACTGTACGTCATGTGTCATGCAGTCCGGTATTTAAACATGACCGTCATGAAACTTCATCACCACTGGCATCATGGCTGTCCATAGGAGACAAATTTCACTAGCCCTTATTGTTGCCAACTCAATGTTGTCGCTAAATTTCTGTATTGCTACTGGACTAAACTGTATTTTTGTCACCAAAGAATGTTTAGAAAGCAGCTTAATCAAAATTTTTAAAATCTAATTTTATTTAGGTCTAATTTATTTGCTAGAATAGTTATGATGATTTTCTCGCTTCGAGCATTTCAAACTTGAAAAAATCGCAATTGAATGTAGAAAACTTAAAAAAAAAAAAAAAAAAGTACCCGACGTTTCTCACAGTCAGGGTTACCTTCTTTACGGATGATCCTGCTGGCACGATTTTCTCCAGTAAAGCAGCTTCAGTGTACTGTGGTTTCCAACTAACCTCTTCATTTCAACATATGAATGATTAACTTTAATTATTCTTTTCTTCCACGTTTTACTTGTACCATGCATTCTATGTTCGCATACAGTGGCTGCTCTGAGGGAAGTCACATCGGTTAAAGTTTAAATTTTAACACTACAAGCTATAAGAAGGAAGCTTATCGAATGTACTGGTCACTGAAATTGTAAGAAATGTTCTTCCTTTAGCTTGTATCGATTTTTTTAACCGATGTGACTTCACGCCATCATTGCTTTAATACAACATTATGTCAAAATTAATATTTTAAATACGAGGAATCAGTATTTTTGAAGGGAGATCAACTTATCAAATAGTGTATATCGTCGGTCTTATGGGAAAAGTCATTAACTAATATTATACAGATTTTGAGGGGAAAAAAGAACAGTTTTCCTTGAAGAGATTCGTACACATACTAGGCGTTGGATGGCAAAGCGGCGTAACTCAATTTTGAGACATTGTGAGATGTTGAGACTTTTATTAGAATCGATATAGAAAAAGCAGACAAATGGTTCTTTGTGTTGCCATCTTTTGGCCTATGGCCTGGTCTTTTAACTCTAAGATACTCAACTTTGCCATTTTTAATGAGTTACGCCACTTTGCCATCCAACTCCTCACATTTCACTTAGTGAACAGGAACATTCTGTTTCTACCTCTAAATATTGAAAAATGTAGTTAATGATTTCTTCAACATGAAGTTTATGCTCGGAAATAATCTAATATGATCCAGTCACAAGAACAAAATATATTTTGTTTCCTTTCTTGAATTGAACATGTAGTTTTTTTTTTTTTTTTTTTTTTTTTTTTTTTGAAAAAGGGATCGCGGCAAGTTCACTAGAGAAATTTTGAATTTTCTTTGTTTAAAGTGAGAAACCTTTCTCCAGATATGTAATGGAAGTTAAGGATAATACCATTATATTAAATCAAGAATAACTTTTTTTGTTTGTTTCACTCTTGTTTATTCTAAAACGGAGGGAATTAGGAAATTTGATTGGGATAGGCTTACAATTTGGATGATATATCGTTTCCTCTCATTGTAAAAGCATCTGTGTGTGTGTGGCATGTGCACACTTAACAACGCTAATGATTAACGTGGACGAAACAAAAGGAAGATTTAGTATTTATTACCAACTAAAGTAATTAATTCTCTACCAACGTCAAATCTAATGAACATGGACATTTTCAAGAATCTCTTTCTTTTTATCTTTTGCCTTTGAACTGTGTTTGCGCTGTAATCTTCCGAGTGATGTACGTACAAAACCCAAACAATATAGTTTTCTGTACCTATCTGTCTGCTTACTACTAACAGCTGCTGGTAAACTTGAAACACCATCTGTTTTTAAAATGTAATTTTAATAGGTTTTTACTATGTAATATATATAGTAATATATATATATATATATATATATATATATATATATATATATATATATATATATATATATAATTTTTTACCTCGAAAGTTCATGAACTTTCAAATATGATAATAGGCCCTATACGAACATAGTTAAACATGAGTTCCTCACTCTTCACGTATTATTAAGTGATATACATTTATTGTAGACAAGCATATTCTAAGAGATCCTTCGTGGCTAAGCGGTTACTGTACGCGCCTTTGGCCTAGGAGACCCGGGTTCGATTCCCCTGCGGGAGAGCATGTGGTTCGAATTCCACGTTAAGCTGTAGCTCCACGTCTTATATAGGCTCGTTGCTGAAAGGAACGCTAAACTCAAAATCGTATCATATCACAATCACATTCTAAGTTAAACATAGTCCTCCAAGATTGAAATATATTCTGGGACTACTTTTGTTTACCACTCATTCAATTAATTGTTCATTGAAGTTATTGTTCCTTTTACAGAATACATTAAAATCCCTATTTTACGTTCCCGTATGTAACGAAAGATTAATTTGGTCCCAGAAATAACACTTTATACATATATAATGTATTTAAATCCGCATTTAAGGAAAAAATCATATATTTTCCACATAAAGAAGTATAGCATACGTCGTTCGCGGATGCTATATTTATTATAATTGATAAGTTCGTTTGTACTATATTTCATTTATTAAAAAAAAAACTGTATTTATATAATTATATTTATAAAACTGTGTATTTATAAAAGTGATTTATATTGTATTCATATACATTGTGTTTATAAAACAGTGGTTTAAACATTATATTCTAATGGAAGCCAACAGTGTGAATATTTGAATTAAAGTGAGATGGAGTTTAAAGATAAAATCAGCCTATATGTATGTGAAAGAGACAGAGCAAGTCGCATGCTGTGTTTCTAAAGACGATTGTTTATAGTTATACCAACATCAGCATATCACAAGGATCATTCCAAACTCTGAAACTTTTGCATTAATGAAATTAACATTAAGTATGATACAAACGTCCGAGTGATTGTGTAGTGCACGTAGAAAGACTAAGATCTGTCAAATATATGTAGCAAACACACATGCATGGACCACTTGCAACCTAGAATGTGTGCCTTTCATGTATGGGGTCTCGGGTTTGATTCCTGATGCAGAGGAACTTTGAAATCAGAATGTATTACGGTAGTTCGGATTCCATTTTAACTATAGGTTTACGTCTTATATAGTCTCGGTGCTAAAAGAGGATGCTAAACCCCAACTAACCAATTACTCAAAGAATCACTTGTGTTACAGAAACATAAAAATATCCCAAAATGTTTCTGAGAAACCAAGTGGAGTTCGACAGTTGATATACTTTAAAACAAAAAAAGGGTAAGAATAACACACGTTGATTAAAATAGTACATGGCATTAAGAAAATTGTTGGCAACTTTATTAGTAAGACCTGAATACACTATTCGCGACAAGTCACTTCACATTACCATTAATGGAAGAGATTATAATTTTAACTGGAAAAATAAAACAAGATCTCCAGTTTGAGAAGAGTTGACGGGGTAACAACGAGTAAAGTCCTTTTCGGTTTCTTTAAAGAATCGTAATAAGGAAAACCTTTTGTAAAAATTACCATCTAGAAAATCTTTATTTGTTTTTTATTCTATCTGTTTGTATTTTGAATCAATTCGCTGTGTCATCCATAACATTTACCTTTATCTTTTGTCTTTTATGTTGAAATGGTCCATAAGAAGCTTCGAAGGTACTACAACAGTGTCACCGGTATATATATTTGGAGAATAACAATAAATAAATAAATAAAATTCTAAGTAATCGGCAAAAGTTATCTTGAAAACCTATTTTATGTCGCATTCTTCCAGTCGATTCAGTTTTGAAGACATTTGGGGCTCAGCCGGTCGATGTGTATCAGTTGATAGAGCAAACGAAATATAAAGCAAGCATTGTAACCCTTAGTCAGTCATATTCATCTGGAAGAAATGCCTGTAAAAACGAGAAAGCTTTGCACACAAGGTGCGGCATTAATTCTTTTTTCCTTCTAAAACCTTTCCACAACGTTCAAACTTTGATAAGAAGTTCATGTATGCTCTAAATGTTCACTTTATGCCCTTTTTTTTCATTTATCTTTTTTATTATGTGTTCTCGCTCCGATGAGCCTTCTATCAGAGAGTCTCATCAGAGACTTCAGCCAGTGGATTGACCGTCACGAGACATTATCTTCAATTTCCGTTGTCTGCCCCGAGTGAAAATGTCGTTCCTTTCAACGTTAATCCTGCCTGTCCTGCCTCATCCACTTCTCTTCAGCGACACCAAACGCAATCTACGATTTATCTCTTGAGCCAAAGCAGCCTTCCAGAAAGTAAATGCTGCCTTTCTTGTCAAGCCTCTCGAAAGCTTAATTTAGACAGGACAGAAATGCAACTTTTGTTCCAGATTAAAACAAGCCAAATAATAAAAAAAAGAGAACAATAGTAATTCTTGTCTTCAGAATTTTCAATGCATCGCCTCAACTGCGCTTAGTGCATAGCAGGGAAGATGTATATATATATACTTATATCACTTTGTTCAGTCTTGGAAAACTTGATCTTTTCCTAGAAAAGTAATCAACGTTAGGTAGGTTAGGTAGTACTACTAAAAAATTCCTTTACCAGTATCAAGCCATCTCTTATTTGTTTGTTTATTTAACATTTTTAAATATGTAGGTATAAAATTCTTTGAATCGAATTCTGTTTTCCGTTATGTTATTTAGATTTATTTCATTTATTCACTTTGTCTAATGACCAACAAAAGTTAAACTACGGATCACTTGCACAATGGAATATACTGAGATACGCCTGTAGTAGAACTCTATGAAACACGAGAAGTTTGAAGTCTTCAATTACCGTCTTAATGTCTATAGTTTTATTCATTAGCAATATGCATATAAATTGTTACATTTAGAAACAAGCTTTAATTTCAATAAATAAGGCTTTGGTATTCAATTCGTGTTTATTTTATTTAAATGACTTTTCAAACGCACTGTCTCTAGTTATCTTCAGAGTTGTACAATCATCGTGATATAATTTTATTTTTTGTATTGCTATAGTTTTGAATTTCAATATTTAACAATTAAATATTGTTACGTTACAGACCAAACCATAGTTTATAACACCTGAATTCAGTTAATCGGATCACATCTCATGCTAAATTTAAAATTAAATTCGTGTCAATCGTTTGATTAGGTATGATCAACAATGTCTAACTTTTGACCGGCTTTATTAGTATAAATGTATATTGTATTTTTAGTTGGGGGCAACTACACGTTAGTCCCCTTTTACGCCAGATTCGAAATTTCTAGACATTAATCGTTTGATCTTCGTTTGATTAGGCTTGATCAACAATTTCCAATGTCCCATCAACTTTACTAAGAGAGATATAAAGGGTAGAAAAGGTGATATAAACCAGCCGATCAAACACTGGAAACCGTTGCCAATTTGATCAAACGATTAACATTGAAAATTGACCAATCTGGCGTAATGAGAGGAGGAATAGCTGGTGTGTACTTAGTCCTTTTCTGAAGTAACCTATATTTTCGTGTATTAAAACAATTAAACATTGAATATTCGTCGGGGACCGACCAAATATAACACCACTCCTAGTGACTAAGTGCTTTACTTATCAAAAATAATTTCACAGTCCGCCACCGGTCCTCGGACCACCGGTTGAAAACCACTAAGCTAGATTTTAAAACCTATCCTACCATCTTAGTGTGCGTCCATGTATATCATTAAAGAATTTTTAGAAAACAAAAACGCCTGACATATCCAGTTGGGAAAAGTACATTTTGCTACTGGTAACCATTCTATGAGTAGTCAGTGGCGGCTCTTGGGGGAAACCATATAAGTAAAGAATTAAATTCTATCGCTACGAGTTAAGAGAATAAATCTTCATATAGACTCAGAAAGCTAAATAAAAGAATTAGTACATTAAGTGAGCTTACTCCTCTTAGAGTGTGGCGATAAAATTTTAATTTTTACCGGCACTGATTTTTTTGTAGATTCTGTCTCCCATTGTTTGTCAGTTATGATTCATTCAAGATCACTACGTTGTCGTAGGTTGTTTAGTATGTTATCCTGTAGTTTGTGATATTTTCAAAACTCCAAGATCTGTGATTTTCATTTTTACTAAGAACGGACAATACCAGTTTCTGGAAAAACAAAACAAAAACAAAAACGAAATAAAAGATTTTGGTTTTCTCCAATACCGGTTCAAGACAAAATAGTTCCTCCGGGACAATGAATACATCCCGCCCAAACTGGGACAGTTGGAACTATATTTTCAGGAGTTCAACAGTTTCAAACGAGATGTACTTCAAGTGGGAATCCGAATAATATGTACTAACTTTCGGAATCCTGAATTCGACTTGCACTGGAAGTTGATAAGTCTCATAAAGCTGTAGATTAAAAGCTGAAACTGCACAGAGAAAAATCCGTTCTCCTGACAGCGGTATATTGTACAAATATACGGTATCCTCTTGCTTACTATAGTAATCAGTACCGAGCATACGTTATCCGTATGCTACATAGGCACTGCCCTTAGATGTTACATCATGCCGTTGCAGGATGTCTAACATCTAACAGTTTTTCGTATATCACATGCATATACTTATGTTACTTTCGTCAGCTATATGTTATATACGTCCATTTGTATGTGAGATCCTGACCGCTTATATTGTTTCATACGGAAAGTACGTATAGATGGAACACTTATACGGAAAGTATTATAAAACATGCATTTTCAGTGGTTCATTCCCGTTGTGCCTACTTCCCGTTCTGCCTACTCTTTCGAGACGGGGAATTATGTGCAGGGAGGAATTTTTGTAGGGAATATTTCTTTAGTATTTCTAAAAGCTTCTGTAAAAACAACCACCACCTCTACAAGTTTTTAACTAGAAGATAGAACTAACCAATAAAATAACTACTCATTTAAAAAGAAAATTTAGTCTTACCTGTAAACTTTTGGAACTGCATCTACAGGATTCTCGGACACTTTACACTTCATCCTGTCTATTAAGCATCTTGCTTCAATTTTGCTCCCTTCTGTTTCATGAGAGTGTACTCCACTCTTTGATAAAACATCGTCACCCAAAACAACAACTGTCGCTTTGCACCCACGTGTACATTTCCAATATGTCTTTTCTTTACTACGTCTATTAATCCGGTATAAGAACCCTTCGTACGCGAGCACTTTCCCCCCGTATTTCGAACTGACAAATTCTGCCATTCTGTGCTGCTTACTATTCCTATTGATACTTATAAAGTGACAGATTAAAAATTTGAATTGAATTTTATACAGATTACTGTCTCGATCTCAGAACTTTCACTTTTCGAAGCCGTCAGGTGTTCTGAACGCTGATTGGCTACCGGTGAACACAGTAGCCAATCACTTTCAAGAGTACCAAACTGAAACAAAATCTTATAAATCCCTTTCATTCCCCGATTATCTGACCTTTTGATTTGAGTTGAAACTCTACAAAAACATTCAATTATGATATTTGTATTTTGTATTCCTGCTATTTACATTGACAATATAAATATGAAAATAGAAGTATGTATGATATTATGGCATATAGTATAGAATCACGTATAGAAGACAAATCAGCTGATAAGGTGATGCCGAAAAAGTAATTTTAATGTAGGAGACTAAGACCCTTTCTTAAGGGCCCCCTTATGCATCCTGTTGCATTAGCCCTATTTGTTTAATATATGGCCATCAAACATGTCTTAAGGATGTGAACTGTGGCACATTTTACGTACTATGAGTCGTAGCACGTTGGAGATGAAATACTGGAAAACCGAATAAATTTTTTTTTGTGAAATGACTTGATATTAGACCGAAGAAACTTCGTTTTATGTTCGTTTTCGTTTCAGTTTCAATGTCAAACTGTTTTTTTTTTTTTTCAACTGAATCAATTTTCCATTTTCCTGTAGGAATTAAAAAGAAATAATATTCATATTTACTAAAGTAGATGCAAACAACCCTGCTAATAACAGAACTATATCCCAGCAATTTTTCCCAGAAGAAAAAGTAGAATAACATCTAAAATTTATGATGAAACTTGAAGAAATAGTTATTCTTCTTACATAATTTCTTAGAATTACGAAACAGATTATTGCGAATGCAAGACAAAACCCATGGAAAATTTCTGATAAAACTGACAAAATTCAAGGAACAGAATCATAGTTGCAGTTTAATAAAGAGATTTTTTTTTCAGCGGCCAAGCATCTAAAATGTTATATATAATTCTTCACTTTATTGAAATAACATTTTCTAAATACTGAAAACCCAACGAAACACATAAGACTGTTATAGTAATCAGATGCGTAGCTAGAGGGGAACGAGCGGGGCTGTTGCCCTGAGCGCTAATACGTAGTAGGGGTCGCCGAACAAGCAAGAAGAAAGAAAAAATATGGGAAGTCAGTAAACGAAAAAGATCTGTGATGTAGAAGACAAAGGCTTTTTTTAGAAAAAGAAAAGAGACCGAATTATGCATCTTCTTGCATTGTTTGTTTAATATATGGCCAAATATATTTTGAGGATGTGAACTGTAGCACCTATTACGTACTGCGAGCCTTAGAATGTTGGAGATGAACTACTGGAAAACTGAATAAAATTTTGTTGTGAAATGACTTGATATTAGACCGAAATAAGTTTATTTTCTTGTAACTGAATCAATTAATTTTTCATTTCTCTGTAAGTATTAAAAAAACACATCTCTACTAAAGTAGACGTGAATAACGCTACTAATAACAAAACTGTACCTAGTCATTTTTTCTGAGAAGAGCAAGTAAGATAACATTTAAAATATATGATGAAATTTAAAGGAATAGTTATTCTTCTTACAGAATCTATTAGAATTACTAAAGAAAAAATCCCTAGAAAAGATCCCTCCCTGCACATAATTCCCCGTCTCGAAAGAGTAGGCAGAACGGGAAGTAGGCACAACGGGAATTACCGTTCTGCCTACAGATAAGATCATTAAAAATATTTTCTACAAAGTGCTGGAGGGCCTGTAGGCATAACGGGAAGTAGGCACAACGGGAAGACACCTTTTCAGTTATACGTCTGCTGTACGTTAAGTCCAAAAACTACAGGAATTACGCATGTAACCTATCTTTTTAAGTACGCCACCTACAATTATTTTTCTCAGTGTGGCGTTAAACTCCAAAACAGGAACAATCGAACATAAATTGTGAGTGAAAATTTGCCGCATATAAGGTAATAATAAGAACCAAACTGTAGCAATGATAATCGGTGGTCCTGGGTAGCGTGGTGGTTAATGTTCTCGTCTTTGGTGTCAGCTGTCCCGGGTTCGATTCCTGGTGGGGACACTCGGTCGAGAAAATGTAACAGCTCCTTCAGGCCAGCCATCCTGAGTGAAGTTTTCCTGGGTTTTATTCATTAGCACCAGGTAAATGTCGGGATAGTATCTAATATATAAGTCCCAGGCCGCTTCCTTTCTTCCTTCCCTTTCATCGGATAGTGTGATCACTCATACGTGACGGGCTAACATGGCCATAGATGCCGAAAGCACAGAAATCTAATTCCTAATTCCCCTAGCAATGATAATCCAGTTCGTTTGGAGATTTGATAGTAAGGTATGAACAGTTCCATATACTGAGAAAAAATTGTAGGTGGCGTACTTAAAAAGATATATTACATGCGTAATTCCTGTAGTTTTTGGACAACGTACAGCAGACGTATAACTGAAAACGCATGTTTTATAATACTTTTTGTATAAGTGTTCCATCTATACGTACTTTCCGTATGAAAAATATAGGCGGTCAGGATCTCACATACAAATGGACGTATATAACATATAGCTGACGAAGGTAACATAAGTATATGTATGTGGTATACGGAAAACTGTTAGATGTCAGACATCCTGCAACGGCATGATGTAACATCTAAGGGCAGTACCTATGTAGCATACGGATAACGTATGCTCCGTACTGATTTCTATAGTAAGCAAGAGGATATCGTATATTTGTACAATATACTATTGTCCGAAGAACGGATTTTTCTCTATGTACTATGGGAGTTATCTCGTATAATAGTTTGTGCACCAGGTTCAATTTCCAACCATAGTTAGGCTTTCCCCTTTATAACTTCGGCGTTGCATAGGTTGCAAAATACAAACATTCAAATTTCTAGCTCAAAGAAGGCCATTAAAACGTTGCATGGAAAGTATACGCTACGATTCCTCTGATGAAGTACCGTGTGCGCGTGCCTTCAAGGGTTAATTACGATTTTAATAATCAACAATATTCAGGAACCTAAGGATGCATTAGAGGAAGAGATATTTAGTCATGAAAAGTATCCAGAAAAGCTACAAGACTTAGTTAAAACTTGTAGCTTTTTGTAGCAAATAAATTAGTAGCTACCTAGTTTTATTACCATATATATATATATATATATATATATATATATATTCAAAGATTCCTTCACAAATTTCCTCCAACAATCTCATAAAAAGTTGGAAATTTACAAAACTGAAATGAATATAATGTAGTCATATCTAGTGTGAGTCCTTTGAGAATGAGTTAAGTCTCCTTTTTATTATATTTTCCAACATTTTTCACCCAAAACTCGTGTAGAATATTTTCCCTTAATTTTTACTTTCTTTCCTAGGACACTTACGTATCGTTGTATCGCACATACCATTCCAAGCTTTTTTTTTTTTTTTTTTTAATAATTACTGCATTTAGTTTGACTTGTATCGATAGATAGAAATAGGCACGACACGACATTTGCATATAATTTCTCTTCCCCTTTACTTTGTTTCCGGTATCAGAATCATGTGGAAATGACATTTATATTAGTCAGCAGACTTACAGACGCCTGATTTTTACGTGAGATTAAGTCAATTAACAGAAATATAGCAGTGTTTTATGATCGATGCATTGTACTTTTAAATAGATTTACTGTCTTGGAATGCTGTTTAATCTATGTATGTATGAGTAAAGCCACTGACTCACGAATTCACTCATCAACGGCTCTCCAAAGTCATTGGGTTTCGAAACTTAAAATTTGCCACAAATATTCTCTTGTGAATCATTCATTGCAGATGAAACTGAATACGAATCCTAAGCAGGAAAATGGGTTTGGAAAACATGTGCGAGAACCTGGCAGAACCCATTTTCGGAAATTGAAAATAAACCATGTAGATCGTTTGTTCATCGTTTGTTCACGATTGTTCACATAAAACTTTTTTTTTTTTTTTTTTTACGATTTATAAACAATTAATACGAAAAACAAAATGGGCGGTGCCAACTTCACGCAGCAGAACCCATTTTCAGAAATCGAAAATAAACCATGCAGATCGTTTGTTCATCGTTTGTTCACGATTGTTCACATAAAAGTTTTGTTTGTTCACGATTTATAAACAATTTATATGAAAAACAAAATGGGCGGTGCCAACTTCACGTATCTGAAAATTATTCGAAATCAAAACTAAACCATGCAGATCGTTTGTTCATCGTTTGTTCACGATTGTTCACATAAAACTTTTGTTTGTTCACGATTTATAAACAATTTATACGATAAACAAAATGGGCGGTGCTAACTTCACGCAGCAGAACCCATTTTCGGAAATTGAAAATTAACCATTGCAGATCGTTTGTTCATCGTTTGTTCACGATTGTTCACAAAATTTTTTCGTTTGTTCACGATTTATAAACAATTTATACGAAAAACAAAATGGGCGGTGCCAACTTCACGTACTTGAAAATTATTCGAAATCGAAAATAAACCATGCAGATCGTTTGTTCATCGTTTGTTCACGATTGTTCACAATAAATTTTCGTTTGTTCACGATTTATAAACAATTAGAATTCTAACCGAATTCTAGCACAAAGAACGTAAGAGTCTGCACTGGGTAATATTTTGCTTCTCTTTTTGTTTTACATTGTTTTTTGTATGTATTGTCATCGGTGATTTCAAATTTGAAATCCGTTTTCCTGTAATGCTACAGTTTTCATGCAATTTCAAACTTGTAATCTTTCCGGAAAAGCTTTGGCATGTCGCGTAAATGTTTTTACCCCTGTGTTAGTAATGTATTAATTTGTACTCTAATCTGAAGTAATTCTGTCATTGCTCTCAACAGTCAAAACCAACAACTACTACTAGTAGTACTATAATAATAATAATAATAATAATAATAATAATAATAATAATAATAATAATAATAATAATAATAATAATAATAATAATGGTTAAAGTAATTTATTGACATTAACTAGGAAGAATACTCTTTTAAGACGTGCCTGAAATTGGCCCCCTCACTTCTCCCAAATTATACCAAACGTCGCACATCGTTAGTGCATCGTTAGTGCATCGTTAGTGCACTAAGAGCTAACATTAGTGCTATCGAGTTTACGAGTTATTGAAGATTTTGGTGCGAGGCCTAACTTCATATTAAATTATTCTCCCGCCCATCGTTATGAAGATAGATTTTCACCAAACTTATCACGCCGTTAGTGCATCATTAGTGCACTTAAACGCACTAAGAACTAACGTTAATGTTACCATATTTTGCGATTTCTTTGAGATTTTTGGTTGGGGTCAATTTCAGAAATATTAAATTTCAGAAATATTAAATGGCAAAAGTTAGACCATCATTAGTACACTTAAACGCAGTAAACACTGTTAGTGTTGCCACATTTTGGATTTTTTGCAAGATTTTTGGTGGGGCACAACTTCAGAATTATCAATTCCATACAAACTGTTAGTGTTTTCTAGAAGCACTAACAGTAAGAATGCACTAACGAATTGCACTAAATTTTTCGTTATCGCTTGAAGTGGGACAAGTTCAAACTGACCACCAAAGATATTTTACTTGTAGCTCCTACACTAATGAAGCACTAATGTTAGGGGTTGTTGCACAAAGAAGCACTAACGATTGCACCAGAAGAAATCATTATTGCTTTTGAATCTTGCGGAAATTTGATGCAATGAAATTTCTCCATAAATTTCTTATGTGAGTTTCGTGACATGTAATTCGTCATAACTACACTAATAGTGAACCATTAACGAACTTTAGTGTTTTCTAGAAGCACTTAGGATGCAGCAAGAATGGCACTTAATTTTTCCTTTAGTACTTAAAGTTGGAGCCAAGTTCACGCTGGCCCCCAAAGGTTTTCTAACTGTAGCACTTACACCAATCAAGTACTAGGGCTAGGTGTTGGAGCAGTAAGAAGCACTAAGGATGCACTAACGAATGTCACTAATTTTTCGTTAGTGCTTGAAGTGGCTGGGGCAGCGTGAACTTGGCCTCCCCAAAGGTTTCTATTTGTAGCACGTACACTAATGAAGAACTAATTTTAGTCGTTGATCCACTAAGAAGCACTAACGATGCACTAACGATTGACATTAAATTTATCGTTAGTGCATCATGTGGGGGGCCACGTTCGTGGACGTCGTTAGTGCTTCATTAGTGTAGGTGCTACCAGTAAAAATCTTTTGTGGGAACAAGTTCACGCTGGCCCAGCCACTTAAAGGACTAATGCAAAAATTAGTGCCATTCGTTAATGCATCGTTAGTGCTCCTAGATATCACTAGTAGTTTTGATAGTGCTTCACTATTAATGCAGTTATGGCCAATTACATGAAACTCACAAAAGAAATTTATGGGGAATTTTTCACTGCGTCAAATTTCCGCCAAATTCAAAAGCACTAATGACTTCTTCTAGTGCAATCGTTAGTGCATCGTTAGTACTTCTTTGTGCACCAACTCCTAACGTTAGTACTTTATTAGTGTAGGTACTACAAGTAAAATATCTTTGGTGGTCAGCGTGAACCCGATCCCCCACTTCAAGCATTCACGAAAAAATTAATGCTATTCGTTAGTATAAAAAATTAGTGCTATTATACATCGTTAGTACTTGTAGAAAACACTAACAGTTTGTATGGAATTTGATATTTCTGAAGTTGTACCCCCACCGAAAATCTTGAATAAATTCCAAAATGTGATAACACTAACGTTAGTGCTTAGTGCGTGTACTAACGATGAACTAACGGTTGCTGTTAACCCCAAGTTCCTACGTATATTTGTATGGAATGTGATATTTCATATCCCTCCCCCAAAATCTTGAATAAATCCCAAAATATGGTAACAAAAACGTCAGTGCTTAGTGCGTTTAAGTGCACTAATGATACACTAACGATTGCCATTAACTCCATGTTTCTACGTTAATTGTGTATGGAATATGATATTTCATATCCCTCACCCCAAATCTTAAATATACCCCAAAATATGGTAACAATAACATTAGTGCTTAGTGCGTTTTAGTATAATAATGATGCACTAACGATGTGATAGGTTTGGTGCAGATCTGTCTGTATATTGATGGGTATTCAATTTTAAATTTAAAAGTTGCAGTAACTCGTAAAGTATGATAGCACTAATGTTAGTTCTGGCACTAACGTGCATTAACGATACACTAACGATGTGCGACATTTGGCGTTGTTTGAGAGAAGTGGGGAGGCCAACTTCAGGCACGATCTTTTAGGTTATCAAATGCATCTAATTTTTTGCCAAATGGTGATTGTTGTTTTTATTTTCTCAAATAAAGTTTAACAGGACTAAATCATGTAATAAAATATATGGATTCACAAGAACTAAGAAAGTTGTTTCATTTTTGCTTCTTAAAGATTATTCGTCTGTATACGTTCTTATCACGCCCTTTTTCCTGTCTTCCATTCGGACCATGGCTTCTACAACTAGATACAGATGCGTAACTAAGCCTGATGTCTTCTGCTACATATGTGGCTGCTCCAAACTTCCCGTCAAAACCGGAATATAACATCGTTTGTCAAGGTTTATATTTAAAAATAATTTTAAATTCTCCTGGAGAGTTTATTTGCAACATCCACTATATTTCTAGGTATGTGAAGATGCTACCATCCATTTTCTGTTTGGTATAAATTGTTAATAAATCATGAACAAACAAAAATTTGATGTGAACAATCGTGAACAAACGATGAACAAACGATCTGCATGGTTTATTTTCGATTTCGAATAATTTTCAGGTACGTGAAGTTGGTACCGCCCATTTTGTTTTTCGTATAAATTATTTATTAATCGTCAACAAACGAAAATTTGATGTGAACAATCGTGAACAAACGATGAACAAACGATCTGCATGGTTTATTTTCGATTTCGATTAATTTTCAGGTACGTAAAGTTGACACCGCCCATTTTGATTTTCGTATAAATTGTTTATACATCGTGAACAAACGAAAATTTTATGTGAACAATCGTGAACGAACGACGAACAAACGATCCGCATGGTTTAGTTTCCATTTCGAATAATTTTCAGGTATATACGTAAAGTTAGCACCGCCCATTTTGTTTTTCGTATAAATTGTTTATAAATCGTGAACAAACGAAATTTTTTGGTGAACAATCGTGAACAAACGATGAACAAACGATCTGCATGGTTAATTTTCAATTTCCGAAAATGGGTTCTGTCAGGTTCACGCACATTAGGAAAACTACTAAGGCACTGGCGGCAAATAAGGCCCACCTAAGTATAAATGCTTTATGACGTAAATATGTATGATTTAATGAACAAACATGTATATGAATTTTATTTGTCAATGTATTATCTATCTTATAGTATACTTACTTTAACTTAAACATTGAGCTAAATGTATGAAAAACATACAAAATGGCCTTAATACCCGTACGGAAGGGAAATAAGGCCCATTGTTTGAAAATTAAAATTTTGCGACCTGAGAGACCACTGGATACCAAATAACACCTAACATTTTCACAACACTTCAAATATTAATAATAAAAGAATATTTAGTAACAATATGGAGAACTGGGTAAGGTCTCTACAGATAACACGTCAGGTTTACTACCATCCTCTTCGATGTTAGCCGTTCATGTAACACTCTCTTCACATGGCAACAAATTGTTCTCGTTGTTAGTAGATGTTGACAAACTAATTGCAATTTCAGAATCAGAAATTACTGTAGGATCAAAAGAAAATAATTAAATTGCCCTAATCCATTGATAATACATTGCGTGCGTGATCTCAAACGCTCTGAATCGCACAAAAGTGTGCTTAGAATATACATCGCTTATCCCAAAAGCAGTGGTATAAGAAATTCGCATGCATTAAAAATAAAGTATACGTTATGAAAGAAACCAATGAAGAACTCGAACCTGCGAACCTCCATAGTCAGCAGCTAGGCCCGAATAGGACACACCGCCCTACTACAGAGGCTAGCAGTGGCCAAGAAAGAATAATAAACTGACAAATATTCAACTTTTGCTGGTTTCTCACTATTCAACAACGTATACATGTTTTCTAGGGTAATAGGGGCCAGTAATTTTTTGATGGGCCTTATTTACCGACCATCTACTCATCATTTATAAATCATTATTTACAAACATGTTTCGAACTAAAACTAAGTAACTACTAACTATCCCAAGTACTAAACACTATGATTATCACAAATATACAAGATATTTCGCGTCAGCTTTATTCTACACAGAAAAAAATTAACTTCTCTTGTCTCCGGAAATTACATCAACACATAAAAACTGGCTTCTCGATGATTCAATACTGTCAGCGTTTCGTCTAACCATGCACAGAAAGACGAGTTCTCTCAAAAAGGCATAATGTGAGTAATCGCAGTTGTGACGTTGCCAGATTTCTCCTACAGTGCTTCTAACATAGGAAATTTTACAGTGGGCCTTATTTGCTGCAAGTACCTTGTAACAATCAATAAGGGGCAGCAGTGGCTCAGTGTTAGAGCGGTCACCTCTGGTGCTTAGGGTTCCTGGTTCGATTCCAGC
This sequence comes from Thermobia domestica, assembly GCF_964235325.1. Classification (NCBI taxonomy): domain Eukaryota; kingdom Metazoa; phylum Arthropoda; class Insecta; order Zygentoma; family Lepismatidae; genus Thermobia; species Thermobia domestica. The sequence continues at coordinate 175,621,836 of NC_137462.1, forward strand.
TCACGCCATGTGAACTTTGTGGTGGACAAACACCGTGTGAATGGGTTTTCTCGGGGATCTCCCGTTTTCTCCCACTTTCTTCATTCCACCATTTCATTCATTATTTCATCATCACTGTCTCGTTTAGCTTAGCCGACATAATCGTGGGACGTAAAACTCAAAAATTTCATTTAATTTCAATAATCAATGAAGCCACTATGGATCTTTGCATGTTGGGGAGAATTCTAAGAAAAATACATAACTCCTTTGTGGCTATATCATTAGCGTACGCGCCTGAGGTGTGGAAGAGCTGGGTTCAATTTGCAGTTGAAGCTCATGTGATTCGAATCCCACGTTAAAGCTGTAGGTCCATGTGTCATAGAGCCTCAATGCTGAAAAAGCTCCAATAGAAGCAACCGACCAACTAGGAAACATGGACGGTGGCTCGATTAAGAAAGTACTTTGTATGTTCAGTATGGTGGAGTACATACACTGTATGTATTAAGATGGTTAAACAATTTAGAGGAACGCAGCACCGCCTTTCAATATTTTTACCGTATAATTCGTGTATTATAAATAAAACTGAAAGCAAAACAACGTTGCAGTTATTTATTAACATTGACTATTCCGATTGTGAAAAAAATCTTGGATTGACTTTCAGTAAATCTTCATGACTACACATTGCCTTTACTTAACATTTAACAGGTTTGTTTCATGTATTTCCTCATAATACTTAATGCAAATAATAGCAGTGATTTCTTCTTCGAAGATTTGACCTCAACTTTAATGGCAATAACTCGAAAACAAAAAAGTCTACATCAGGAAAATATTTTAAAATGTACTAAGGAAATCAAGGTTTACCTTCAGCCAAATCTGGCGAAGCTTAGACGAATATTCTGTAGTAAGTTATGTAGAATTTACGTACACGGTCCTTGTGTTTGATTTAGATTTTAATTAAAGATAAACCAAATGAAGGGCAGAAATGTGACTAGTAGCTATTCAAATACATTCTGGAGTTACCCAGAATGATAAAATGTATTGGTCAAAATTGCGATATAGATCTCAACCAATGGTATTGTGTTCGATATAAAGAAACTAAATATTTTTTTTGGTTCAGAAAGCTATTTGTGTTTGTATTTGAACAATTTCTACAATAATATTAGCCTTTACCAAGAACAACAAAGAAGCCCAAATATCAGAAAATGGGACATATATCAATTGAGAGATCTCATTATACTCAACAAAATGATATTGAGTGTAAATCTTCATGCATAGTTTCTGATAAAATTGGGAAAAATCAATATTTTTGTCAACCTAAAAGTTGTTGCTATACAGTAGCAATGTTACCTACTAAGATAAAACTGATAATGAAACATACACTAATCAAACTCTACATTATACTACCTTTAGATGCATTTCGGGGGTCAAATTGACCCCTTAGGAGTTGTTTTTTGTATATATGCTATATATATATACACTACGTGATCAAAAGTATCCGGATACCCCCAAAACACGTTTTTCATATTCGGTGCATTGTGCTGCCACCTACTGCCAGGTACTCATTATCAGCGACCTCAGTAGTCATTAGACGTCGTGAGAAAGCAGAATGGGGCGCTCCGCGGAACTCACGGACTTCGAACGTGGACAGGTGATTGGGTGTCACTTGTGTTAGAAGTCTGTACCCGAGATTTCCACACTCCAAAACATCCCTAGGAACACTGTGTCTGATGTGATAGTGAAGTGGAAACGTGAAGGGACACGTACAGCTCAAAAGCGTACAGGCCGACCTCGTCTGTTGACTGACAGAGACCACCGACAGTTGAAGAGGGTCGTAAAGTATAATAGGCAGATATCTATCCAGATCATCACACAGGAATTCCAAACTTCATCAGGATCCACTCCAAGTACTATGACAGTTAGGCATGAGGTGAGAAAACTTGGATTTCATGGTCGAGCGGCTGCTCATAAGCCACACATCACGCAGGTAAATGCCAAACGACGCATCGCTTGGTGTAAGGAGCGTAAACATTGCAAGATTGAACAGTGGAAAAACGTTGTGTGGAGTGACGAATCCCGGTACACAATGTGGCGATCCGATGGCAGGGTGTGGGTATGGCGAATGCTCGGTGAACGTCATCTGTCAGCGTGTGTAGTGCCAACAGTAAAATTCGGAGGTGGTGGTTAGGGATGCGCACGAGACAAGATTTGCGGCTGTCTCGTCTCGAAAATGTGCTGTAAAAGTGATGTCTCGACTCGGAAAATGTATATTTCACTATTGGAACAGCCGTGTCTCAACTCGAATTTTGTCAGTAAAATCCTGTTTCGACTCGTCTCGTGCGCATCCCTAGTGGTGGTGTTATGGTGTGGTCGTGTTTTTCTTGGAGAGGGATTGCACCCCTTGTTGCTTTGCGTGACTGTCTCACACCGCAGGCCTACACACTGATGTTTTAAGCACCTTCTTGCTTCCCACTATTGAAGACCAATTCGGGGATGGCGATTGCATCTTTCAACACGATCGAGCACCTGTTCATACTGCACGGCCTGTGGCGAAGTGGTTACACGACCATAACATCCCTGTAATGGACTGGCCTGCACAGAGTCCTGACTTGAATTCTATAGAACACCTTTGGGGTGTTTTGAAACGCCGACTTCGTGCCAGGCCTCACCGACCTACATCGATACAGTACACTCCTGAGTTCAACACTCCGTGAAGAATAAGCTGCCATTCCCCAAGAAACCTTCCATGAGCTCCTCCGTGGCTAAGCGGTTAGCGTACGCGCCTTTGGCGTGGGAGACTCGGGTTCAATTCCCGGCGGGAGCTCATGTGGTTTGGATTCCACGTTAATCAGTAGGTCCACGTCTCATATAGCCTCGCTGCTGAAAGGGACGCTAAACTAAAATAAACTCAACTCAAGAAACCTTCCAGCACTTGATTGAAAGTATGCCTGCGATAGTGGCTAAGGGTGGGCCAACACCATATTGAATTCCAGCAGTACCGATAAAGGGCGCCACGAACTTGTAAGTCATTTTCATCCAGGTGTACGGATACTCTTGATCACATAGTATATATATGCCAGAATAATGTTGCAGCTTGTGTTCAAGCACCGCGGAGAGAGATGGGAACTCTGCTTGGATATAGAGCGTGCTCATGTCGAATTGTTGTGATTTCTTTGACTTACGATGTTTTCTTTTATATAATAAAAAACTTCATTTGAATTCAAGTGCTCCTTCCCAGAAATGGTTAGGGACTTCTCGGGCAACCTGTATATAACCTATTATATGATATAAGGGCCTATATGTTTTAAATTGTATTATTTTCGTGTTATCAATTGGGTTCTTCACTACAAAGACTTACATTGTATTATTACGGTTTGCGGAAATAAGATTACTGGTACATTTCTCCCCCAGTTGCAAAATGAAGTATCCCTACATTTTGCTCTGGAAAGATGGCAACCTTGAATATATGGTGAACTGTGTTACAGAAGTTATTATATATTTGTGTATCACAGTATCGTAAAAGTGTATAATGCTTCTCACTAGTGTTCGTTGTTTGAGGGAAATTTCCCTAATCTAGGGAAATTTCGTAAGTAAATTTACCAAAAAGGGGATTTTTCGATAAAACGTGAAAATCCAGGGAAATTCTCGCATTAACTGATTGACCAACATAAATGTTTAAATTTTTCTTCGTTCTTCAGAAATAAACTAATACAATAGCAATAGTTTATGTGTGTGTTCAAAGCAGGCCGAAAACCAGCTACAGAGGTTTTTTTTGGGGGGAACATGAATATGTTAGGGGGGGCAAGTCATTAAATATTCTCTTACAAATATCTAAATTGTTTTTCGTATTGAGGTCTGGAGGGGCCAAGAAAAGTTTAGGGGAGTCCAGGCCCCCCTAGCCCAACTCTGGTTGCGGGCCTGGTTCAAAGTAGTATTTTCTATAATTTGCATCCATTGTTAGCTGGGTGTATTTTGTGTAACCTTTTTTGAAAAATAAAGTGAAGGAGAAAGTAAAAATAACAGACGTAAAAAAACAATGAATTAAACAAATGTGGATGGCAACCCTTTAACATAACTAAATTAATCTTATCATATAAGTTTTGTCATAAGAATTGGACATTCAACAAACTAGGGAAAAATTGATAAGAAAAGGGAATTTTTTGTGAAAGTCGAGGATAATTTTCTTAAGTAAACCTAGGAACACTGCTACCAATCAAACTTTTTTTTTCTTACAAACTTTGCCTGTGCTTACATTTTTAAAGGTTAAATGGTCCGGCCTTTTTGAAGCAAACAGATGAAAATACGCTGTTCAAGACAGAAAGAAATAAACAATTGTGAGAAGCCTTTCACTACATTCCTCATTAACTAATAGTAGTAATAGTAATTTGCAATATGATTGAATTATTATTAGTTCACCTAGCCGCAACCATATTTTTCGTCAGTCTTGCGTAACGAAAAACATTGTGCATTGTAGCAGGTAGGCGCCTTTGTTTGATCTAATCAGTTCGATAAAAATCTCATCTTTCTGTACAGAGAACAGAAAAATCCTCTAAATTGATACATAGACTTGGTGAAGAAGTAACTTCATCATCTCAAAAACGTTTAAAACGTTAAGAAAGAAAGAAAAAAATGTTTCCAGGCTCTATTGCATTCAAGAAACACAACTTCTCTTATCATTCACTGTCATCGGATGTGCCTTGCTGGTGCTTGGTTTTGATAGAGAACGGTCTCCACGACGTCTCAATTTGTAATTCGCAGAAAAGATTTATTTGTGAAATTTTTTTGCTTTTCCATCTTGTGCTCCTGAAGAGGAGAAATGACAGTGATTAACATTCCGCATTAGACACAATCGCTTCTCTCTGGGCTACCACGCAATCGCCTTTTGTTACTTATGTAAACACCGTATTTATTATTCATCCAGCTACAGAAGAAGAACGACTTCTTAAAAACTTGTGGCATGGAAAGAAAACACTCAAGTGCAAGGTTTAAGTTGAGAGATAGAAATCGTACGAAGAAAGAAGAAGAAGAAAAAAAAAAGAATATAAAGTAAGTACGCGTACAATAGCTGTGAGCGATGCAATACTCAGGCCACGACTTCAGCATTCAAAATCAATCCTTCCAGCCACAAACAGATTAATTATTTTGCTTACGAAAGTAACCTGCAAATAGCCTAGAAGATATATACATTTTATTTCCTTTTTCATCAGGAGAAATTCAAGGTTAAGTTGCGTGTATACACAGATATGTCAAAAATAAAGAAAATCTTTCAGTTTAACGTGCCACGATTACACCCTTTAAGCTAAGGGAGACGGGTGATTAAGGCAACTCAAAAATAATAGAACAATTGATGAAACCAGAATGTGGTAGAAAACGAAAGTACCCCGAGAAAATCCACAGACGATGTTGTCCATCCAAACTTACTTGCCCGGGGACCGAACCAAGGGTCCCATGCAACAAAGGTAAACGTTCTACCACTTTTTCTTTTTAGAAAAAAAATTCCTGACTTTTACTTTCTTTTTCAACCACTGGTTAGGACTAATAGACTCGACACGGATACGAACACAGAACCATCGAGGACAGTTAAAATTCGAAAGGCTTTCCCACCGGGTATTGAACCTGGAGCCACGTACACCAAAGGCGCACGCACTAGCCACCTCTTTAGCATGGAGGGTTTTCACTGAGCCACCGCACCCTTCCAAAAGAAAGAAAAGAAATATTTGACCTATCTAATTGCAAGAAAAAAAATGTATTTTATTTCCACAAAAGGAACAACGGATGAAGAGAAAACTTAGGAATTTACTAAACAAAGAAGCAAAGAGGCATAATTCAGAAAAATTAAAAACAATGAATAATCGGGACTGGACATGAAATCTCACGCTAACATAAGTAAATTGCCAACGCTGTGTACCGAAATCTTATAAGTTAAAACAGATGAAGGTTTGGCAGGACTCATCACTTAGTTTTGCTCTACATTGAGTGAATTACACAAAAGAAAAAAATGTTTGTAAAAGACGCTTCACAATTTGGAAATTTCTAGTATACCAGCATTTTGCTCAGACTTCCTCCTCACCTCAGTGGGAGTGGTAGAATAATCAATTTTGATTAAGAAATCATTACGTTAGCTTTCAGCAGTAGGATATTCTGAAATTGGAGTCATTTTTACCACAGCACGTATACGATAGAATTTCGAAGTACGACATGTTCTGATATTTCTATACAGAAAATGGGCTAAGTACTCATACAATTGCTAATTTTATGCAGCCGGAGGGCCTCATTGGTATCAGTTTGCGTCAACGCAACGCAAAATTTAACGTTTTAGTTTGCTATATTCCATATTACTTACTGATTTTTCGATATGACGTCAGAGATAGCGATGCGCACGAGACAAGATTTGTGGCTGTCTCGTCTCGAAAATGTGCTGTAAAAGTGATGTCTCGACTCGAAAAATGTATATTTTACTATTGGAAGAGCCGTGTCTCGACTCGAATTTTGTAAGGAAAATCCTGTCTCGACTCGTCTCGTGCGCATTCCTAGTCAGAGATGTACATTTTGCGCTTTAAAATAATCTTTCTTCCTCAAATTTTACCACGGACTCATGTTGTGTTCCGTCGGGGTCCGCAAATATTGCGTAGACTGCTACGGAATGATATCTAAAAACAGTAGATACTTAATTGTCTGTTAACACGTTCAGATAGTACATGAAACAACCAACCCCCCCCCCCCTCTGGAAGGGATGAAACGATTGAGTATAGGACAGTCCTTGCAAACTTTAGCTGTAAACCTATAGTCGATCTCAGATGTGTGTAGAGATCCAGAGAATACTGCCAGGCAATAGCATACAAAAGGGATTAGGAAGAATTCCGGGGTTTAACATTATTGAACGAGATGGGAAGAAATAAACATATACCATTAAGATATAAACGGTGTCTACATGAAACCTCTCTGATTACACATATTAATTGCATTTAAACTATTAGTGCCAAAGAATAACGGTTTGTGGCATGTTGAAGAGCAACTCAAACAGGTTTTTTTTTTTTTTTGTCTATATATGTACTTGTATATGGGCCCCGTTTGTAGCTCTCAGAATGTCCAGTCGATATTCAGTTTCCCGCCATGTGTTGTGTAGAATGTCCGGTGTGATCGAGTTGATGGCTTCTTCAATTTTGTGACTAAGAGCAGGAATATCACAAACAGGTGTGGCGTACACTCCATCTTTGATATAGCCCCATAGGAAGAAATCCATAGGGGTTATGTCGGAAGATCGCGGTGGCTAAGGAGTGGATCCATCGCGTTCAATCCATCGCTGTGGAAGCGTTCGGTCTGAAGTACTACGAATACCTAAACACGAGTGCGATGGGGCACCATCCTGTTGGAATATCACGTTTGGTTGCGAAGGGAGTAGCTGTGGAAAACCAAAGTGTTCAAGTATGTCCAGATAAACGGGACCAGTTATTATGTGCTCCATGAAGAAAAATGGTCCGATAATTCTGTCGCGTCCCAAAGCACACCACATTCACTTTCTCGCTATCTCTGACATATTCACGAACAACGTATAGGGATTCGGAACCCCAAATACACACATTGTGACGATTCACCTTACCTGATGTGTGGAAGGTTACCTCATCACTGAAAATCACCCTCCCCAAGTAATCGAGTTCATCCTCGATCCGTTCCAGAATCTCCATTGCACACCTGGTTCGTTTTGGTAGGTCATCGGATTGTAGCGTCTGAACGATTTGCACCTTATATGCATACAAACGCGATCTTTTATGGAGCACCTTATGGACCGTTGAACGTGGGATGTTCAGCTCCCGTGACGCTCTGCCAACTGACTTTGTTGGGCTTATAGTGAAAGCCCCCGTGACCTCATCCACAGTTTCCTCAGACGTTCATGCTTTGGCCGAGCCAGGCTGTTGGTTGACACTTCCCGCAGCTAAAAACTTCTCAAACCATGTTTTAATGCTCTTGACGTTTGGTGGGTCTCATTGGTGCTTTCGTCTGAAATTCCTTTGCACGGTAATTGCTTATTTAGTCTTAGCCAACCATACCACACACTTCGCACCCTCTTGTGCTGTTGTCACCCTTGTTCATGAACAACTTCAACAAATAAAAATTCATATAAACTTTATTACTGAACACCTGCAACAAATAATAACAATTAACAATCAACAACAAAAAACTTAGTTGCTCTTCAAGATACCGCAAACCATTATTCTCTGGCACTAATAGTTTCTATATAATTAATATTTGTAATCAAGGAGGTTTAATGTGGACACCCTGTATATTGAAAAAAACCTGAAACTTGAACTTGAACTAGGGTCGCGGTGGCTCAGTGGTAGAGCGCTTACCTCTGGTGCATAGTGTCCCAGGTTCGATTCCAGCTCATGCCAAGTGAATTTTGTGGTGGACAAACACCGTGTGCGTGGGTTTCCTCGGGGTCCTCTCTTTTCCTGCCACTATCTTCATTTCCGCCATTTAATTCATTTCTCATAATAACCGTCTCCTTTAGCCTAAACCGGCATAATGGGACATAAAACTCCAAAATCCCATTTTTTTTTACTTGAACTCTCCATATTGATGAAACTCTGCGTACGTTACTGCTGCCAGAAAATTGTTTTCGACAAGTTGATAAGTAGCGGTTGACTGCTTGATGTTTGCTGCTGCAAATATAACATGTTTTAATGATTCTTGTATCGCTGTTAGTTGCTAGTCTTTTATTTTGGTACTAAAGTGCAGGTATACATTTTAAATTGAAGGGCTACTTAGAGAGAGCTAAAATTATTATAATAAATTTTGATCTGGTTATTTGTCTACCTTTGGTAAATGCACTAACATTCAGAAATCACTACTGACTCAGGATATGTGAACTTAAAGGAAAGAGCATTTACTGTCTTTCCTTCTGAAGGGGGAGAAGGATATTATAGCATTTCGTCCTACTTTATCCCTCTATTTATATTTTTCATCACCATTCACTTAAGAAACGCACGACATTCAATCAAACATTTTATATCTTTTATTATTATTATTATTATTATTATTATTATTATTATTATTATTATTATTATTATTATTATTATTATTATTATTATTGATTATAACTTTATTTTATTGACCGTACATCACAGCATTTCTGCAGTTATGCGGTAAGCACTTCAAAGTTATTCCTTTTTAAATTGATGTAATTTAAATTTAGTGACATCGACTGAAATGTTATATACCTAGCTATAAAAATGAATGTTTGTGCGTTTGTTGTAAGGTATACAAGTCCACACCATTGGCTTGCATACTTCAAAGTAATTTTATGAAAGATATACAACTTTTGAGTCCGTAGAGTACATATAACTTTTTGGTTCGTACTCTAAGGGGACAGGAGGGCACTTCGAAGGGGAAGAGGTATTTTACAATTTACTTAAAAATACAGTATCTTCAGTAGTGTATTTAGGGGTGGCTATCAGGCTCAAGCAGGGACGGCGCCAGGAACGCTTGATGGGGTGGGCGGAAAGAGGCGGACCTAGTTGCTCGGTGGGCGGACAACGAAAATGAGAACTGGGCAATGTAGACATTTTTTGACAATAATTAAATTTCAATTTTTATACTCTTTAGTTAGCTAAGGCTCAGACCGAAATAGGGGAGAATCAAGGAGGTGGAAAACAGCTGTATTGGCCTTATAGAAGGTGCCATTCCAGCATTCACCTGGTAAGACTGAAGAAATGCAGGACTTAGAATGGGCTGCGGGAGTTCGTGGCAATATGCTCGACCTACCGAATTCCGCGTGGCACACACACTACCTCTACTTTCAGCTTTTTAAATAATAATAACGGTGTGTTCTGTGTAGTCGAAGAAGTTCAAGACTGCTTTAACTCCTCTCCCTCCAAGAATGCACATGAATGCATAGAAATAAAAGAAGGTTCAAACAACGCAGACTAACAGATAATACTCTACTTTTCGTTAATAACATAAAATACACAATAAGTAGGTAAAGTAAAACAAGGATAAAATAGGCTGCTGCAAACATTTTTATCTTTGAAGTATTTATTACAAGAAAGCAAGAGAAAAAATATAAATGAGTAACTTCAGAAGCAATGCTGTCGTCTTCGCTATCTCCAACATCTAGTTCATTTTCACTTTCCTCGAAATTGAACACTTCAAATTGCGAATCCTGGTTGTCACATGTATTTGTATTTTTTGTCTTTTTCCCCATTGAAGAAGAAGGATTATCACTAACATCAACGGATTGAAAATCGCGCTTCTTTGAACATGAGAAAGACACCGAGCCTGAGAAGAAATCGCTAAATTTTTTCGACATATTAGCTGAACAAGCACCGACCGCCAAGACTTCTGAACGCAACAAGGATCAACTCAACAATGCTATAATAAGGGTTTTTACAAATCTGTTCAATGCCACACGGGTAAGACATGTGGTACATTGCTGTAAACAATTGCAAGTTGGAACCCTCTTATAAGAATCTATCGCGCCAACACAAAGCAAGGGCGCCGATTTCTCTGTAAATTTGGAGGGGGGGCATTCAGATGCAGAAGGCATGCATGAGGATTTTAAGACAAATTGAATTCAAATTATGCCAAATATTGTATATTCATAAATAAAATGCGGGGGCGCACATGGGCTTTGGGGGAGCCCGGGCCCCCAGGATCGGCGCCCTTGACACAAAGCACTACTCTCCTCCCTCTCTTTCTCAAAATGAGACAGTAGATAATACTGGCCAGCTCTGTCCATTATTTAGTTGGCTTTTTAGAAAGCACTTTTTTTTTTCAGCGCAGCACATACAAACACTGGTGTTTCAATAGCACGATTGTGCGTGTGTGTTAAACTTCAATTTATTAATCACGACTCTTGGCATCATTATATTACTACAAGTATCTGTCTTAAAATCATTGTCCATTGCAGAGTTAAACAGAGTCATAGAACCTATTACATTACAATCGAAAGTAATACCTATTGCTTGTGAAGTACAGGATGTCACCTTCAGTGCCGGATTTGCGTATAAGCTAAACAAGCTATAGCTCTCTTGGGGGCCTCAAAAATTTTAAAGAAAAAGTGGCTGTGATGTCATTTCCAAATAATAAGAAAAAGCAAATAAGATAAAACGCACATACAACAACGGTGTTCTGTACTGTTATGTATTAAGCTCTCATGAAGCAAGTAATAGGGGATTTCTGTTGCCAAGCCCCGCTTATAATGGAACCCTCGTTTCCCAGCTCCGCTTGTAATGGGGATTTTGTTTCAGAGCCCCATTTGTAATCGGGACCCTGTTTTCCAGCCATTACACTTAGCTACTTTAATAAGACTTCACAGCATAAGTGATACAGTATCTTGTATGCGGATAGAACTCTAGTGCTACCCTTTCTTGTACTATTTGGAATTCGACAAGAAATTGAGTCTGGTAATAGTGGATGCTTACGAAGAAGGCATGAAACAAGCTTGCGAAATAATAGTAAAATACAGTGAAACCTGTCTTCAGCGGAATCGAGCGGGACTCGCAAAAATTTCCGTTAAAGACAGGTTTCCGCTTAATGGAGATAGATCTTTCCGTTAAAAAAAAATATATATGCTTATAACGGACATAATGAGAAAATATATTGATGAACGCAACTTGTTCAATTACAGTACTATTTCCTTCTACGGATTATTACCCCAAAAAAAACTTAAAATAAACACAAAATATGCTGTGCACACTTTCCTTTATTTTTCCCAATAGTCAAGCAGGATATTTTGCATACATTGCTACTATTTGGCTGCGGTATACTTCAGGACACAGAAAAGCTTTCTCTGGAATTTTGAAAGTCCTTTGAACTCTTTCCTCCTTGTTTTCACGACACGTGATGGAGATATATAACTTCTGCTTTACCTCAATTCCTTTTTTCCAGAACTTTGTTTTGTCAGTTTTCTTCTCATTTTTGTTGGCTGTCGCTAGTTGCTACACAAGCGGAACAGAAGTACGCCTACAAAGAAGACTGACAGCTGACATGCTACGTAGGACTAGCGAAAAATTGTGGGAGCTGAATATGAGTAGTGATTGACGAAGGTCAACACTGCCCATAAAGATTTAACAAAAGAACGAAGTATTTATCGCAGACAGTATATGTTTACCCTCTCACAGGATGTTTAAAAATTTTCTAAACGATGTAGTCTGAAACTCAGAATTTTCCGTTAAAGGTTTATTTTGCTTTCCGTTGTCCGCATAACACAGTTTCCGCTTAATGAAGGGACTTTTACATGTCTTTTACTCCAAAATCCATGTGACCATGAAATATTTCCCTTTAAGACAGTTTTCCGTTTAATAAAGGGTCCGTTGAAGGCAGGTTTTACTGTATAAAGGAATTACAGCCCTAAGCGGCAATAATCTTTACATCGCGAAATTATAGCTATTTTATTTCGCTGTACGTAAGTATGAAAAGTAGTTTGCAGAAGTATTTTCATAACTTTCAGAACTTGGCACTGCTTTTCATAGTGATCTATAGAGTTGAGTTGATTTTGAGTTTAACGTCCCTTTCAGCAGTGAGGCTACATGAGACGGGACCTACTGATTAACGTGGAATCCGAACCACATGAGCTCCCACCGGGAATCGAACCCGGGTCTCCCACGCCAAAGGTGCGTACGCTAACCGCTTAGCCACGGAGGAGCTCATATAGTGATCTATAGAGTGCAATAATGGATCACTAAAGGCAGGAGCGGATCCAGGGGGCGATCCCCCCCCAGAATTGAATATGTTTTTATTTTAAAAATAAAACCTATCCTAAGAATTTTCACCTTTTTATTATAAACGTAAAATAAAACCTATTGACTTCGAACGACTGCCCCCCCTAAACATTCAGAATGAATCCGCCCCTGACTAAAGGAAAGAATAGGAGCACGAATCGTAGTGATTTCATCCATTCGTTCTAGGCATATGAGTCGTTCGTTTGTATATATTAACAGTATTTTATGTATTGTTACGTTCAGAACTGCCCGAATTTACATTGTGTAAGTTAGTATGCAACAGGCTGAATCCATGAAGTTATCGGCACTAGTTACTACCAGTGGCGTATTTACGATTTTGTTTCGGGAGGGGCTTTGCTAACTTTCGGGGGGGGCTTTGCCTGGAAATGTGAAAATTCTGCAAGATATTTCATTTACTTTATATACTAAGTGGTTTCGAGGGGGCTTAAGCCCGGAAGCCATCCCTTAAATACGCCACTGGTTACTACATAGCAAGGCAAGGTACCAACATCTTTTCACGTCGCAGTAAAAAGATGCTACCTACATTTATAGGTCTTATAATAATTTTAGTGCAACAGTTAGGTTTTTTAACGATGTTTTTATGATTTTCAGCCAGAGACGTATCTAACCAGGGGCCGGAGAGGTCTACGATCCCAGTTTTTTGAGTGACAAAAATAATTGAAGCCATTACTTACATATTTTTGAAAGTTTAGAGTAAACTCACGATATATCTATCATAATCTGGGTTTTAGTTGCCCCTTCTCCAGTTTTAACCTTCTAAGTTTGCGTCTGGTTCCAGCGAATTTGTGTCGTATTACACCTTGTGTAATCTTCGAGGGTTGCACTCCATTTTGAGTTACTCCAGTACCCTGACCTGGAAAAAGCTCACACGATTAGTTGAGCTTCAGGCAGTAATTACCAACCCTGGATGATATTTAGACTGTATTTACTTACACGGATCCCTGGAAACGTTTCAAACTTTACCCAACTGAATAGAAACAACTTGAAATGAGAAATGATGCTGTCTCCACATATTGTAGAAGCATGGGTGGAGCGTGGATCATAGTTGGTGCAAAAACATCGGCAAGGGACTTTATTGGTACCAAATTAAACTACCGCTAATTTTACAAATTTAACAGTTTTTCTATAATATATTCAAACATCAAGTTAAGTTAACGAAATATACACGAAAACGTATTTACTTAATAGATATGTATTAGGTCCATAAATTACCATATAGCATATATTCAAACAGAAAAGGCGAAATTTTGTCGCTGAAAAAGAATGCTAGAAATAAATTGGCCCCATTATCTTCAATAGCTTAGGGCCCTATCAAACCTAAATCCGGCACTGGTCACCTTTATTATTCTCCTTCTGTTGCAGGGGTGTCATTTCAGACTTCGCTTGAGGGGGCAAGAACACCAACAACATAAGACTTTCACAGTTTGCACTAGTACATTAGTAGACAATCGATAAAGTATATGTATTCCTCAAAATCTTGCGAGGGGCAATTGCCCCCTCCTGTCCCCCCTTAATGACACCCCTGTTCTGTTGGGGTGGGCGGATGGGTGGGCGAGGCCATCCATCGGGTGGGCGGTTGCCCACCCCCGCCCACCCTTAGCGCCGTTCCTGGGCTCAAGCCCCCCTCCCGAAATAAATCGGTTATATGCAAAACTTCATTAAAATTTGTCGGCACACAAAAGGAAAAATATAAGTGCTTATTCATGTGTTGTGCGTAGCCCCTCCGAAACAAAATCCTAAATACGCCACTGAGCATCTTACTAATACCTCATGTTAGAAAGGTAAAACACGCTATGTAAACTCATTTCTAAAAACTAGTTGACACACACATATGGCTAGTTTTGCCTACGGGATGAGGCGATACGAGAAGTAAGGTTTTATAGTCTCGTCTTGTCTCGATCTTGGCAAATTTCTTCTCGTTTCGATACGAAAATTTCTCGTCTCGTCTCATATCGGCCCTTAAATGAATATTCGGTAGACTCACGATTATCTGGTCTAATGTAGCGAAGGACAAGCTGGAGAACAAAAAAGACAGATAAGCCGTATATCTATGATTACTCACTTCTTGCTCCACCCATACATCAAAAACACATTTTTTATATCAAAACCCGCTCTTATTGGTATTTTCTGAACCCTTAGTACAGACCATGGTACAAATAAAGAGAGGTGCAGCAAGTTCATTAGCGAACACGTTTAATTTCTACTTACACATTGATGTCACCTTCTGCACACTCGCAACAGGAATAACGTTGTTGTTGTTTTCTTATTGTTGTATCTTTCTCTTTGGTACCTAATATGAAATTACTATTTTCATCTGAATTTCAGATGTCTATTTGGTATTTCTAGTTCAGATGCCTATTACATTATTGCAACTGTACAAATATGCTGGCACTGGATTATACAGTATTTATTTAAAAATGAAAATTCTTACTAGGCACGTTTCCTCACCACCAGTGCTGCCTGTGTTGCGTTTTTCTCTCTTTGTTTCCTTAATTATTTTTTTTTCAGTTGGCTTAGTCCATTCGCATTTGCCAATCAGCATTTCCTTACTGAACTTCTTCTAATGCTCTCATCACTTTCCTCATGTTTTTGTAAACAAATCTTCCGGAGGAAGAGCTTTTCAATTGCTTCTTTAGTTTAGTTCATTGATCCTTATATACAGTGCCTTATAAGCCGAATGGAATACAGGGTTTGTCCGGGAAGTAGTACGACTGATCTTTTCCTGCCAAAACGTGGTGAAGAAGGGGGATGTTACTGCGCTGGTTAGGTGATGGATTGTCTTAGCTACCAGCGCAACAGTCGCCAGTCCTCTCTAACCCTTCAGGGTGTGTAGATCGAGTTTAAGGTGAACTCCTTTCAAGGTCTCTTGTCATCTTCACAATGAATCGTTTGTTAGAGCAGGGTTATATGGTAAAGTTTTGCGTCAAACTGTGTAAAACTGCGAGTGAGATCCATAACATGATCAAGACTACTTATTGGAGTAATCCTGAGAAAAGCCCGCATGAGTAAGTCGAAAATGAAATTGATTTTGATCATATTTTTTGACTGCATAGGAGCGGTTCACAGAGAATTTGTACCGCCTGGTCAGACTGTAAGTGTTGCTTTCTACATGGAAGTACTTCAAACACTCAGAAAACGAGTCGCCTGCATCCGTTCAGTAATAGCTGGATCATGAAAGCTTCATTACGACAATGCGCCGAGCTACACCATCTTTGCTGTCATGGACTTCCTGTCAAACATGGCAGCACACAGCTTCCCCAACCACCCTACAGACCAAATGACGCGTCTAAAAACTTCTTTTGCTTCCCCTGACTGAAAAGGGTCATGAAAGGACGGCATCATGGCTCAGTCCAAGCCATTCAAGAGGCCATAAGCTACAGAGCATTACAGTTTCTGCGTTCCAGGGAACCTTCAGTGATTGGCAGAGTCACCGGAAACGCTGAGTTGATGCGGAAGGGGCATATTGTGAAAACTATTAAGTCGATGTATCCAAATTGTGATTAACTTTTTTCTAAAAAAAAGAAAAAAAAGAAAAAGAAAATCAAATTCAGTCCTAC
Organism: Thermobia domestica; assembly: GCF_964235325.1. NCBI lineage: Eukaryota > Metazoa > Arthropoda > Insecta > Zygentoma > Lepismatidae > Thermobia > Thermobia domestica. The sequence goes on from NC_137462.1 coordinate 175,638,109, forward strand.
TACTTCCCGAACAAACCCTGTCGGTTTACATTTCTTCTCAAAGTAAGTTTTTATCGTATATGTGCAAGTGGACTTTCTGATGGACAAATACTGTGTGTGTGTGTGTGTGGGAAGGGGGGTTTCTCCCATTTCTTCATTCCACCATCTCATTCATTCTCATAATCACCGTTTCTCTAAGCCTAGCCAGCGTAACCGTTGGACGTAAAACTGAAAATTGTCATTTATGACAACTGTTAATTTTCTAATGATGCTCTCTCCTTAGCGGATAAATTCCCCATGATGTTCAATAACATATTTGTTGCCTATTGTGATTATTTAAAAGTCCTTTTGATGGGAATGTCAGTCCTCCTTTTGAGGATTTTGTCCAATTGTGCAATCCATATATATTCGCCCAGGTAGAACTTCAACACATTGTTCTTCAAGATCATGTTTATTAAATGAATGCCTTAGATCTTTGTTTTCACTCAATTCTTCTAATAAAATGTGCACCAAGAGTCATACTGTTGTACACGCCGCATCAAAAAAATTGCGACAGCTAAGGCCGTGCAGTTAGGCCACCCAATATACACTTCTTATCCCATAATCTTGTCAGGTAAAGAGACCACCTCTCTCTCTTCCTTTCTTCTCTCTTATACTAAAATTAGCTAACAACATGAGCGTAATTCTAATTTCAAACTACACAAGTATCAGTTTCGATAAAATGAAATAACAAAACCGAGGCGAAACAAAATTCATAAGTTGATGTAGGGAGAAACTGAAACACACAAAATGAAAAATTGAAACAAACGAATGTCCATTACAAAGAGATTCAGAAATGAGGCACAGAGAGAGAGAGAGAGAGAGAGAAGAGGAGAGAACAAGAAAAAGAAAAGGAAGAACAAATAAAACTGTGCAATTCAAACATAATTAGAAAAGAACCTAACATTATAAAGTTCCGTTTCCAGAAATCCAACAGTAATATAGAAATAACGTTTGTTTTCACATATTTTTTCCGAACTATTCGAATATATAGAGGATGCTTTAAACATTCATTTGTCACTTTCATAATGGATAGCATACTCCATTTCAAGTAGAACTAGATCCCCGAGACACATCTAGGATAATGTCAAAAGTTTAATACACATGCTATGTTTCCGGGTGGTTCGATTGCAATTTCGGTAGTGTTGATTGGACATACTGATCTAAAATACATTCTAATATACCCAGTAGATAGCGTTCGTCATATCCTCCATTTCAGACTACTAATGCAAACTGAACAAAACAGAAAAAAACGAAACGAAACGAAAAGAAAAAAGAAAGAAAGACAATTGAAGAGTGCTATTTTACTATTAAATTTCCATCAGAAATTCCCTATATTAAAAATACAAACTGTATTGTAATGAAAAGTTACAAATGTTCGAAAGGAGAAGTTTATACTCCTCATAGTTGTAGCATGTTTCAAATTTCAACATGAATAAAACATTGAATTATAGGATGGAAACAAATTTTGTGTCGAATTAGTATAAATAAAATTTTGTTTTAAAATAACCAAAGAGGTTACCATTTTCTAGTCTTTTCCGAAGATTTATCTGTTCCGAACATCCAATATTGATTTCACCTCTTCCGGATATAACGTAATTTGCACAGATAGAATGAACACGCTAAGAGCTCAAACGGATCATGGTGTCAGTCAGACGATGTTGGCTAGGTTATAGACCACCACTGGGTCGAGGATTGAAATCCGTAGTGTCCCAGTAATTCGATTGAGACTCAATAACCCAGAGGATAAAAAAGAGATTTTACTTATTCCCTTGCGTTTAAACAGTATTTCTGTCAGAGATGACCAGAACTGGAGATGGTATCCCCAGAGCACGCCGAAGTTCCCAGTTAATTAGATTCTCCAGACCAGTTATATCGGGCTCTTGCTCCGTGTTAACTTCGTTAGTACGTTATCACTACACCACCGATTGTTTTAGCCAAAATGTTTAACAAATGGTGTAGTGTTTCTTTCTGAGAAAGATAACACGAAAAGTGTATACTGTAGATCAATGATATCTTTGGAATGTCCTGGTAATTCCCTTGCCCGTTCCCAACTAACATTTGTAAATCTTTTCTATCATGATACAGGTATTTGCTTCCACATTATTATGTATTGTATGATAAGTCTAGTATGATATGTATGTATTGTATGTCTAGTATGATAAGTCGATTCTTCACAATCAATTTGTAAAGAAATTAATTTTGGTGTGAACAGGATTTGAACCTATGTTAGATAGCTGAATTGTTCATAAGACTATTACTTTACCCCTACACTATCATGCTACGTGAAATTGGAAGCCAAATATTACTTACTTTAGCACTGATCTTTGGAACGAACCGGCTTCTTCCTGTAACGTTATTTGCACCAAAGTGCACAACGAAATCCATTTATTCGATGGCGTAGAGAGTAATTAGTGCCCACTGATAAAGGAAAAACATACAATAGAGGAAAAATAGAGAAATAAAACATATTTTGGAGTAATTTCGCCATGCAAGTTCAAAAGTACGCAAATAATAATAATAATAATAATAATAATAATAATAATAATAATAATAATAATAATAATAATAATATTAATAACAATAATATTAATAATCTATATTATAAAATTGAAAGTAACTATTTTTGTGGCTTCTAATCTCTTGAACCACCTGACCGATCTCGATCAAATTTTCAACATTGTTCGGGCCTGGGAAGCTTTTTTTTATCATTTCATTTTAACGGGGAACTTAGGGGAAGGAGGAGGGGAGGAGGGTTGATATATAAAAATGAATAAAACGTAATAACTCTTGAACCACCAGACTGATCACTATCAAACTTTCAACATAGATAAGGTTCGGATCTGGGACGACTTCTATCATTTCAGTTTGACGTTGCAAAGTAGGGGCCGGAGAGAGGGAGATATATCTAAAAAAAAAAAAAAATGAAAATGAAAGCGACTGTCTTTGCGACTTCATCACTCTTGAACTACCCGACTGATCTCGATTAAATTTTCAACATAGATGAGGTTCGGGCCTAAGATGGTATTTATCTATTTACTTTGACGATGTAACTTTGGGTTGAGGGAGGGAGGAGTTAAAAAGAATAAATAAAACTTGATAACTCGTGAAACAATGGATCAATCTCGATGAAATTTTTAACATAATTGAGGTTCGGGCCTGAGATGGTTTTTATCATTTCATCTTCACGGGAGAACTTGGGGAGGGGAATGAGAGAGGGAGATATATAAAAATAAATAAAACTTAATGACTCTTGAACCACCAAACCAATCTCGATCAAATTTTCCTAGATGAAATTCGAACCTGAGATGGTTTCTATCACATCATTTTGACGGTGTAACTTAAGAGATGGGGAGGAGGAGCGACATTTAAAAAATAACGAAAAATGACCGGTATTAGTGGCGAATCTATAATTTTTTGGAGTCGCTGAGATAAACAGTGACACATCTGATGCTACTTAAATCCAAATTCAGCTCCCCAACTTGGAGGAGGGGGAGACATATAAAAATGATCGAAAAATCCAATATCAGTGTCGAATTCATAGTTTTCTGGCTCACTCAGATGAACAATAACACTACAGATGCCGTGCCCCATAACATAGGGCGAGGAGAGGATATATAAAACTCATCGAAAATGACCGATATCAAAAAGCTCTTTAGTAATACTAAACAGTGACAGAGTAACGAAACATATTACTATTTTTTCTCACTTTAACCCAAGGAAGCGGGTAATTGATGCTAATAATAATAATAATAATAATAATAATAATAATAATAATAATAATAATAATAATAATAATAGACAACTATACTGTGAATGTGAACATTATTATTATTATTATTATTATTATTATTATTATTATTATTATTATTATTATTATTATTATTATTATTATTATTATTATTATTATTAGCGAACTTTTGAACTTGCACGGCGAAATTACTGCAAAATATATTTTGTTTCTCTATTTTTTTCCTCGATTGTATGTTTTCCCTTTATTAGTGGGCACTAATTACTCTCTAAGCCGTCGGATAAATGAATTTTGTTGTGCACTTTGGTTCGTTCCAAAGATCAGGGCTAAAGTAAGTAGTTTGGCACCCAGTTTCACCTGGTATGATAGTGTAGGCGTAAAGTAATAGCCTTATGAATAATACAGCTATCTAACATAGGTTCAAATCCTGTTCACGCTAATTTTTTTTACAAAGTGATCGTAAAGAATCAACTTATCATACTGGACAAGCAATACATAATAATGTGGAAGCAAACACCTGTATCATGATAGAAACGATTTACGAATGTTAGTTGGGAACGAACAAGGGAATTACAAGGACATTCCAAAGATATCATTGATCTGAAGTATACACATTTCGTGTAATCGGTCTCAGAAAGAAACACTATACCATTTTTCAAAGATAATCTGGCTAAAGCAATTGGTGGTGTAGTGGTAACGTACTAGACTTCCATATGGAAAATTTTGGTTCAATTCCCCATCAGGTAGTATGATATTTCATATAAAATAATTACTGCAAACAGATTAATCTTCTGATGGAGAACTTACGAGGAATCACTGGCGATACTTCGAGTAAACAGTGTGTGCGTTCTACATCATATACTGCAATGATAAGTATGTTTCATATTTGTATTCGTCCCCCTCTCTCTTTCTTGACGTTTCCTTATCCTGTCTTTGCATCTTTCACTTCTCCCCATCTCTCCCTCACACACACATGCATTTCATGTTCCGAAGTTAAAACGGTGCAAGAGCCCGATATAACTGGTCTGGAGAATCTAATTAACTGGGAACTTCGGCGTGCTCTGGGGATACCATCTCCAGTTCTGGTCATCTCTGACAGAAATACTGTTTAAACGCAAGGGAATAAGTAAAATCTCTTTTTTATCCTCTGGGTTATTGAGTCTCAATCGAATTACTGGGACACTACGGATTTCAATCCTCGACCCAGTAGTGGTCAATAACCTAACCAACATCATCCGACTGACACCATAATCCGTTTAGCGTGTTCATTCTATCTGTGCAAATTACGTTATATCCGGAAGAGGTGAAATCAATGCTGGATGTTAGGAACAGATAAATATTCGGAAAAGACTACAAAATGTTAACCTCTTTGGTTATTTTAAAACAAAATTTTATTTATACTAATTCGACACAAAATTTGTTTCCATCCTATAATTCAATGTTTTATTCATGTTGAAATTTGAAACATGCTACAACTATGAGGAGTATAAACTTTTCCTTTCCAACATTTGTAACTTTTCATTACGATACAGTTTGGACTTTTAATATAGGGAATTTCTGATGGAAATTTAACAGTAAAATAGCACTCTTCAATTTTCTCTTTCTTTCTTTCTCCTTTCTTTTCGTTTCGTTTTTGTGTATGTGTGTGTGTGTGTGTTCAATTTGCATTACTAGTCTGAAATGGAGTATATGACCAACGCTATCTACTGGGTATATTACAATGTATTTTGGATCAGTATGTTCAATCAACACTACCGAAATTGCAATCGAACCACCCGGAAACGTAGCATGTGTGTTAAACTTTTGACAATATCCTAGATGTGTCTCGGAGATCTAGTTCTACTTGAAATTGAGTATGCTATCCATTATGAAAGTGACAAATGAATGTTTAAAGCATCCTCTATATATTCGAATAGTTCTGAAAAAAATATGTGAAAACAAACGTTATTTCTATATTACTGTTGGATTTCTGGAAACGGAACTTTATAATGTTAGGTTCTTTTCTTATTATGTTTGAATTGCAGAGTTTTATTTGTTCTTCCTTTTCTTTTTCTTGTTCTCTCCTCTTCTCTCTCTCTGCCTCATTTCTGAATCTCTTTGTAATAGACATTCATTTGTTTCAATTTTTCATTTTGTGTGTTTCGTTTCTCCCTACACCAACTTAAGAATCTCGTTTCGTCTCGGTTTTGTTATTTCAATTTATCGAAACTAATACTTGTGTAGTTTGAAATTAGAATTGCGCTCATGTTGTTAGCTAATTTTAGTATGGGAGAGAAGAAAGGAAGAGAGAGAGAGGAGGTCTCTTTACCTGACAAGATTATGGGATAAGGTGTATATTGGGTGGCCTAACTGCACAGCGTCAGCTGTCGCAATTTTTTTGATGCGGAGTGTGGATGATTCGTCATGCAGTGCGAAGTTGTTCAAGTGACATGTTAATTGAAATGTTAGTGTTTCCTACTGTGTAGAAGAATCTCCAATGGCTTAGACATTTTTATCGTGCAGCAGAATGTTTTCCCATTATATGACCTCTTAGTCTGTATTATATCCTTAGCGTTGTCCACAAGGCGAGAATTCCATTTTCAAATTCGAGAAGAGAGGAGAAACATGAAAATTCTCGTCTCGTTTCTCACTGTTTTTCACTCAACGGTATTAGCTATTGTCATTTTAGAAAAATATTACCCACTGCTCTGTTTTATACACATATACTTCTCAATTTAATGGAACCTGAAAAAGTGCAACTTACCAGATTAATATGACGTTGGACCACCTTTTCACCTTCAGAACAGATCTCATGTGACATTGAATGGAATCATTTAGGTCCTGAATGGTAGCAAGTGAAAATTACACCATTCCACGTGCAGTTCGTCACTCGGTTTCGTCAGAGTGGATGAAGGAGGAAATCTCCGCCAGTTTCGTGTCTCCAAAACGGACCTTCAATTATATTCTCGTCCGAGGGGCCGGCGAGTCAAGGGCGGTATTCAACTTCATACTGATGTCTCTCAAACCACACCGTAACTGCTCCAGCTACTGTATGTGAATGGATCCATTATTATCCAAGAATTGGGATTCATTGCACGAAAACAACACGATGCACATGGTCCTGTAAAATGGCGACACAATCATAGACAATGATGAGATTGATAAGCGTCAATACAGCATCCACTGAAAGCTAGGCTATTTGCAGTCCACAGCTCTATAGAGACCCCGTCATGCTTCGGGGTTGGGAGATAACGCGGATCAAACGCTTCTTTGGGCACCCGCCACACATAAACACAGTTCGTGATTTGAAATAAGGTGAAAGATGACTCATCCTTAACCATATCACACGTTTCCAGTCATCAGCGGTCCATATTACATATTCGCGGCACACTTGTGTCATGCTAATGTACTACCTTTACAGGAATTTCACCCGAGCAATGCGACCCGATATATTCACGTCATGTAACTTGCGTCGGAACGTGATTGTCGATACAGGCTGTTGGAGGTGCTGCTTGCAGATTTCCTCCTTCATCCTCTTTCATTTCCTATTTCTTCGTCACTTGCACCACCGTCGTACCACCGTTTTGAGTGACAATCTACTTTAATGTTTGGCTATACCCGTCACTGAGGGTTTTCTTCCGACCACGGCTACTCTTCGCCAATGTAGTTTTGCCGTAAGTTTTGTAGATCGTCATCATCTTGCACACTGTTCCTTGTGATACATTTAACACACTCGCTTCACACTTCAAAGCTACTTTTGTCACGCTTGAACCACATAACCGAGTGCCAATAATTCGTCCTCTTTGAAAATTAAGGTAACCTATTTTACGCTACTACCGTCTGCTCAGTTCAATGCATACTGCCGTTCTAATGCTTCTCATGTAGTACTGAGTTTGCACTAACACCATTACCAACCTGACGCTACAGTCACTGCCCACCGTTGCCAAACCTGCCAACTCAGGTGTTTCCATTAAATTGATAAGTATCTGTATTTCATTACAGAGTCGGCACAGTTCTTTCTTACACTTTCCCGTCATTTTCTTAACGATTGCAGTGTATTTTTAAAATTTATTTTGCCTTTACTTTTCCTCACGTCGGATACGTCGTCCTTTTTCAATTTCATGTCAAGTATGTTAAACCTTTAACCTATCATCACTACCTTAACTTTTAAACGACCATTGACGCAACTGCTGTGTTAAGGCTTTAAACCTCAATTGCTCAGCTCCTAATTAAGTTTGGAAGCTAATTGGTATCAATGTGTATCTGAAGGATGAAACTTCCCACAGATATGCATTTTACGTGTGATGGGGTACCACGGGGAAGGGTAAGGAAAAGTTCGTTTTATTTATTTATTTATTTTTTTGTATATTTTTGAGGGGCATTTCCCTCCCTTGGGGATACACTAATAAAAGTTGGTTTGTGAAGCAATGAAATAGTCCACTACATGGTAATACCCTGTATGTGACTTGTAGATGATATCGGTGGAAGAGGAGGGGGGGAAAGTTGATCAATTTGAGTCTCAACTTTTTCTATTTTATTTTTTTATTTTTGTCGTAAATTACATTTATTTTAAGTTCGGTTCCATATAAAACAAAGATATCTTTTCACCAAATTAGCCTGCACAAATGTTACCTTGTTGGAATCTGTGTTCCGTAAGCTTTCCAACGACGTATCAATCAAGACTTTGGTAATTAAGGGAGTCACCAGGGCCGCCAACGAGAAGATCTGCAATAGCTCTTCAAAAATGATGTACAAGGTGTTTGTATAGGAGTTTCGTTCTAAATTTTTATCTCTCTTTGTTTTGCAGCAATGGTTATTATTTTGTTAAAATAATAATGTCACAAGTGTGTTGTCTACACATTCGGATCATTTTTTCATCCTCTTCAATATATTTTTTCCAACTTCCTAAAAGTAAGTTCCGCTCACTATCGACCTATTCTTATTTTCTACTGTCATCGTAACGATCCTTTTTTTCTTCTTTAGAATTTCAATAATTTTTATCATCTTTTACATTTTCTCACATTTCTCTACTTTTCTAATTTTTCTGTATCCCATGGGCGGAGTTATGGGGGGCATTGTCCCCCAACGTTTTGACAAAAAATAAAAATGTCACTTAGAAGACCCTTCAATTCCCATTTGTGTTTACCGTGCCTCCCCCCCCCAAGTCGAAAGGTCTGCCTCCCAGCAGACAATTACTAACTCCGCTCATGCTGTATCCTAACATTTTATTTAATGTCTCATCAGCTTCATAATTGATATTTTAACCCCTGGTACATAGTTTTGTCTTCCTCGCTCTTGTTCAATTGCCAGATCTTCGTTTTCCTCATTTTCTGCAACTTTTCTTCGTATTCATTGTTATAAACTGATATCGTTTTTGATAACTTACTATTTCTGTCATCTTACAAGTTTTATTATTGCCTCAGCTCCCGTTAGTACTTGCATCTATTCTTCCAGTATTTGATTCCTCTTCTTGAATTTTCATATCAACTTAGTTTTTCTTCTTAATTTTTTAACTTTTCATTATCCAATTTCCTGTTCCCTTTTCTTTTGGCAACATTTTTCATTTGGATACCATTTTCCTCCACTCTTTAATCATGTTTGCCTAAGTGGCCCCGCGTGGCGTAGTCGCTAACGTTCTCGCCTTTGCTGTGAGAGGTCCCAAGTTCGATTCCCGGTGAGGCATTCGGTAGAAAAAGTGTAACAGCTTTTCCTGGTGAGTGAAATATTTCCTGAGTTTCCCTCATTCACACCAGGCAAATGCCGGGGTGGTACCTAACAAGGAAGGGTCACGCAGTGGCTTCGCTGAGATCCGAACGAGACAATTGTGTTTGCATTTGATATGTTATAACTAGACGAATCCCAAAGTTATACGTGCCACCGGGCGGAATATCGTGAGTTACAACATATTTTGTAATATAAAAGCTACAAAGCTGGAAGAATAGTTTGAACCGAGTCATTTGTTCGGAAACGGTTGGGTAAATGGAAAACTCGGACAATACGTATCCCATTATTTTCAAGCACACATTTTTTCTGATTAAAAAAAGTTTGCCCCAGGGTCCTCGCAGGGTCCCAGATGGGGTCCAACTCAAAATTTTCAAATAGCAAGGGGGGTTAACTAGCACATCGTTTGAAAGCTGTTGTAAAGTGAAAGAAAATGCAGCAAGTCTCGACTCTCTACGACAACCCTGTGCAAAATGGCGGAGGGTCAAAAAATAAACAAAAACTTAATTGAAAAGTCCATGGTCACCCCTATAAATTCGAAACGGTGAAACAAATGTGAAAATAAAAAAGGGAGTGTGGCATTATTTTCAAAGTACAACAATTTAAGTTAAAGCGTCTTGTCCCAGGGTGCCCACAGGGTCCCAGGTGGGGTCGTCCAACTAAAAGGTTTCAAATGGCAAGAGGGGTTAAGTAGCTCATCGTTTGCAAGATCTTGTTAAATGAAAGTAGATGGAGCAAGTCTCAACTTTCTACAACCCTGTCCAAAATTGCGGCGGGTCAAAATGTAAACAAAAGCTTAATTGAAAAACTATGGCCAGCTTGAATCCAAGATGGCCACTTAAACCTATGTCTTTCATAACAGTACAAATCTGAATCTCTTTTTTCTCTATTATGTATTTAGAAACAATATGAAGACTAAAGAAGAATTGAATTTCTATTCACTTCAACTATTATTTCATTCGGTCGTCACGGTTCTCTCGGCATCATTTACTTGAATATAACGAATATGCGATGAACACATAACTCTGGCTTCTTACTCATACTGCTAAACAAAAGTTGAATACCTTCGGATATTTTTCTAATTTTGTCATAAGTAGTTCACGCATAAAGGACTTGCTGCACCAGTAGGTTGGGGGCTCTATTTTAACGTATTCGTGATGGTTACATTTGCATGTCATTCGTTGGTTTGATCGCAATACTTCAAACGATATCAAATATATATATATATATATATATATATAAATCATTTGCAAGATTGGCGAGTAGTACCAAACCATGTGTAAGTCATTTCAGTACATCGTGCTGTGTCACAGTATTCCAAGACATAACATATTTATATACAAACTCATTTTTCATGCCATATTGGATTACAGATTATACTTTTTGATATTTTGTGGATATCTACTATTAACCATAAACGTAAATACCACATTTCGCTTCTCCAACACAAGTGGTATGAGCTGGACATACGTTCGATACATAGTGCGGCATTTTGAACTCAATATGTCTCGTTTTTGAACATTTCGTATATTTTCGTCACCTACTAATCAACATTCATGCCAACTTTGGTTTTCGTAGCTTCAGCAGTTTGGTATGCTTATCCTTTCGATATAGGGTTTAAGCAACCATCTTGGATTCAAGGTGGCCACAGATTTTCAATTAAGCTTTTGTTTACGTTTTGATCTTCCGCATTTTGGACAGGGTTATCGTAGAAAGTCAAGACGTGCTCCATCTTCTTTCACTTAACAAGAACTTTCAAACGATGTACTACCTCTCTTGCCATTTGAAACTTTTTAGTTGGACCCCACCTGGAACCATGTGGGGACCATCGGACAAGACGTTTTCACTTAAATCGTTGTACTTTGAAAATAATGCCATACTTCCTTTCCTATTTTCATATTTGTCTTACCGTTTCCGATTTATAGGGGTGGCCATGGACTTTTTAATTAAGTTTTTGTTTACATTTTGACCCGTCACCATTTTGCACAGGGTTGTTGTAGAGAGTCGAGACTTGCTGCATTTTCTTTCATTTTACAGCAGCTTTCAAATGATGTGCCACTTAACTCCCCTTGCCATTTTAAAATTTTGAGTTGGACCCCATCTGGGACCCTGCTGGGGCCCCTGGGACAAAGTTTTTTTTTTACCCCAAAAAGTTTGTCGTTAAAAATAATAGGATACGTGTTGGCCGAGGTTTCCACTTACCCAACCGTTTCCGAACAAATGACTTGGTTCAAATTATTCTGCCAGGTAATTTATTGTAGTTCTTACATTACAAAATATGTTGTAACTCACGATATTCCGCCCGGTGGCACGTATAACTTTGGGATTCACCTAATTATAACATATCAAATGCAAACACAATTGTCTCGTTCGGATCTCAGCGGAGCCACTGCGTGATCCTTACTTGTAAGATAATGGTCCCAGGCTGCTTCCTTCCTTCCTCAATCCTTTCTTCCTTCCCTTTCATCGGATCGTGTGCTCGCGAGGGACATCATTCCTCATATAAGTGACGAGCTAAATGGCCTTAGATACCGACAGCCCAGAAATCTAAATCCTAATCCTAATACACTATCTCCCTTTTCTCGTCCATAACAGCCCCCAATTAAAATTGCTGAAGCATGCCTCTCTCGTTTCTGTCTATGATTTCTGTTATTTTTTTTCTCGCTGTTTTCTTCTATTAGGTTGGTGCAACTAAAATGTCCGCTTTATAAGTCAGGTTTAAAACCATCTTCTGTAATGTAACCAACGTCACAAACTGAATTATTAGTCTGTTGTTGATCAAGATCATATGTTACTTTACAATAGAGAATATATACAATTGCGAGTTATTTTCTTTTACGAGTTCAAACTGGGAAATTATGCACATCTAGCAGCAGAAAACAACAATACATTTGGCCGGGAGTAGTGAATAAATTCACCATACACATTTGGTTTGTGAAACTCCATAACGGTGACACAATATTGAAAAATGAATCATGCGCCAGCAGACCAACAAGCATATTCTGATGAGCTAGTCAGGAACATCGTGGAAACAGGCCATCAATTGCAGACAAGTCACGCATACACCAGACCACTACCATTCGGTGGCTCGCAACCGGTAAGATGAAAAGTGACTTTCATGGGGACCATATGAATTGACACAAAGCAAACAAGAGTGATTGTTTGGGGATGTGCAGTTCTCTGAATGTATGGAATAACCAGAAAGGTTTTTTGTATCAGATTTTTATTTCTGCTGAAAAGAAAATGGATCTGCAACGACCAGTGATGGATTGAATCACGACTTTTGTTCTAGTCATCTTGATCTGGGTCTCACTTCTCCGACTCGGCTTTCTCTGGTGGCTGAGACAGCTCCGGTGATCCAGAAGCTGCCAGTATTACTGCAGAATTTTAAAGTGAATTAATGATGTGCAGTAAGCGAACACGAACATTCATTTTTGTTTGATTCCCGGTATTGCATTTCTTAATCAAGACATCATGTCTTCAATATTTCGAATATAATTTCATGTTTATTCGTATTTCTATATTGAAAAATAATACAGTAGTTCTTGAACATAAAGTATTCAATTAAAAAAAAAACACTATGTTAAACTGCATCTTTTATATACCAAATGACAAGTTTTGCAGGCGCTCTCCATTAAACTTTGATGATTCCTCGTAAGAAATCATGTAGCTTATCTTTGGTGTGATTCTCACGCGTTCATACTGACAAAACTAGTAGTTATCTTTCAGTGCAATGCTTTGACACACACACACACACACACACACACAGAGAGACAGAGGCGTAAACACCAAGCGAGAAAGAAAATTATAGATTTAATGAGAAGCAGAGAAAGAGAAAGAGAGGAGAATCGTGTTTCTTAGAACTATATTACATACTTCCTATATATATGACGATGTTCGACGTCTCGATGTCACATCGAATCTCCTCAGGTCATGAGTCTGACTGCCTGTGGGTCTTCTGGTTCATGTGTCACCAACCTCGTGACATGTTTTATCAATGGTAACGACAGTCCTAGATGGTCAGGACAACAGTTGGATCGTAACCGATGTTCATCACGGATTCCAAAATCATCCTTCCACCTGCAGGTGTTGTTGCTGCTCTCTGAGGTCTCTGATGAGGTGGCCTATCATGTCTTTTACCGTCGAGCCGAAACCAGCACTACAGATCGCTAAAATACGAAGTCCATGAAGCACACCTCAAACTTTTGTGCAACCATCTAGCAGCTGTTAATATTTATTGTATGTTGATGAACAATGCAGTCCCACATGTCGCTCAAGCGACGGTGCAAACTCGCCATTAGTTGCAGTATGAAACGTTTCCTCATCCATCCATTTTTTTTTTTTAATTATAAAGTCTTTGTAAGTGACACAATTCAATCAAACACTTTAATTCGACAATTAAGCAATCTTCTGTCACGAATTAAATAGTTGGTACTATGTCTGGTTTCTTCTCCCTAAACCTTATTTCGATGGCCCTGCATCTTCAAGTTTTGCTTTCATTATCTTCTCTTTAATAGTCACTAACTACTACATTATTACGTATACCTTTCCAATTACCTTAGAAAACACCTCGTTATCTCGTTTGCTATGCACTTTCTAATTTTTCTTTCTTGTTCTTTAAGAGTTTCTAGTTTTCCTCCTTGAAATGTGGTAGGTCCTACGTACCTCCATGTTCCCAGAGGCGTCATTTAGGGGGTGCAGGGGCAATTGCCCCCCTGAGTTTGATTTATATACATTTTATAAATAGAATAGTAGTAAAACAGTGAAAAACGAGAAATTTTACTTATATCAAGGGGTCTTGCTCGCCCAAGCAAAATCTGAAATGACGCTCTTGCATGTTCCTGTGCGGATTCGTTTGCTCGTGATTTTTTTTTTTTTTTTTTTTTTGTACTTCAGTATTTTTTCCCATATTGTTTCTCTCTCGTCCAAATCTTTCTCAACATACCCCCTCCCAAAGATCCAAATGTAATGGAAATATTTTGCCTTGAGAAAGTGCACTGTTTTACCATTCAGGGGATGACCGACAGTTGGGGGATACCGACACTTCTAACCTTAAAGCGCTGTCAATTCTGTCTGGAAGTGAAGGAGTTGGCGTAATCAGTACTTAGTGAAACTGTGGGGTGTATAGAATGTATGTCTGTAGAAGTTTAAAAATGAGTAGAATAATTTTACGAGAAAAGTCTAAGTTTATGAGGTAAGGTGTGAGAGATATGTGAGAAGTGAAGGGTCACTGTAAAATTTGAGTGTTTTGTTAAGCTCTTATTTAGAAATAAAAGTTGTATAGTTCAGCACTCATGGTGGACAACATACAGCTGAAAGTTGTGCAATCACAGGTAGTTGGTTTATCAGTGTGCAGTGTTTCTAAATTGCAAAAAATATAATTAAGTGCAGTATATGCATTCGGGGAACTTTCGACACTCACATTTGTGCAATTTCGACAGATGCTTTTCCTCCCCTTTCGTTGTGATTTTTAATAACTATATATCAAAAATACTTCATTACTATTTACATACAGAAAATAAAATATCTGCATCCTATTTCCATTGCATGAGATGCTCCTGGAATTTGAATAAAATGTCAGTAGCCATAAAGGCCGTGAAGAATGCAATGCTACTTGCTACTGCTTCAAGAGCTTTTCAAGTCCCTCGGATACATTACGTGACAGGTTATTGAAAGTTAACTGCAAGAAACATTTTGGTGAACATATAACATTTACTGAAGAAGATGAACACGTACTAGAAGAAAAGTTAATTATATTAGACGGGTATGGGTTCATGCAAGAAAATGAGATGTGGTACCGTAAAGCGAAAGACAATAGTGCCAAACTTTTAACGTCTGCACAGAAAAATAGTAAGATAGAAAAATCAAAAGGTAGTGACACATAAAAGAATGTACAGACATAAAAATGTTGCAAAACACAGTAACAAAAATGAGAAAACTCGAAAAGAAAATTATTGTGCTATCTGCCGAGGTTAGTTTATGGCAAAAGCAATTCCGCTGATTGAGTTCAATGTGGAAAATACTTTCATCGGTTTAACGAGGACTGTGTTCTTTATCCAGACGATCCCTTGTTTGTGTGTCAACAATGTGAAATCTCAGACAAATGTGAATACAGTGTTTGCTCTTTCCTGTAACATATGATGCTGACACTAATATTTTCATCTATAACCACACTTTTGGTAACATATGATTAACATAAATTAACAAATACTTTATCATGAAGTACAAATTTTTTCTGCTCTCTGCACTAGCTCACATTTACTACGTTGTTCTTTAAAAGAAATTCTTGTTTCATATATTTCTGGTAACAACAAATTTTGTGATTATTCTTTCCCTCATGTGTAACTCAGTGTCATTTTTTAATATTTTCCGGAGCTGTAAATAAAGGTATTCTACATTCCTAAACTTATATATTCCCGCGTTTGTTTCAAGTCCGTGAACTACTTTACGAACAGTAATGTGTGTTGTGGAATTATTAGTGACACTATTATGTATATCATGTATACATAAGGTTTTAATGTTGATGTCGGTATTACCCCAACAACCTGTCGGTCTTCCCCATAGAGTTGGAGAAGTCCGACATTTCTTCATCGTTCATTTCAATTGTGCCTCCGCAGTCATACATTGCTTTTGTGTAACATGTATTGTATCTGTCAACTAGCTGAAATAATATACTTCATCATGAGCTATAATTCATTTCTTTAATAATCCATTACAATCTTGTAATAGCGTTAATGTTCTTAGGGTGTCGGTATTGCCCCAAATGACCATATATATGAGGAGGTCCGGGTAGTAAGGGCGAACTCAACAGAGGCTTCTTTGAAGAAAAAAATGAATTTTAAAAAACCTCTTCCATAAGACTACTAAAATAATAATACTAATCATAAACGGTCTTTATCAATTACTTATTATAATTATTATAATTTATATTGCTGTAAATATTAGGTTGTCTAAAAAGTATGGAGCTTTGGAAGTAAAAAGTGAGAATACAGTTATTATTATTTAAAAATAACATATTACTAGGGACATGAGTTTTTCGGTTAGGAGAGAAGAGGACGCTTTTAGCCAGTATCCTCCGTAGCAAGGCCAATTGACTTAGATACATCTTGCGTAGTAATTTTCATACCGCCATAGAAGGAAAGATGGCAGGAAAGCGAGGAATAGGAAGAATAACACAACTGATCTATGATTTGAAAAATTGAAGAAAATATTGGGAGTTACAAGAGAAAGTTGAAGATCGAGAAACGTTGAAGAAAAATTTCCAGGCCCGAATCTAAAATTGATTAAAAAGAAAACTCAGACTTAGGACCTGCCAAAAGGCTGAGTACTTAATAATATAATAATAAGTTACTTAAACATGATCTTTGAAACATGACATTATTTCACAATTTTGGCTCCAAAATCTCCGCTCGTATCTATTTTTTAAATGTATTGAGAAACATTTAACCTCAAGTCCACTAAAATGCAATAAATGGAAGCATTTCTTTTTTAAAATATCATTGTTAACACTATAAGTGTTCTGTCAACATAGACAAACAGTTCCTGCAATCTTAGATTTTTTTTTTTCATTCTCTGTGGCCCTCGTTGATGCGTACTTTGTATAGACGTAAAAATTACGCCTTTGGAATTGTTCATTTAATATAATTTTCCTTTTCTTCTTTAATCTCTATCAATCCTTACTAAGATTCTTCAAAATTATGGTCTAACCACTTGGTTTTTCCCTTTTTTAAATCTATTAGCAGCATATTTTTTTGTCTCCCAACTTTATTACTTTTTCATTCCACCTTTGTCCTTGCTTCATATTCAAATTTTATATTCTCTCTCTCTCCTTTTTTTTTTGCCGTAAAGTTTTATAAAATTAGCAACAAAGATCTGAAAGGATAATTATTTAATTCAATAAGTAAACAGGCTAATATAAATCATGCATTTCAGTGTTTATAAATATTCGAATATCTACAAGTTGTCAGTGAACATTGTTTTCGTTTAACGTCTCACAATTATGCTTCAATACTGAAAGAGTCGATAATGAATGAAAAGGTGAAATGAAGAAAGTGGGAGAAAACGAGGGAATCCTGGGAAACGCTTACAGACGGTGTTTGTCCACTACAAACGTAACTTTGCGCGGACTGGGATCGAACCAGAGACCACACGCACCACAGGAGGGCGCTGTACCACTGAGACACCCCGGCTCATGAACTCTTAGATTATTGGGCAATTTGTAGCAGCCATTTCTGTAGATTAAGAAATTAAGTATCTGTTTAATGAAAAGAAAACTGACAAACAACTGAATTTTTTTTTTAAAAGCCAGCTGTTTGAATAAGCCATTTAAATAGCCCACAAGGACAGTCGAAATTTTGTATTTATAATATTTTAAACGTGTTGCAGATGGTAAATTACGTTTTACATAATTATGCATTTATAAGCTGTAATATTTGACGTCATATTGAAGCCAGTTCTCATTATAACTTGTAAAACAAAAATATAGTCACTTTCTGTGTCAAGTGTGTTCTACTTGTACGAAACTGTTTCAACAATTTCCGTTGCTTTCGTCAGTGGCTTTGAGAAATTCATATGATACTGGGTTTGAATGGCTTTTACGAATAATATAAATACGCGTCAAACCATATCTTGAGAAATAAATATGTCACTGAATACTATAAATCAATCAAAAGTAAAAGTAGCCTTTTTGTTAGGAGTTCTCCTGTAGCATTTAAGTATATTGAAAAGTTGTAATTAAGGCAAAAAGATCAATCTTTATCAACCATAATTTCCATACTTTCTCCATAAGATAGGTGAAAACTCTAGATTAGAATGGTTTCTAATTAGATGTAAGCCCGAAATATTTGATAACTTGCCAAATGTTTTATCGCTGAGTTATTCCTTTTAATTGAAATTATTGTAATGCAATGTAGACCTACTGTTAAAATAGCAGAAAGGTCTAAGTTCTAGGTTGAGTAAACAACTGTGAACTTGAGCTCTGGTTTGCAGCAATCAAAACCCAAGAATAAACCTCCTGTGAAGAGAAGATTAAAATGTGATTAGTCATTGGAATCGTTTACGTTATATGATTACGGTTTGACCTCATCAGCATCCACTTGTGCAAAGAAGATGCAGCTATGGTACCAGCTCGGAACATTATTATATTTAAATCAAGTGATCTATACACAAGTCAGAGAGAAGAACTTAATCAATTAGATGCCACTGCCCTCGAAAACATTTTTCACTTCTACATCAAGATCTCGTCTTCTTTTGAATGTTAAATGTCAATCGGGGCTCCTCTCTTTCAAGTTTCGCGAATGGTACTGTTCACCTGCAACAATTCAACATCTGGCATCTCCTTTTACACTTCCAACAATGGACCATTTTCATCTTGTATTCCCGAGTCTGCTCTTCCCATTCGTCTCATGACAACACATAGCACGGAGTAAAATCAGCCGCGTCACTCAAAACCTAAGTAGAATATAGTGTACTTCACCGCTGACAGTTGAACATCACAACCCGTTGACTTCTTGCTTTCATGAAAGACATGATTCGTCTTTTTTCATATTCAGAACGTCGCGCTAAAGAAGAAGAAGAAAAAAAGATGGTTAGGTACTGCTGAGTCATGTATTAAAATAACAAAAAGAAAGCTTGATTTGTGAGGTGTTCTTTTATATCACTTTAAGAATACAACAATCATAATTACAATGGTTTCAGTGAAAATACATCTTTGACGAGTTACAGAACGAAAGAAATACTTAACATTAAATTCAACAAACCTACCATACAAAGTTTTTGTATATCAGTGTAAGTTTGTGTACGTGAATCTCGAACAAAATAAGAAAAGAATAAAATAAAATTAACACAAATTTCGTTATGTGAGAACAGCAATAAAATTAATACAATATATTCCGTTACTATGTTATTTTTAATGAATCCGAAAATTGTTTTCTATTTTCAGAAAGTTTTGAATAAACCTACATGTTGTCCTCAATACCAAATTGAAACTTTAATAGTACTATATTTAGTCAGGAATAATTTAAATGTGTTCAGAAATTGTAACTCAAAATATTTCTTTTCCAACAAGTAAACTGGAGACATGTTTTCTATTTCAGAGACGAAAGTGTAATTATTGAAATATTTACTTGTATTTAAATACTGCGTAAGAATAAACAAATATTGTTTCAATATTTATTTTCAAATGATCGTTGTATTTACTACATCTTATTTACTTTCACTTTATTTCAAAGATTCTTCTTACACAGGAAATACCATTTAGTATCAATACTCAAGTACGTATTAACAAATATTAGAACATATAAGAAATGATTCTAAGTAATAGAAAAAAACAATAGGTTTATATTATTTAATCGAAATCTATAACACCAATATATATATATATATATATATATATATATATATATATATATATATATATATATATATATATGTCCAATTTATGACATACAGTGCTATTGAACAAAATCTAGTTTCCACATATTTGTCTCTCACCATTTACGAGGGCGCAGTTACTTTTTACTTTATTAATGTTTATCTGTCACTAGAGAAAGTTTTTGATCTGTACGTACAGAAACGGAAAAAATAATTTCTCTTTGAAATAATATTGCATTTTTTATAACTTACAATATAGTACAAGTACAGTTTTCTGTTATCAACATTTTCTTAACATGAAGAATATAATATTCTAATTGATTAATTCAAGAAATATTAACACAGTTTTTTGTCTATCAAGAGAAGTTACTTATTATCATGACTGCAACTATAGTAGTGAGTGCAAAACCTGACACAAATTGATGACTAGATTGCTTTCAACAGCACTGAATTTTTAAAGTTTACTTTATACAGAAGCCTATATTTCAAACGCAAATGTCAACAAATAATTTTAATATTATTCA
Source organism: Thermobia domestica (assembly GCF_964235325.1). Lineage (NCBI taxonomy): Eukaryota > Metazoa > Arthropoda > Insecta > Zygentoma > Lepismatidae > Thermobia > Thermobia domestica. Next base: position 175,658,473 of record NC_137462.1, read on the forward strand.
TAATATGAAAAGCTCCTAATTATCTGAACATTTAAGCCGCAATATTCATGTTACTTATAGTGTTGCTTATGCTGCCAGTAAAGAATTAAATTACGTTAGTTTCCAACAATTAAAATTTCTTGTGATCGTCATGAAAAATACACACATACAGAACCAAATTTAGATATAGGTAATGGTTCGATATTAATGTAATTTAGATGTTGCAAAATTATTAGAATTGTTAGTGAAAACAAACTAAATGAATTGACAAAAATTACATTGGCAGCATTTTGGAACTACGAAGTAAATTAAAACTAACTGAATATACTACAATGGACTTACATTCAAAACCAACTATTAAATTTAACGAAATAGTATAAAGACACTCACAAAAAGTTTGTCTAGTTCTTGTTTCAGAATCTATTTGGTGCACTTTGTTTCACTTGAAATTAATCTTGTGTAGTGTCTTATATTTTAAATGCTTACATATGTTTCTTGAATACCTACACAATGTACATTCTTCATTATTCTCCATAAGACAAAACCTTTTTGACTGTCTTCGAATAATATTTAGTTCACGTCTTTAATATTCCCTGTTATAACTTCATTTAATTACCGAAGACATGCTCTTTTCATGTAGAGAGATTTAATGATTTAAAAGGTTATAAGGTTGGCCAATAGAATACAATTAATTCTTTTCAATAATTAGCGACTTCTGTTTCTTTATTTGAGAACAAATATGTTGAAATTTATTTTAGAAGCATTATTAACCCTCGAATGTTGTCCGTTATTATTACAGTATATAGTAACCATACATGTGTCCGAATGCATATGCTGAAATCTACAGAAGCAATTTCTAAGCACATATACAATCACTACATACTGCAATGAAGTTGATGGATTTAAAATGCATTATGATTTCCATTTAGGAAAAAAACACGATATTTCAACAAAACAACAAAACTTAAAATTAAACATACCTGATAATTAATTCTTTTATTTTGTTTGAAGCAAATTATAGATCTTTGTACTGCCACAAATACTAGTCTTGTGTAGTATTTCATTGCGTAGAATTCAACTTCACTCATCATATTGGAAGGTAATAAAAATTAATATTGTAAATATTCCTTAATTGCTGCATATATGTTCTTACCAAATCGTGGTTTCATTAAAGAATAAGTTCAATTTTATTGCATGCATATTTCACAGTTTAGATAAATGTAATTTATTTCATTATCTGCTCATACTTTTTGAGGTGTTATTTACAGAAAAGAATCACCGACTGCGTTTGTAACAAGGAAACTGAAGCTGCTTGTGTTATTCATATATTTAATAAATTAATATTGGCATGTAACATTTATTATACACGATATAAAATATTTTATGAAACACACACACAGTATTTTGCCCTGAGCAACTTACTTCTTTCTTTATAATAACTACCCTGACTAATCATTGCACCATATTAAATGACGATTTACGTTATTAACTTAAGCGACATACACATCATCCTTCTTAGTTCATTATTTCGTATTTAGTAGAATTCTCTTCCAAGTCAAGTCGGAAGCCTTTCTACTTACACTGATATTTTTTTTAAAAAAATTATTTTCTGTGTATTTCACAATGGGTAAATTTATTACTCAGTCGTTACTTTATCAGAAAGATCAAATTTTAGCAGTAACCTTTTAAACTCCAAATAGTCATGTGCTATGGACTTCCTTGCTGTCTCTTCTGTAGAATTATATTTAGAAGGATTTTCAAGTTGTGAAATAATTGTTTTTGGATTAAACGCTTTCTTACGTTGCTGACTGACTGTCTTCTCGTATTTTTTGGTCGTATCAACAGGTGAATAACTCATTATCTTACTGTCTGTTATGTTGTAAACCATTTTTAAGTGTTCCCTTAGGTTCAATAGAAGTAAACATTTCTTAGAACTGGAAAGATGCTCTGCTATGAGATTTGTGTCTTCAGGCAACCTCCTACACAACGATTCCTCATCATCATCATCATTGTCATCATCATCATCAGTGCAGTTAGCGTTTTTCCCTCGTTTAGTATTGTCATTCTCTCCCATGTGTTCACTTTCAAAGCTCTTGTTCAAAACACTTTTTGGAAGTAAGGATACTTGAATAGATTGAAGTACACTGCTACCCGTGAATGCAATTAGAGTGTCAATATGATAAATAATGAAAAGGGGTTCATCTAGATATTGATACTGAAAATGGGCCAAATTGTCTGCCAAGAATATCCCCTCAGTAAGATCGGTATCACTTTCAATTCTCTTAAGAAAATGTAAAGCAAATGCTCTTCGTTGCTGCTTTTTCTTCTTCAAAATGGAGTACACAAAATCATTCACAGCTTTGAAAGATTTGCTTTCTTTTATATAACCTCTAATAACTTTAACATCTTGTATCTTCTTTTGCAATTCATACGAAAGGCGCACTCCAAAAGAAGCCTTTGTGTAAACATATCCTGGATATTTGCGATCTATAGTTTCTATTTGCGTCTTCGAATTCCCAGCTATTGATTTCTCAGTATCGGTGCACAGAGCAATAAGATATGGTATAATTTGAATGGGATTAACCAACCCTTGAGTAAGAATTATCTGAATCACTCGAGCAGCTGCGATTCTAATGTCTTTATCTTTGCACAGAGTACAATTAAGCACTTCACTTAAGTATGTTTGAGCAATTTCACTTCCTGTTCCTGATAGAATTTCCATTTCCTTAAGGTCTTCTAGTTTTGCTATTTTATCCCAGTCTTGTTCACGTTTGATCATGTTTGTTTCTTCTTCTTGTAAGTAGTCTCCTATGTTTTTTAAGACATCTATACACATACATTTTCTTTTGTCTTCAGTATCATCATCACTATTATCACCCTGATTTAACATATTACTGTAAATTTCTTTTAGCTTTACGTTCATTAGAAGGTTGTTATATCTGATACTAATACATCCAATTGCTTTTAATACGTATATTTTCAGATTCTGGTCTGATTTTTCAGCAAAATAAAGCATAGTATCAATCACATGGTCCTTAATATTTGATGGTAAATTACCTCTAACAGTTTCATCCTCAAAGTTGAAATAACGAAGCAACATACCGACCACAAACAGTGATCTACGTAAAAAAGGAAGCATTTGTTGCAGATTTTCGGATCTAGAAATTGTTCCACATTCCTCTTTGAACTTCAACACATAAGAATAAAACTTATAGAAACATTCTCTAATTAGTTTGTAATTGTTTGTAATGTTGTTCACAACCGAGCTAAGGCACGAAACACAGCTAGAAACTACATCTTTATTATGTTGAAGTATAAGTTTTACACTATCTTCTTCTAGTTGAGATAAGAATGTTTCACTTGGATGGTCCATTAGTGGTACTACTAATTTTAAGATTTGTGCTACAATGCTAATGATTCGACATTCTATCACTGTTTGGCATTTGATACTTAGATAAGTTTCAATTGTTACAACATGTTTTACCAAGAGTTCAGGTTTTATTTTTGCGAATATATATAAAGCCAAACAGCTTCCTAATAATCGCTTAGAGTTGTTACAGCTATTATCAATCACATGATTTTTCTCTTCCAAACGAACTATATTTTCTATGAGACATTCAATAATTTGCTGACATGCAAGAAGAATATTTTCTTTAGCTTTTTTAGTATTGTTTTTATCATTGGTTGGCTTCATTAAATTCTGCAATAATTGTTCCAAGTAATGCAAGTCCATGTCGGTACACTCAGTAATTACATCAGCAATATTTACAACTTTTCTCAAAAGCTCTGGAGAATTTACTTCTATTTCTTTATTTAAAGGAGTGAACCACGTATCTTCAAATATCTTACTTACAAATGTTTTTATTGAAGGATCATCATCAAGGCGTTTTATCATTCTTACATATATGTCTGGAATTTGGGGAAATTCAGGATACTTAATACAAATATCTCTTAAAATTTTCAGCACACGTTTCCTTACGCTGAGTCCCATATCTAGTGTTCTCTTAGAGATCATATCATAATATTGAGAGACTAGAGTTTGACTATTTAATATGTAATTTCCAAATAGATCAATTGCATGTTCTCTTACTATACAAGACTGGTCTAAAAATGAGTGATGTACAGCTGTTTGTACATCAGTTCTTGCCAACAGCTCAGGATCTGATCCCACTATCAATCCTAAACACTTCATAGCTTTCGCTCGGACAGTTATATTTGGTTCAGCTAAAACACACAATATTTGCTTTAAATATAGGTAAAACGTTTGATGGAAAAATCGTCTTACTCGCAAATGCTTAGATATAAGTTCAGCGCTTTTTCTGTCTATATGCACGTCTTTATTTTTAAGATGCGTTTCATTTCTTGGTTTTAACATTCGAACAAGAAACATCTTTTTTGCCATATTTGTAGATTCCACTTTATGTTTCGATATAACTTTTCCTTTTTCTCGCTTTTTTTCTCGAAAGTCGTTGTCCGTGTTTGTAGATTTTTTTCTATCCTCATTCATAATGTCCATGTACCATTGTGCAACGTAAAAATGTTTAATATTTAACAATGACTGACCACTACAATAATCCAATAGCACATGTTGCAGAAACGTATTCTTTTCATCATCGGTGCATATTTCTACTTTAGATGTTGAATCATTGGATGATTCCGTTTTCACACTACCAAATTCTTCGGTAATTCTACTTATTAATTCAGAAGTTGTTATAGTCAATTCATCTGAAGACAACATGACCTTTCTAAATTCTGCTGCAATTACCCCAATATAATCCAATGACATTCCTCGAAAGGAAACATCCATCGTTTTGTCAACAAAACTTTTCAGGAGAAAATTTCCTAGAAAGTTTAAAACTAAGTGTGCAGCTGGCCATTCTGGTTTATTTGAGATTAATAAAAGATCTTGAACAAAATTTTCTAATATTAGACGATAATTTTCATCCTTGTTATTATGTAAACATTTCTTCATAAGTTCAGATATAAAGGTAGCTGCTGCATTTATCGTTCCAGTAAATATGTAAGTGATTTCTTCATCGCACCTTTTAATTAAAGATTCGCATTCCACTTGGTGCTCTTCCACTAACGATTCGAGCAAATCTTGAGAGATAGTAATTGAACTATGAAGGAGCTGTAAAATTAATGCTGTCAACATTTGAATGTGTTCTCCTGAGTTCAATTTATAGCTTCTTAATGATTTTTTACTGTTTGGTAATCTACCTAACGAAGTGATTATTTCATCTAAAAGTGACTTTCGGTGATCAGGATACTTTCCAAATATTGTACTGACTATATTTAAAGAGGCAAGTTGAAGCTCACAAATTCCTTCAACAAAAAATGACGACAGGCCTATAGTTGAAATGTGATTAACTGCAGTATATGACAATGTTTTAATGACTAGAAGATCGGATAACAAATTCAAAATTTCACAAAATTTGTTGTACAGCGGAAGAAAATGTTTCCGATCTTGCATTCTGGATTTCGCTGAAAATTTAATTTTCGCGTTACAATTCTTTGTCTTTGTTTCACTGTTGTTTTTATAGAGAGGATCAGTAAGTGGATATATGGAATGATGGAGCTGGTGTCGCGTGAAATCTATCACCGTTTTTATAACTTCCTCCAAGTAAACTTTTTCTGACATGTTGGGTGAAGTCATAATATACAGTATCATAAGAGTAGAATCCGCTGCCATTAAAATCCTTTCATTGTCTCCTTCCAACCCCATTCCCTGATCTTGATCACAATCATCCGAATCTACCAGAAAGGAAATTTCAATATTCTGTTTAATACTTTTTTCTAATATTTGCAACAATTTCATCAATAGTTCCGATGAGATCTCGTGCATTAATCCTAAGGTTCTTGTCTTAGTTATTTTACGCCACAAAGAATGAAGTTGTTCTTTTGAAAATATTGGTGTATAGCTTCGTGAGCCTTTTTCAAAGCAGTCGCCAGTGTCGTTATCGTTATGAATAGAGGAAATTATATTTTGTATCGAAGAAATTACTCTCTTAAGTGTGCCTTCCTTGATAATTTCATCTCCTTTATCAATTTGTTTTATCCGTTTCTTCCGGGGGGATAACAATAATTGGTCTTTCGTGTTATTTTCTTTATTGTGTTTTTCACAGTGAATACTTCCCTTCCTTAACTTCCGATTTGTATCACCACACATTTCTGAGCTTTCCATGTCATCGTTACGTTTAATTTTACTACTTAACTCCCTCCCACAACGTACCTCTTTTTCGTTTCCGTGTTCTACATGTTTACCGTCTCTGTTTCGTTTGGTACTTCTATGGGCGAGTGATAATCGAGAGGAACTTGACTGCTTTAAACTACCTCTGTATTCAACGGTTTTCTTGAATTCTATATCTTTCAATGAAATTCTTTTTAACAAAACAACACAAGATTCTATTTGTGGAAATTTTCCTCTAACTTCTTGATAAGAAGTATTTATTTTAGAATTTGAACTTTCAAGCACAGATTCTCTCGTATTACTGATGGAAACATTTTGTAAAGGTAACATGAAACATTTGTTGTCATTATCTGAGCTATTTTCTGTGGTACCTTTCATGTTATTAGGTGTATTTTTTCCTATCGCAGAATTACCTCTGACTTTTAATGTTTGCTGTATCGCATTAACTTCAGTAGCTGTGGTTAAATTTTCATTACGTGAACTACAGCATAAATTGTCGCCATAATGAGTATCACCACTCGAGATGTTCGAATATTTTCTAGTAGAATCACAGTCATCACTCTTCATGATTAATCCTTCCTTTGGACTTGGAAACTACACTAAAAAAACTTAACATAAACACATTAAATTAGTGGAACTTCATTGAGTATGGCTGCTGATATTGTAATGACGTAAGTGTCAATGCATAGATTTTTATTTGATTAACAGAAATAAAACGATAAACTATGTAAAAGGTGTGTATATTGTAGATTTATTTACTTCCACTGTATTGTAGGCTAAAGATATGTTGATTCGCCTATTCACATAATTCTCTCATTGTTTCGAAGACATACTAGTGATATAATTTATTCTTATGGTTAGTTGATATTATTATAAGAAAAGTTCACTCAATCCGTGCAAACGTCATTAAATTTAAACTTAGAATAAGCAATACCTTGTTGACTCAAACCTTAACATATTAACTTTGCACTAGAAGAACGTTCTGCTAAAAGATGCACGACTGTCACCAATTAGAATAAAAATAAACAATTTTTTTACTTAAGTAAAGTAATATTAACAGTGCAATGTAACTAATTTTCACTTAATTCAAATTTCTATAAAATATATCACAAAACACATCGATTTAAACGAAGCGTAACACTTCAAAACACAGAAGAGATTAAACAGGCATTGCTGAATAGATAGTAGTAGCAGAACACAGAATATTGTACTTTCCTTTAACTTACGCTAAATAATCGAGCTTGTTATTTGTACGTGAACACTTATGATCATGTCTTTTGATTGCAACTGAAAAAGAAATGAATGAAATATATTAATATTTTAAATTTAGATTTTTTTTAAAGATGTTTATATTAAATAACATTAGAACACTGTGTATGTACATATAGAACCAATCTTAACGTACAGGTTTACAATAGACTGTCACTTAAAAAAAATTACTTCACTTTTTGTGCTCTAAATTACTCCCTAAAACATTCTACACCCTTTCTTTGGCGCATGCCCAAATAATTGAGCACAGATTTATAATATGCGTGTAAACTATGTAACATAAAAATGATAACATGCTCTTCTATTGCCTTGTATCGGATTATATGCAATTACAGGTATTTCATCAAGAATCACTCGTAGGGCTTTAGAAATTGTTTCTTAGGGTAGCAGTTGCGGTCATGGGCGCGGATTCACTTTAGGACGACTCTCCCTTACAGATGTAGCTACGCGTCCGGATGTATGCTATAAAAACAACTGTGTGAAAAATACTGATCAACGTGTACTGGGTGATCACTAAAGGCAAGAATACAATCTAACCATGTCAGAGCAGGAGCGCAGCAGGGGAGCCGCAAGACAGCGTGGAGGTGCGTCTGTAGGGAGATAGCGCGTTAGCGACAGAAGGTATGTGCATAAATAAGAATAGTGGAAAAACACTCTGTGAAGTAAAAAAACATCGCACTTGTCATGGTTTTACTTAAGTACTTCTATACTTGTAAACATACTTTCCATACATTGTGTGGAAACACTCCACCTGTGGAAATGAATATCCTAACTATATATAATTCTATATAGTCCTCTTTAATATGCACTCATTAATTTTAACAACGAAAGGATCATTTTTATGATGGTCTATTGTAAACCTGTACCAAATTTAATAATCAATTTATTTTGATTTAAAATCTGAATCAAAATTTGTGGAAAATATATTTGCTTTACAAATTCTGTGTGGGTATAGTTGATCAACATGGATATAAAGGCTTGAAAAATATGCAAATAAAATCTCTTAACTGAACAAACAAAAAACACTAAGGGAATTTGCAGGTGACATTTATCTAACTAAAGTATTAAAGTAAAAATAACATACATAATGTAAGCCTTGCTATCATGTAGTCTAAAAAGGACTACAGACAATATCCACACTATAACACATCATATGCATTTTCCTGTATTTTAATTATATGAAATAGCAAATAGCATAAGCTTGTGCACTAGGGATGCGCACGAGTCGAGACATGTCTCGAATCTCGACTCGACTCGAATTTGAGTCGAGACACACTTTGTAAAATTCGAGACGAGTCGGGACAAACGTATTTCTCGACTCGAATTTTCGAGTCGAGGCTGCTCGTAAAAATCTCGACTCGACTTCAATGTCTCGAAAATCTTTCTATAATTTTTAATATTATTTTGAAGAAAATATTCACTCAGAAACAGCGCTGAAACCAATTCCAGCATGTATTGTTTTCGAAAGGTACAAAACGCATAAACTTAATAGTTAATCTTTCGGGATCAAGATTTAAGTTTCAGCTCAATTCAGTTAATTAACACTTATAATGTCGTGATATTTGATTCAACTTCAAATATAATAATAATAATATTTGATTACGTAGTTTGTATAAAACAATTGCGATAAAGTGAACTTTATAAATTCTCTGAATGAGCAATTGGCAGTCTATAGTAATTTAGCATAGTTATAATTATTGTGTTTTTGTTCCCATGAACGCAATAGGGCTACATAACTTTTGGATTATTCGCTTTCAGATTTACTTACTGTCGATATAAACCCGTCCAGGAGATAGCAGCATCACCTGCCAAGGAATGCTTGCTAATCAGACACACGTACGGTGCATGTAGTATCAGTGAAAGTGCTGGCCGTGAGTAGAGCGGGGAAGACGCGCGATCTATCTGTTTGACCGAGGGCAGGTTGTAATAGCCCGGAGACTCGGCACAAGAATTTCGGGAACTGCAAGACTTGTCGGGTGTTTGATGAGTGCTGTGGTGAGTGTCTTCAACAAGTGGCGAAGCCAAGGGGAAACGACGTCCAAACGTCGAGGTGTTGGTCGCCCCCACCTCATTACAGATGTCGAACGTCGTAGGCTGGGCAGATTGGTAAAACAGGGCAAGCAGCGAATTGTGGCGGAACTGACATCGGATTTTAATGCTGGGAAAAGTGCAAGTGTATCTGAACACACAGTGCACCGAACACTCCTAACGATGGGCCTCCGCAGCCGACGGCCCATCCATGTGTGAATGTTAACACCATGACATCGACAGCTACGACTGAAATGAACACGTGACCATCGTCACTGGACCTTGTCTCATGAATCCCGATAACTTCTGATCACGAGAATGGGAGGGTGCGAATCCGTCGTGTTCCAAGGGAACAGCTCCTTGACACCTGTACCACGGGACGGAGACAAGCTGGCGGCGGCTTAATTATGTTCTGGGGAACATTTACATGTGCATCCATGTGTCTAGTGGAGCTCGAGCAATGCACCATGAAGGCCGAGGAGTATCGCGCACTGCTTGCAGACTACGTACACTCCTTCATGACGACCATGTTTCCAACGGGTAGTGGCATTTTTCAACAAGATAATGCACAATATCACAAGGCCAGGAGTGTGATGGAGCTGTTCGAGGAACACACGGGCGAGTTCCAAGTGATGTGCTGGACCCCCAACTTGCCGAATCTGAACCCAATCGAACACATCTGGGATGTGATTGAACGTGACGTCAGAGCGCATCGCCCCCTCCCAGGAATTTACGGGAATCAGGTGACCTGTGTGTGCACATGTGGTGTCAACTCTCTCCAGCGACCTGTTCGATTCCCGGCGGGAGCTCTTGTGGTTCGGATTCCACGTTAATCAGTAGGTCCACGTTTCATATAGCCTCGCTGCTGAACGGGACGCTAAACTAAAATCAACTCAATTCTCTCCAGTGACCTACCAAGGATCACTGCGTCCATGCCAAGACGTGTCGCCGTTGCTATTCGTGCCAAAGGTGGAAATACTGACAATTAGGTAGGTAGTCATAGCGTTTCGTCTGATGTGTGCGTATATTTTAACTCGCATATTCTGTCTCGACTCGAATTTCGAGACGTGTCGTCCCGAATTCGAGTTGAGTCGAGAGAGAAACATATTTTCGAATCGAGACAATTCGAAACAAACTTAAATCTCGACTCGTGCACATTCCTAGTGCACTTGAACGTTCTGTGGTATTCTCGTTTCCTTCTACTATCGTCCTTTCCGGTTCTAGTACTTTTACTTAAGTATTCAACTATTTTTTTTAAAGCGATTGAAAGATTTAGTAGAGCTCATATTCTTTATATGTGCCAGTATGGTGGGGTAAAAATTGTAACTTTTTAATAGAACAAGTCTTTTTGAGGCAGTAAAAGATGATGTCTGTAAAGTACAACAAATTATCAATTATTATGTTATGGTTGTATTGAAGATTAACATCATTCCACAACACTTACACTTATTAAATAAATCGTTAATGACGAAATTTGTTATATTATGCTTAAAAGAGTTTAGACTTAAAAAAATACTTTATATATTTCCATTTTTAACGTTTGCAAATTGATAAATAGGTTACATTTACAATATTCTTGAAGATTTATAGTGATATCGTGTAACTTTACTTAACAATGTAACAAAATCTCTACGAGATCCCAGATTGCTACATGGTTAGCATATTTACTTTAGAAGCGGAAGATTCACTGTCAGGTTCGATTCCCAGTAGGTGATCATGTGGTTCGGATCCGACATAGTGCTGACACTAGAAGGGAGCAAGGGACACTAGAAGTTAGCACCCCCGGCAACTGGTGACCCCTAAGACATGTATTATTACGAAGGTCAAGTAATATAAAACTACTGTGTTATTTTTGATAAGCAAAATAATAGCTGCTCCCCCAAAATTTCTCTAGCCTTTCCGTATCCCCCTCAAGAAATTAATGATGGTGTCGTGACTGACATCTCATGTTAAACTGTAGATCCACGTCTCATGCAACCTCGGTTCTGAAAGAGATGTTAGCCTTCAATTCAACCAACCAAGAACCAAATCTGTACTTACGATGATTATAGTAATAGGGTGCACGGTGGCTCAGTGATAGAGCGCTTACCTCTGGTGCGTGGCGTCCCTGAAGTAATGCCCAGCCAAATAAGTTCGTGGCAGGCCCGTATCCAGGGGGTCTAGGGGGGCCGTCCACCCTAAATTTTTACTGGCCTCCTAAAATTTTCACGGTAGGCTTGCAAACGAACTATAGTGCTCGCGCCGAGTCGTGAAGCTTGGGCTTTAAACCAATCATAGAAATATTTTGCTTGAGTTCCGATGCATCGGAAAACTTCGGTACAATTCGTGGAGCCGCTTCCCGAGCGCACACTTGGGGAAACTTCTAACAGCTGAAATTCACCAACAATGTTGCCAAACTTTGAAGACATAGTAAATGAATATTTAAAAAAAGCATTTAAAAATTACCAATAATAAATACCCCACAACACTAACCAGTGTAACAATTATTCTAAAATGGCAACAATAACACGAATAGTAAAAACGAAAATACAACGCAATAAAAAAAAACAATTAACAAAACGGAACTTTGCGCCAATCCGACAACACTGTACTCTCTGGAGACGTTTTCCGTGTAGCGCGAGAGAACACACTGACAAAATCTGATGGGTGGGGGTTGAAAAATGGAACACACCCTCGCGTTCTATTGGGTTGTGAAATCGGTAGATTTAGTTCAAGCTTCACGAGTCGGCGCGAATACTATATAACTTATGGGGATGAACTATAATATGGTTGGATCGGGTTCCCTCTAACTTCTACCGCCCCCCTTCCCTACATTTTTGTGCGGCTTAATTTTAGAGTTGCCCCTCCAGTTTCATACCTACAAAAAAGCAGTAAAAACATTAAAACATCCAGTTTTACTATACGGATTCATAGTATAAATTAGTAGTAATAGTAGGAGTAGGAACGGGTTAGAAACCCCGCAGGGCTTCGTCGGGTTCTGTTCTCGACATAAAATGGGCATGCTGCTGAATCATCGAACCTTCCACGTCTTGCAAATAGTACCCAATTCCACATATCTTTTCTCGTATTAAACATAACTTCACTGCCAAACTTACAAACCTAAATATCACATAAGAACTCCAAATCATCATTTCTTACCTCATTTCTCCTGTAAATTTTCCTAATTTTTATAAAAAACGGAGGGGTAACTTTAAACTTAACCCTTTTGTGCTGGCTACCGGCCTGGTTCGTGTTGGGCAACATTGTGCCCGTGGGTTCTCTCGGGATACTCCCGTTTCCTCCTACACTCTCATTCCACACTCTTCCTTCATCATTTACTTGCCTTAATCATAGTCTAACTTAGCTTAAAGGCATAATTGTGCGACGTTAAATTGAAAGATTTCATTTTGTTTCATTTTTATTAGTAGTACAACTAATCACAGTAAGTTACAAATCAGTTGAAGAAGTATTTTAAGAAGAATACAAGCTTCACACTAGCAAACAGAAGTTTAGAGGCACAACAATAAACACTGAAGGAAATATTGTGCCGTTTCACGAACTGTCGTCCACTTTATAGAATTATTTTATATTTTTTTTCTTGAACTAAATAGTGCCCTAATACGGATAAACTTTACAATGTCTGCTTCAGTTGGTATCCTTACGCAGACACGAATAATTACACTTGTTTAATTGTAACAAAATTTGTCCAAACTTTCCTAACCCGAACCTACTCTATCTTGCTTATCATTATCCACTTTATTATACCCTGTTGGAGCGGTTCTACTTATAAACTGCGCTGCTGGAGCGTTTATTGTAAAATTTACCCTCTAATACATTCTAGAGTATTTTCTTGTAGCATGTCCAAATAATTGCGTACAGAGTGATAATATTCCTAAACACTAACACGACATAAAAACGATTATTCATGCGAAAAATTCGCTCCAACCTATGTTAGAAGGTCATTATACGCAAGAATTGTATCTTATCCCTGTTCAGAGCAGAGCGAAGCTTGCGGATGCATGAGGAATTGCGTGAATACGTCCATATGGAGCAGATGCGATTTTATCTTAAGTTTTCTTCCTTTTTCGTGTTCGCTTTGGCCGTACCTTATAGATCTTTTAGTAAACCCTATTCGAAAGGAAATGTTTGAAAAATTCCGACAGAACTGAAAAGTTTAGAAACTATGTAATAGTGTGTAGATAATATGTACAACATTGATGTAATCATCGCGTTCGCCAAGTAATTTCTATACACTTCGATCGTAGTTGTATGTTGTATTCACCTGTGTTTTAATATGGTTTCGCAGTGTTCGAACGTGTATCACTTGTAGAAAATAACTTTCATGACATAAACGAATTAGTTTCTTTAAACAATAATGTGAGCACTCGAAATTATCAACAACAATACTTTCTATAGCACTTGTGATCAGTGATTTCAGGAGGGTTCCCCAGGAGAAGGAATTTCAATACACTGGAGTGAAAATCAGTACTATAGAGATACAAATATATTTCTAGGAAGATGCACTATAGTGGTACTGCGAAAATACTGGGAATCCATATAGAGTAGGGTAACAATGCTTGAGCATGTTTCCGAGGGGAATTACAACTCCAAAAGGGGTATCCCTGAAATCACCACTCCTTGTAATGGTTTCATACTAATAACTCAAATTTTGTAAATACAAAAAAAAAAAAACCTCTTTTGCTTTGTGTCAAAGTACAGTGCCGGTGCGAATTATTATCTTACGCATCCCTTTCTCGTTTGCAGTCATTTTTTTCTAACTGTATAATTGCCACTCTTTGGAACGACAGGTCTTAAAATTATCCTGCAAATATTATATAAAATAATTCCTACGCACTAATAGAAATAAAATTTCGGCTTATGTTCCGAAGATGGGAGCCTCATGGTAAGTTAGAAATACGTTACTTCAGGTTAGTAGGAGGAAAATAGTAGGTGAGAAGTTTCCCAGAGAGTAGGATGGGGTAGGTTAAGATAAGTTAGAGTACGTTATATCATATATGTCATGTTAGGTTATCCAACAATGATGAGCAGGACACTGATGGAATGGGTCATTAACTTCGTTATCCGTGACTCGGAAGACTCCGAGTCAGTCAGGCTCATGAAGCCAAACTTGGTGTCCCTTACAGATCCATTAACACAGTGATCGTTACAGAGTGGCCCGAACAGACCATGTGATCCAGATAGTCTCATGACCCAGAGTGATCTGGACAGACCCATGACCCATAGTTACACACTAGTAGGATTCGGAGACGAAACATCGTCATACACATGGGGAGTATGTGTGAGGCTACTAATGCAATTCTAACAAACATGATTCTCTCCTGTCTCATTGACTTTTCACTAAATATTATTTTCGTCCTCACTTGTTTCCTGAGTGTGTGTGTGCCAAGTATTGCACTGAAAGGTAACTACAAGATTTATCAGAGTACTAACATGTCAGAATCACATAAATATAAGCTACATGTTTCTCTTATAAGAATCGTTAAAGTTTAGCGAATCTGTAAACTGTAGAATATAAAAGAGACCGCTGAGTCCTAACAGTGTTTTGTTAATTATTTTTGTATAAGCTATGTAATGTTCAAAATTCACATATGGGAAGACGAATAAATGTGAAATTATATTTGAAATATTCAAAACATTGTATTCTAATTAAGAAATGTCGCACCGAGAATCAAACAAATGAATGTTCGAGATCAAACAGTGAACAACTATAAAATTCTGCTGTAATCCTGCAGAGCTGATATCACGGCTGCTTCTGAGTCTCAGTGTCTGTCTGGGTCAAGAGTCTGACTGGATCACCAGGTCAGACCGGGTCTAAGAAGCGAGACCCAGACCCAGATGACACTGACAAAAGTCCTGACCAAGTGACGTATGACCTTCCTTTTCCATCACTGGAATGATCACACTTTTTTCTCACACTTAGGTTTCGTGGTGTCTAGATTTCTTCAGTAAGTTTTACTTTTTTGTCTCTCATCTGCCTAACCAAACCCAACATTTCTTGCGAGTTCTTGTTTTTATTGTACAAATGTCGTTCGAAAAGATTTGCATAATGGGTCACAACTTATTTAATAGTAGTACTGGGACTATGAGATTTTGTATGCATGTACTTTTGTCTATTATGTAGATACACATCTTACTCAGTATATACTCCATTCTCTGTGACACATTTAGCCCATCGTTCATTCCATATCGTAAATGCACTTTGGGAAAACACCGGACGCTGACTATTATACCACTGTTTCACACACGCACTGAGTTCTTGACCACTCGCAAACTGCCTACCACGAAAAATATTTTATTGGTTTTCTCGAAAACTACGCATGATGATTTACACTCACCTATATTATTTTATCCAGCTCATTGAGATCTATTGATCGGTAGTTGTGCCATCTTTGGACTTTTTCTTTTTAACTATAAGCTAATAATATTCCAGAATTTTGCCTTAAATTCGGGACTTTGCATAAAAGGCAATTTTATTTTTATAAATAGATTGTAATGTTCTTTATAAGAAACGTAGAAAAAGACAAACTTTTGACGTGACTCGTCACGATCATAAGAATAATAAAAATTAATAGTTAACGGACTTTTCTTTTACCATTATTAAGCATTATGACTTCCTATGAGAATTTTGCACCTTTTGTGAAGTGAAATCCTCGGCCTGATGAGCTGTTACTGTGAGATGAGCAACTGAAGAAGCAGGAGAACGGTGTGAAGATGTTTCAAAGTTTGAATCGGCTGTCATTGGATCAAAAGGTGGAGGTTTAAAGCCATGAATAGCAGTGTAATTGGATTTCACTTGCTAACGGACGGATAGAAGATTCTTAAGGTATCAGCAGAGTGTTTTTATTGATTTCTTTTTTGGGGGTCTTTTCTGTTCTTCGTCGTATGATGAATTTTCCCTTAGACCCAATGACATCAATAGGAAATAATTAATCTGTCACATAATTCAAAAATATGAAGAAGGAAATTGAGTAAGAAATATGGCATAGTCCATCATGATAAAGGAGAGAAAAATCAAGAGGCTTATTCTCTTAATTATTAAAAAAAAAAATTGAAATGTCGATTATTTTACTAATAGATATTTCAGTTATTATTGATTTTATCCCCTATAATTGCGGCTACATACAGATGAAAATAATGAAATCCCCCTCAAGTTTGCCACATGAAAGATGTGTAAAGTTGTAACATTGAAAGTGCAGGTGCACCGGCTGGCAGTTGTTAGTGGTGTATTAGTAATAACATCTTTCATGATAAAACTTTCATAATGAAAAACGAGACGAGAGTGAGTGCTCTTCCAATAGATTTCATTTTGTGTTTAACGCTCCTTTCAGCATGAGACGTTGACCCACAACTTAACTTGGATCCGAACCACGTGAATCGAAGTCGGGTCTCCCACACCAAAAGCGTGTACTCTAACCACTTAGCCACGAGGGAGCTCCAGCTCTTTCAATAAAAATAGATGCACTTTGTGGGACAAGACGTCACTTTCAGTATCTCTTTTCGGATTGACAGAACCTTCAGTCTTGTGTTATAAGCAACCCTATGTAGTTTGGTGTTTAAGTCTTTTCTTACGCCAAGGTAACACTATACAATATATATATATATTAGTCTAAAGTGAATTTTTCTAAAAACAACCCTAAACCAACGCGTTATATCAATTGATAACTACAGTCTCATTCTAAGAAATCTTGCTACAATCCTCTCTTTTAAAGATCATATTCTCGTAGACATTTGTAGTAAAGTACAATGTTTTTGCTTGAAGAAAGTTTGCGGTTTGCTAAATAAGATTCGCTTATTTATTTATTTATTTATTTATTACTTAATTTCATCTATGGATAAGAATACAGGCTTCATCACAGGGACGAGGTGACAAGGATTTTTTGAACAAGATTGTACTTAGTCAATTTCCTATTTACCTTAGGATTGCTTTCTAAAAAACCAGAGGTTCCTACAGGCAGGTTTCAGGGCGTAGATTGTGCCTATCAGAAAACTGGAGAGGGGAAGAATGGTGAATTTGGGAGATAGAATGGCGAACTTGAGAATGGTTGCCCCAAGCCCTTTGGAGATGGCCATCCCTGCCATAAACAATTAATATTTTAAATTTAAGAGTGTTCTCTAAGCGTGCGCTTACTTTTTTTAATTTTAGTGAATATCTCAGAGACAATGAAGAATATAAATAATGCAGAAAATGAGCAGCGAAGCCTCTACAAAATAACTGCTTCCAATAACTGTTTCCAAGCCTCTTCTAAAACACAAGAAATTTGGATGCGCGGTCTATGACATCATAATTGTTCGGGATTCAAATTTGTACACTACACGAAAGATCTTGCAAACGATTACGTAATTGTTCATGTATATGTGTCTTTTCAAGGGTGCGATCGGCCACGATTTTATCTTTGTAGATGATAATGCGTGCGGCGAAGCTCTTCGAACGAGAGAATATTTCGCGAATGAACTGGCCTCTCCGAATCCCCGACTTGAGTCGATCGTGCACATGTAGGATGCTATAGCAAGACGTCTTATAACACTTCAGATGCATCAAGGATTATCGAGCAGTTGTCAATACCTCTAGTAGAGGAATGGAACTCCATGCCACAACAACACATCACCAATATTATGAACGACATGAGAGCACGTTGCAGAGCATGGATTAGTATTGCTATTCATGGTGGTGACAGGTTTCTATAATTTTGTCTCTCTTGTAATGTCACGGTGCCAACATAAGTTAAAGTGACTTCAGGGTAAATTACTGCACAAAAGTGCCATTTTTTTCCTTCTAATCCCATGCTTTTTCCTGTTGTTTCCTGTATCACGCAGTAGCACAACTTTGTATGTACGATCCTAGTTTCACCGGTCTCTGCTACTTGGGAGTAACACAGTATGCGAAACTTAATTTCGTCCCTAAGTTTTGCACACCAGTGTATACATAAGCGTACATAACACAGTTTTACAATCTATGTTTCCACAAAATTCGGTTCTTACTTCCACTCAAAAACGTGAACTATATTCATTTTTCTAGAGTGATTATATGGTTCATTTCTTTAGATTTTAAAAAAAAAGTTTGAAAAAGTTTTCAGATGATTAATTCGTGAAGTTTGGTATTTTACCAACGAACCACCTGCTTTCTTCCTTGACCAACGAACTATCCTCTTGAAGAAAGGTCATCTGCCCCTTTATATAAAATATTTCAAAAGGCAAATAATCGTGCTAGAGGCGGATAGTATGCATGGAGGAGGAGAAAGGAGATGGACTGACAAGGACCACCCTGAGTCCTCAGTCGACGTGATATCTGCCTGCCGGGAGTCCTGACTTCCTGTCCGGAAAGCCACCCTCCTCATGAAGTAGTATATGATTGTGTAGGAAGAGCCTTCACCCATGGGGTTTATGTTTTTCCGAGGAACAAGCTTGTATTCGGGCCCTCTGACAGAAAGACTGACTGCTTTGTGATCCACGCAGTGACAGCCTTGACCGACGATGTGGGTAGCCTTTTGTTAAATACTGGTAGGTGCCTTGTATTTTCGCCCACGTACAACAAGACGTATTGTATTTCTAAAGGGGTCTTCCATATACTGATATTTCTCCACTCCTACTGTTTCGGAGCAATACTTGTAAAATAATTTATTTCAGAAGAAATATTAATAGGCTATTTCGCATTTGTCATCACTTTTCATTGTTGTTAATTGTTAGTTCATTCATCTTAGCCTTAACAATCAATGTTTAGTTCTACAGGCTTGTGATGAAACCATTCAAGAAAATATTCCATCTTGTGTTTTATTCACATTTATTCTACGAATGAATCGAAGAATGGGCTTTCTGTGTTTATTCAAATGTTATGTAATGGATCAAGATTTTAAGCTATACCGGACTCTTCAACAATCCGTCGGCACCGCAGTGGCTCTAGTGCGCGGGGTCCTTGGTTCGATTCCAGCTCGCACCAAGTAAACTTCGTGGTGAGCTAACATGTGTGCGTGGGTTTTCTCGAGGTTGTCCCGTTTCCTCCTACTTTCTTCATTCTACCATTTCATTCATTATCATAATCACCTTATATTTTATTACAAAACTATAACACCCAGTTAGTAGTTGGCATGCTGTGTTTACGACAATTTGAGTAGCTGACATTTTGGTTTTAGTAGTTGACGTCCTTTATTACTTCTTTTTAAAGAAGTCAAACATGCAACTATGTTGAAACTCATATGGTAGTAAACATGATGGCTTACAATAAAAACTATGAGATGTTTTCTAATTGTAAATCAACGTAAAACAAATATAAGCACTCAAACTTAAGTAAAGACCTCGAGGAATTAACGAGTCGGACCATAGAGGCACCTTCGATTGAACTCGAGTTTCCAACTCTCCGCACATTACGTACAAGAACAAGGGTTAGAAATTCATCATCAATAGACCCGAAAACGGATTGATTTAAATATTGAAGTATTGCTAGAGAACGCTACATATGAAAGAAATCCAATTGGAAAACACGAAAAATATCCTAGCTAGTGCTAATGGATTTAGGTTCTGCAATGTGGCCAATAGTGTCAATCAATTCATATTTCAGTTCATCTGCTTCTTTCGACCATTTCCACAATCTACCACATTTCTTCATCGCAGATACGATTATACAACTTTCTGTGATTGTGACAATTCTTCCGGGAAACAATTCTTTGTTGTAAGTGAATATGACAGATTCTCCTAGATATCAATTGACAGGTTCCAACGATAAAGTACTCTCGCTTATTTCTTCTGAGCTGTCTCCATCTTCTTCATTCAATTCACTTAAGGATTTCTTATAGGTCACTTATAGGTCATTTCTGAATTGGAAGTATGTGTATTGTTATTTTTAGTAATTGAAAATGAAAAAAGTTCTTTTTTTTTTTGTCAGTTCTTCTTCCTGTAGCGTTCTGATTTATTTTCTTGCTTGTTCGATTATTTCTTCCTTTTTTATCCTTCTTGCTGTGAATCTTTCTTTAGTTTTTCCTGTTTTTCTTTTTTCTTCAACTTACTTTCGTAGTGCTTTTACCATTGTTTAGACGTAACCACAGACTGTACTTCTTCTTTCCTTTTCTTCGTGTCTTGAATTCTGTCAGACTAGAATAGCGATCTTTTAAATGGACTAGGAATAACTACTGACACACATTTTTTCAGTGGTGTTTTTTGCAGTCCTGCATTTCATCCTTTTTAGTTGCCTTTTTTAAAATTTCTGTTTGATCTTCTTTAACTTCCGTTTCTTCATCACTACGTCTTCCAATTTCATAAGCAGAAACTGACTCTTCACTTATTCTCACATTTGTTTCTTATTTCTTGTCAATGTTTTCTTGTAATTCTTTATCTGCGTTCACTTCTTCTCCTATGTAAATATTGGATACTATTTTTTCCCCACATTTCAATGACCGAATAGCCTTATTTAGACTCCATGCATTTTTTTTCCAAGGCTGATGGAAATTGTTTTGTTGTTTTTTCCTTAACTAGATCTTCCAAATCTTTATTAGCGTTTATTAAAGAAGAACTACTTTAAGTTGCTAATTTTTACTGCATTTGGATTCCAAGGATAAAGTTCAGAACATCTAAACCCATTTTATAGAGCACTCAGAGAGACCGAACTTTCTTAAACCTCTTTCAACAAGGGAGCGAAGTCTTTCCTCTTGACCTGGGCATATACGTAAATTGTGAAATGATATCCTGCTAGTTAAAAATGTCGCGGACAAGCAATCCTGTCTACTATTAGTTTGTACCCAGTTGCCTCTGTTGTTGTTGAAGCTCATCATCAGCTTAATATAAGTAAGGGTTCATAACTTGTTTCGAGCTGAAAGATCTACCGGAGATGGAAATTTACGAAGAGCTCAATAATAGTCAAGCATTGCTGTTCATCGGATTTCCATTAAGAAGAATGGTATATTTGAGCCTACAGATTCTTATATCGTTACATTTGATCTACCTACTTTTTCTACCCAGTTGAATGTTACTTACAATCATTTAAATATACGAACTAATATTCCACTGTCTTTACGATGTTTCAACTGTTAACATTTTGGCCATTCAGTCCCGTCATACAGTGTAATGTTTCTGCTATCTGAGGGAACTGCGATATCCCGGCTTATGGTCAGCCGCAAGTACGGCGCCAAATCTTTAAGTTGACTGTAAACGTGGCTATCCAGTCTGGTTCAGTGAATGTGCCCAATTTCTGGCCGATAAGAAGATTCATGAACTTACGGTCCTTGAGAAGATTTCAGCTGCTGAGGCCAAACCCCCTCTTCAATCGAAGGTGTCCTTCGGCCGCGACTTCTCTTCACTTTTGCAGTCAACACAGTCCCAAGGTACCCAAATAGTTGACATTTCTACCTAAACTGATCCTAATGTTCCCAGTGTGGCTGTATCTTCTAAGGAGTCCCATGCCACTGCTAACTCTGGTTTATCGCGATCTAAGCCCAGGTCTTATTCAGCCTCGCAGCCCACCCTTACACAGGATGCTGATTCCACAGCTTAACGTGGAATCCGATCTACATCAACTTCCGCCAAGAACCGAAGGTGGGTCTCCTACGTCGAAGGCGAGTTCGCTATTCACATAGACACGAGGGACTTCATTTTTAGCCGTTGACGCATGGTCAGTGCATCGGCTTTTACATACATACATAATGCTTGTTTCTGTTCTTCTTCAACATGGCAATTTATTAGGCCCATGATGTTTTTCTGACGCCGCCACTGCTGTAGACATATCAAATTTATGCTGTTTTGTAATACTATTTAATATTTTTTAAGTACTATTTTCATATGGGAAAATTAACTTTGCAGCCATCCATGGTTTAGTGTTTGATCTCATGTTAAACAGTTTTATGTATTCAGCGCATAATGCCTTAAAGTGTTTACACGACTACTTCCATTAAACTTGATTCGATTCAGCATATCCTCTTGATTTTATTGAAAAATTGCATATGAAAGAAATCTCAAGTAAAACCAATACTTGTGGTAATTCTGCCATGTGACTGACATCATTTGTAAACAAGGAAATTAAGTCGGAACTTTGCCGCATGCACGGATAAATCAAACGAGTAATGCAATGTTTTCTTTCAACTTCCGTGTTATATGCAAATGAGACAAGGTACCAATGTTGCGATATCTCATTGTTAGTTTTTATTTTATCGCATCTCATAGAGTATAAAATTCGCAATTTACTTGATAAGTACAAGCAACATTATAGTTATGATTTACCATTAAACACGACATACTCGCAATATCTTTGCGTGATATCAAGAAAGAGTCTTTTTGGTCTCTTGCCTGTATTTACTTGCCAGAGGGTAGTTTTCGAAATAAATAGATATCATGAACACTGGAAATTGAGCGACAAAATATCTCGCGTGTTGCATTTCGCATTCAAAGAATTCCTTTAAGTGTTTTCGCCATCTGCTTCCTATATTTCCAAAGAAATTGAAATGATCTCATATGGAAATAATGAACTTCAGGCTTTCTTTAGCGTGACGTTTGTCATACTGACGGTTCATCACCTTATTTCTAGTTTCTCGGTTCATAATTATAAAGAAAAATCTTCAAGACCTAACTGAAGAACAATGTGTATCAGAAGTACATTCATGCAGTTCAATTATGTCTGGACATCCTCAAATTTTGTTCAACTTTGCCACAATCTGCCAAGTTTTTAAATAATAAAATTATGTACTTTCGTAGAGGAGTATTTTTTCTACTTAAAGATTACAATTACGATTAATGTTATCCAGAAGACTATATTCTATATTTGGGGAAGTCTAGTTTCGATTGAGTTTTACGTCCCGCGGTTATGCCGGTTAGGATAAAGGAGACGGTGATGATGAGAAATGAATGAAATAGTTGAATGAAGAAAGTGAGAGGAAACGGGAAAACCCCGAGGAAATCCACGTACACGGTGTTTGTCCACCACAAAGTTCACTTGGCGCGAGCTGGGATCGAACCAGGGATCTCATGCACCAGAGGTGAACGCTCTACCACTGAATCACCGCGGCCCGTCTCGTTCTGAAAAATATGCTTATACTTATTATTATTACATTACAGTGGAGTATGAGCATTGTACTATTTGATTAGGCCATCATCGTCACTTGACGGTCGAGCATGCCCTGGTCCTCACTACAGCTTTGGTATTCATAGATGATCTCCACTGAGGCCGTTCTACTATCCATAATATTGTGCATTAGACAGTGTATTAATTTCGTTCCCCTGTGACTGATTCTTTTAAGTTCTTTCGGATCGGTTCTTTTCGAGAGGAAAAACCACAACAACATTCTTCTTTAGGGGAAAGTCACGGAGCCATAGAATCATTGGAGAAGAAATTATAAGTGTAGCAGAAGCAGACAAAAAGTAGATAATGGAAAATGAAAAAGAGTGAAAAATATTTGACAAGATAAAAGAAAAAAGAGTGAGAGAGATAATTATTTAACTTGGATGTAATGAACATAATTCCGATCATAAGAAAAAATGTAAAAATCACAGAGAAAGCAACTAGAGAAGAAATACCTACGTATTAGAAAAGTAGAAAAATCTAGAAGACTCGGAAGAAAATGTATTTCTTTAACTATTCTAATAAGAATATATATATTTTTAAGTAGCCCTGTGAGTAAATTTAGCATATGTGTAAAGCATAGAACGTAGAAAGTGAACTATAAAGAATGCTCCTGAAAGAGAATAGTAAATGTCCACAATTGACACTGAGACACGGATACAATCTGTCATATGTGTTATGGAATACATATATGGATTTGTAAGGTGAGGTGTATGGATAACTGCGGTAACGGTGCTATTTTCTTCCTCATCTGGCCATGATTTCAGATTGTACTAGCACACTTATACTTTTAATATAGGTACTCCAAAGATAAAAATCATACAAATACAAATTAAGAGGACGAGAAGGCAAATTTTGATCAGTCTCTGTGTGATAGTCCCATCATGTGCAAAGACCCTGAATTCCTTCAAGACTTGCTGTTGATGTGAGCTGTGGTGTCATCATGTCGAAAATAGACTTTCTTTAATTCGGCTGGCTATGAGCTGAAAATGAAAATGAAATGAAATGTTCAAGTTTTACGTCCCACACTGTGCCGGCTAGGCTAAAGGAGACGGTGATGATGAGAAATTAGTAAAATGGTGGAATGAGGAAAGTGGGAGGAAACGGGAGAACCCAGAGAAAACCAACGCACGCGGTGTTTGTTCACCACAAAGTTCACTTGGCGCGAGCTGGTATCGAACCAAGGACCCCCATGCACCAGAAGTGAACGCTCCACTACTGAGCCACCGCGGCCCTTATCATTAGCTGAATTGACTCACTGACATATGGTGCGTTTAGCGTACATTGGATTAGAGTCCACTTTTAGGGGTCATTTTGGTCATATTTAATCTTTAAAATCTCAATCTGAAGCTCCTTTCAGTGCTTAAAAGATTCATGTTTAAATATTGTATATTAACACTTAGGGCCGAAGGTCTTACAACTTCGGTAGTTAGACTTGAATCCCTTGTGCTCTGAACGCCCCATATATGAGCATGCTTTAACGATCTGACACGACACATCACAAACCAACCTTGGCTTTATGTAATAGAACAACCTCTGTACATATGAGGATTTCCACTCGACCTGTGGCTCGTATTCTGTGGGTTAACGTAACAACTAGGGAAATTCAGACAACCACGGACGCCACATTTCAACAGAACAATGCAAGGTTACATATAACAAGGAATGTACAGACCTTCATTGAATCTGCGAAGATTTGTTTCGTGTAACTAACAGTTTTTGAGTACAACCAGAACCTCGCTGGACGAAATCTCGCCTAGGACAAAACCTTGCCGTCCAAAATCTCGTGACACAAAATATCGTCATATTGATTTCTTTATTGTAGAACTTTCTAAATGTTGCTGTATGTACCATATTAAAAATAGCAAAACCTCCATTAACAGAAACTTTTCAATAACGGACCCCTTCACAATGGCGCCCATCAGGGGAGTGCAAGGTGGGGCGCTCGCCCCCTAGAGAAATTGTACTTCAGAATATCGAAAATCCAGTAGAATTTTTACATTAGTTACAGCAAAATTTGAAAATATTTTTGAAACGTCACTTATACTTGCCTCCCCTTGGAAACACAACATGGGCGTCCTTGCCCCTCCATAATACGGACACATTTTTGGCTCGACAACATGTATGTATTATTACGGGACAGATCCTAATGTTTCATGGACCCTCTCAGATACCGAAACACAATCTTCTATCCCCACCTCCCCCCTAACATTTTAGTAACCTCTTCATAACGAACAAGAACAACTCTCAATTCAAACGTTATTTAGCACAGAAAACATTTTCTGCAATTCAAAAATATACTATGTGAGTACGGCAGACAAAAATAATTTGGAATTGTTCAGCCATTCTCCCGTAATGATGAGATAGACAAGTCGTTCTGAATGTGAAGAAACAACTATATAATAAATTGCTCCTTTCCTTCTTAAAAGCAGAATTTTCGAATTGCTAGGACACGTTTTCGCTTATTTGTAATGAGGAGTTTATATACAGAGCTTCATCTTCTTAAGGGATTCGTAAGAAGAGACAATATCAAGACAAGACTTCATACACTATTGGTATTGTCTTGATAGTCTCGAGATAAATTATGTGCAATTAAAAATGTATAAATAATATCATTATACAGCCCCAATCTCTTCATTATTTTTGCACTTCATTCTTGATTGTAGATTGCGTACTCCTTCGTAACGAGTGTCTCATGATGGTGTCTTCTGTACGTGTTTTCATAAGCTCAGTCCCCGTTGAACATTCTCTATCAAATTTATTCCAGTTTATCACGCCTTGGATATCTCAAATAATGATTCAAACCCTTGGAGCAGACGTTTGCTAATTTTAGAATAATTACGGAGAAAACATACATCACCCAGCATACAAAGTAAAAAATCAAGTTTAAAGTTTATCATTAGGCTTTCTCACATTTTAATTATACTTTTCATTCGGCATTAATCGCTTAGTATTTCTATCTACGTGAAACATATTTTTTTCTTTAAACTCTGGAAAACATAGGTCTAAATCAAAAGAAAGGCTTAATTTCGTTTCAAAATGTCTTGTAATTCTGAGTCATCTTAATTCAATATAGCAAATTAGTCATCTTATGTCTTTATGAATTTTTAAAGTGAGCTTTAAGTTTTTACTTTAGTGCTAAGTTTACCAGAGTCATAACTAAATAGACATTCTAATATTTTGTTTAGTTGATTTAAGTTTAATGTTCCTTTTGAGCACCCGCAGAGTTAATTGAAAAACGTGGTACCCGAACGACACAAGCTCCCACCGGAAATCAAGTTGGAACCGCCGCTCCTAAGACGTGTACGCTAATCCGATGCCCAGGGAGAAGGGACCGCAGAGGATTTCATACTCATATTCTACTGGAGATGGGGAACAATTTGTCATTTAATTGAAATGTAGAGAATGTATTATTACGATTAATAATAATAATAATAATAATAATAATAATAATAATAATAATAATAATAATAATAATAATAATAATAATAATAATAATAAATCTGAATTATTCTTGTACAACTTTGAAGGTATCATTTTGTCAAGATTGAAAATTATAATTTAAAAAGGGAATCAGTGACTATAGGTTCAAAAAATATGAAAAGCAATCGACTCTGCGATGCAGCATTTGAATATGGTTAGTCTACAAAAGATTGAATAAGATTCCTTACTTATTGTACCAAAAGAAGTTACTTCAAATACTAGACTAAATATCCACTAATATGTAACTTTATTTGTAGCGTAAATAGAAACATTTACAAGAGTAGTTTGGTTATATAGCATATACAATATGCAACTCATCTATACAATCCGTTAAAATATTCATTTTTGTGTAAAACTGAAACGTTTGATAAAATTATAGCCGTAGAAGCCATGTACAGTGAAGTGTAAAACGATCCGTGACCATTTAATTCGTGTAGTAGTTCCGATGCATAAATCAGACAATGTTTACAGTCTGTCTTTACTTCACACCTCAACAATCCTGTGAAGATATCATCAGTTTCTTCCGCTGAAAGTGTCTCAATTTTCTCTTGTTCTCTAATTTTTGAACTGTGTTGTAATCTTCATAATGAGTAGGAAACTGAATTATTTTTCAACACAACTCAGTTCGAATGTTACCGGAAAGTTGCTCCGATTTTCGAAGCATAACATCGTTACGAGACACTCTGCTACTCCGAAGGTTCTTGAAATTTTTTAGATCTAGCAGGTTTAGCCAATGAGGCAGATATCTACCAACAGACAACCCAGCTTCGATCCTTGGTGGGATGAATTGAACCAATACTTTCGTTCAAATGTGGTTCTGGTATTCACCCAATATATGTCAAGTGGACAACTGGAAAACCTGAGCGCAAGAGGCAGTCAAAGCGTGGTGCTGACAAGGTATTAACCACATCGCTTCTCAATACGGAGGTTGTGGACGTATAAAGGCGTACTTCATACCGACCGTGCGAAATTGGTATACCTGAATAGGTAGCGTAACTATGCCTTCTAATTTAATAAAAGTAACGTTCTTCATCGTGCATCTATTCTAAATTACAACTACTGAATCCATAAAGTAAGTTCTTCATCCCATATATGTTCTGAATATATATATGTTTAATGCTGAAGTAATACTAATTCAACTTTTTTGCATAAGTATTTCTTTTTAAAAATTCTATCTAGCACTTTTATGCTTAATATTGTATTAAAAGAAAAGAAAGAAGCAGTTCCTTATGTGTTTTTAATGTAAAGTATTTCTCTGGTTTAATATGATGGTCTTCCTCTTTTCATGATCTTGGCCTATCTTATGCCAGAATACGTACACCTACGTTGAAAATTGAGATCTTACGCGTTTGCTTCACAAAATTAAGTTTCGGTAACATGTTGGCAATAGATTCTTTGAATACATACGTAAAATGGTTGATTAAATTCCATTTCAAAATTATATGCCTTTAAAAGTGCGATATACCAAGTAATCAGGACGGGCATTTACTCCGTCAATTTTATTCGTACTGTGGACATCCAAGTATCCACTATCTTACATACAACTTAACAATGCAGTGAATTTGTAGTACAGGAAATTTCTATATTTTTGTCGATATTTGAGACGAGACCGAGACTGAGCTTGGTCTCATCTCGAATGATATGTGTACGCCTCAATTTCGGTCTCGTCTCGAGCAAGTTTCGATACACTGAGTTTCATTTTCATCTTGATTTATAAACGCGTCTCAATTTCGGTCTCGTCGCGAAATTTCGAGATGATACCGAGACTACTCTCGGTCCCGGCACCATCTCTATTCGTAAGATATTAGATCTTTGGCATAAATTTTGAATCCCCGTTAGAATTCGCAGTTTATACTCATCAAATAACTTAAGTAAAATACATTATCTCATGGGCTTATGGGGGAACAATACTCTTCAGAGATGAGTATATATATATATAAACAAAGTTAAGTAGAAATTACTTAAATGTGGAGCGAGGGAGCTCCGAACTGTCGTTCAATACATCTTAAATTTTGATAAATGTTCTTAGAAACCATAAAAGGTACAGCTGTGTAAGATAATGACAGTACTTTCTTCACAGATTTCTGGTGGCTTCAAAGTTATATGTACCTGTTATATCTTTTTTATTAATAATAAGTTTTTTGAAGCAATGGAAGATATAATGACATTAATAATTAATAATGGATTTTCCTTTTTTTCAAATAATGGAATAAAACCCTTGCGACATTCTGATACAACACTAACTAAACAAGAATTATATAAAGGTAACCAAGAAAGTTCTGTCACTTTTTCACTCACTACCTTCCAACATCGATATGTCACTATCGGAATATATCGGAAGGGTATTTTCAAACTTGCAAAACGATGGGGAAAATGTGTGCAAAAAACGCAGGCTATGTGGAAAAGTGGAAGAAAGGTCTGTAGATTGAGATT
This sequence comes from Thermobia domestica, assembly GCF_964235325.1. Lineage (NCBI taxonomy): Eukaryota > Metazoa > Arthropoda > Insecta > Zygentoma > Lepismatidae > Thermobia > Thermobia domestica. The sequence goes on from NC_137462.1 coordinate 175,687,890, forward strand.
ATATATTTGGTTTCACTTACAAATGAAGATTACGGTTCTGAAAAACATGTTCCTCATGACTTTCAGGATAGTATGCAGCTCGTACATCAGTGAAAAGAAACTTTTTCGCGTGAAAGAGAATTAAAAAAAAAAAAAAAAAAAAAACTATCCTCGTAATTCGCAAGGCGAAAACAGACTTAAAAGTTTAGCATTAATCTTTATTGAAAAGGATCTACTTTCGGAGCAACAGAAAGAACCAAACGTCTATGATCAGGTCATTAATGATTTTAGCAAGAAAGCCAAAAGGATCGAGACTCACTTCAAGTAGTTCTAGTTTGAGGAAACTTTCAAAAATGTATTATTATTATTATTATTATTATTATTATTATTATTATTATTATTATTATTATTATTATTATTATTATTATTATTATTATTATTATTATTACATTATTTTAATATCAGTAGTAGTAATAATAATACTGTACTAATTGTAGACTAATATTAGAAGTAATGTAACAGCAGTAGCCAGTGTGTTAGGTGTTACTTGTAGTAGTGGTCTGCATTTAAACGTTAAATGTTTTTGCAGTTTACAGAAAATAAACTAACAAGCTTTATGGGATTGCTTACCCAAAGTAAAATTTCACCACACGTCACTGGTGTAATTTGAATATATATATATATATATATATATATATATATATATATATATATATATATATATATATATAACTGAATAATGGTAAAGCTTCACTTTTCATATAGCATAGCGACAAAATAATATTTTCACAATGCATTCAAATTCAAGTCGGGATGCACGCGAGACGAGACAAGACGAGAAACGGAGAACACTCGTCTCGCGTTTCGTTTAGCAAATGTGAGGTCTCGTCTCGCATAACATTTTGAGTCTCATCTCGCGTCTCGCGCGAAACTTTCTCGCATGGTCTCGCAGTCTCGCATATATTCTGGGTCAAAATTTTGCAATGTGTTATTCTATGGCTGTTAATGAATAATGATGTGATATTCTGTCCGAAGGCAGGTATTTGACCTAAAAGTCCCTTGGCAAGGTGAATCCATGGTGGTTTGGCATTGCTTTCCATGGGATGAATGTTCATAACATCCTAAGGAGACGGAACCTAGAGTTCAATATGGTATCCGAACTTGTGCCCCCTCCGCTCCAAATTAAAAGAAAAGTTATGCTGGAATTTGATTGCTGGACCATTAATTTTCGTCAAATTAATAGCATAATTTACAGCAAAACCAGCATAAATTGTTACTGCACCCAACATTGTTTTCCAGCTTAGAGGTCTCCAGCAATATTTTCCAGTATGCCAAGCGGGCACATTTTTGCCCCGAAAGAAAAGTCGCCAATGTAATTAGGATATAAAGAATATAACCGTTTCCGTATATGTTTTTCTGAACTCATTGAACCAAACCCGGATCCTTTTACTATATCTATATGTAATTTTTTTTTTTTTAACAAGAGTTTCATTCCCATCCAATGGATGGGCGGGCCGTAGAAGGCAACACCTTCTCTGTGGCCAGAGATATTTTTAACTTTTTGAAGTAGATGACATGGAGAATGATTTCAGGCTATAGAATAATGTGGATTGAAGTAAGGAACTAATAGCAAATCAAGTTGACGAGGATCTGTAAGAGGTGGCTATTGTGTAAAAACGTTTCTTGGGTACATGTGCAGAGGTTATGAGCAATATATATGTGGATTTCGTTTGTAGATACGAGCTCCCTCGTGGCTAAGCGGTTAGCGTACGCGCCTTTGGCGTGGAAGATCCGGGTTCGATTCCCGGCGGGAGCTCATGTGGTTCGGATTCCACGTTAATCCGTAGGTCCACGTCTCATATAGCCTCGCTGCTGAAAGGGACGCTAAACTAAAAAATCAACTCAATCGTTTGTAGATACGGCGGTCAGGATTATACTGATCTATGGCTTCGGTGTATTCGTATATTGCTAACAGATGATCCAGTGGTGGGTAGGCATAGCGTGGTACAGCAGGAACTTGGTCTAACAGCTCATGGACAATGGGATGTGCCAATTGGATTCGTGTCGCTATGTAGCGTTGGCGTAGATGGTAGAGGTGTGGCAAAATAGTTGGAAATTGCGCACGACGATATATTTCAGCAGTGGGAGTATCGAAAGCGAGAGAGTAGGCCAGACGTAAGGCATGTCTTTCGAGAACTTTCAGACGTTCATAGTAAGTTGGCGCTGCTGATAACCAGGCAAGATGTCCATACGTGAGAGCTGGGCGTACGAAGACTTTATATGTTAGCAGTAGAAGTTTTGTATTAAGACCCCACGTGGTGCCTTTAAGGTTTCGTAAAAGGTTCAAACGGCGCCGGATATTAGCTTCCAATTGTTTTAGATGAGGCTTCCAAGTAAGATGTTTGTCAAATATTACTCCCAGATATTTGAGACTGTTTTGAAGTGGGATTGGAGAGTCAAAAAGGGTTAAATGTAGACGTTCCGGATTGCGACTGTTACAGTATTTATTGCGTTTGAGCCCAAAGAGAGTCATTTGAGTCTTAGTGGAATTCAGCTTTAGCTTCCATTTCAGGCACCATGTAACTAGTTTGTCCAAAGCTGGTTGTAGGAGTTGATTAATGCGATCCACTGAAGATCCCAATGCGACATAAGCGGTATCATCAGCAAATTGCAAGGCATATAGTGGGGGCTGAGGTTGAGGCATGTCGGCTACATAAAGAATATATAATAGAGGAGATAAAACAGATCCTTGGGGCACACCGGCGCGGAGTTGAAAGATGCGTGACTTTGCACTGTTGATCTGAACGAAAGCCTGGCGCTGATGTAGAAAATTGGCTATTAATCGGACATAGCTGTGAGGAAGCAGACGTTTGAGTTTGTAAATTAACCCCTCATGCCAAACAGTATCAAACGCTCTTTCAATATCAAAGGAGATCAAAACAGATGGTAAACGCTTATTAAAATGGTTGACAAGTAGTGTAGAAAGTTTGAGTAATTGATCAGCAGTGCTATAGAGTGGACGGAAACCAGCTTGAATAGTTGGTAGTTTGTTCGTGATTTGTAGATAGTGATGTAGCCGTTTTACCAGAAGACGTTCTAGGGTCTTGCTAAACACGTTAGTAAGGCTAATGGGTCTGTAAGATGACACAGCAGTTGGATCTTTGCGAGGTTTTAGAAAGACCACAATTTTAGCAAGTTTCCATGTAGTTGGAAAATAGCCTGTAGATAAAATAGTTGTATACAAAGAAGCAAGTAAGACTAGAAACGCCACAGGTGCCTTAAGCAGTTGACGATACGTAATTGAGTCTGCCCCCGGAGCTGTGTTGCGACGGCATTTAAGAACTGCTGTAATATCATCTGATGTTATTGGAGCAGTGAGCTGATTTGTGGGATCAAGGTGGTAGTTGAAATCAGGGTGAAATGATGGCTGCACTAGAGAACCAGCGTGTGAGATATGGGTATCTGTAGGACAAGTGAACAACGGTGTAGTGTGTGGAGTGAAGACTCCCTCAAGATATGTAGCGAAAGCAGTTGCCTTTTCTTCATCCGTCGTTGGTACTTGGTCAGCACATATGATGGGGTATTGTGGGCCCTGTTTCTGAAATGTTAGACGTTTAAAGGTATTCCAGAATTTAGTAGGATTTGTTTCTTGGCGCAAAGCATTACAGGAGGCACGCCAGTCTAGTCGTTTGCGGGCTACTATGTAGCTCTGGACCGTTCGTTGGAATTGACGATGGAGAAGAAGAAATCGGCGGTCATGTGTGCGACGAAACTCTGTTAAATACTCGTGTGAGCGCCGGAGCAGATCGAGGGCGCGTGCTGGTAAACGAGGTCTAGATGATTTGGTGGTACATTTAGGAACTGCGTAATCCGTAGCGTGAGAGACTATGTCAGTCAGAGTATGTGAGAGTGTTTCAATAGATGCAACTGTTGTGAGAGTAGGTGCAGTAGCCGGCAGATTTTCGGTAATATAAGTGCTGTACTGATCCCACCGAGCTTTGCTAAAGTTATATCTGGGTGTGCGTGGTGATGCAGATGCAGTGGATGTCAGACGTGGAGTTATAGAGAGAAGTATTGGGAGATGATCACTACCTACGGAACCAAGGACATCTATAGTAGTAAGTGGTAACAGATTATTGGAAATGATTGCCACGTCGGGACTAGTGTCGCTTTCCGGACGAGTAGGATGCGGCAGCTGCAGTAAAGAACTATGGGTAGTTTGGAGGAAATCATGAAAGCGTTGTTTCTGAGCTGCTGTACGAGAATGGTAGTTGATGTCTGCTAAGAAGATGTATGTTTTAAAGTTGAGATCTAAGTATGTCAGAAAACGATACGGAAGTGGCTGTGTAGATCGAACATAGGTGGTGGCGATGGTAATGGTAGTAGCTGGAAAATAGAGCGTCTGTATGACGTGTTCGGGATATTGCCCGGGAGAAGGTGGTATGATATGGCGCCGTGGAATAGAATGCTTAACGGCTATTGCTGCACCACCACGTGCGATGTTTTGTGGCAGATCAGAGCGTATGAGATGATAACGTGGAAGATAGAAGCGGTCAGATCGTTTTAGAAAGGTTTCATTAAGAAGGATGCTATCTGCATTGTGCTGAGTTGCTAAAGTTTCTAGGAGAACTCGGTTGGTAGGTAGCGAACGAATATTGCAGAATAGTAATGTAATAGTCGTCCTTCTCTGACCTGTACTATTCATGATGGGTGTCTGTGTGAAAATGGAAGTAGGTTGAGAGGCCGGAATATGTAGCTGCCATGTGGAGCTGAAATATATCGAAGGCGGCTTTGGTTGCATGATTTAGTATAGCCTCACGCTGGAAGGGAAAGGCATTTTGAAGAACGATAGTGATGAACTTCAAAATACTTTCCACAGTAGGTGGTGGTAAGTAAGATGTTTGTGTGGTCGCTGTGGTACTAGTCGGACGTGATGAGACATGAACGCGTAAAGGTACAACAGTCTCGGGCTTATCTGGAAGTGGTTTAGGTTTGCCCTTACACTTGTAGGAGTAAGTTGGATGTTCCCCGTCACAAGTGTTGCATCTGGAGGGTTCGTTGAGCTTAGGACACTCCTTTATTTTATGATCTCCTTTGCAGTGGGAGCAGACGGAAGGATTTGTGCACTTGTTCGTTGGATGCGCATTATAAGTTAGGCAATTTTCACACCGTAGTGAGAGAGGCGGGGGTGTGCGTGAAGGCTCGACCCGATGGTGGCAACGGTAGATGTAGACACCGTTATTTAGAAGATCGTCTACCAGTGCTGGATCATCTGTTAGTAGTCTGACCATATATGTAGGGCCATTAGCATTTTTAATACGGAGAGCTCTAGTAGGTTGAATCCCATCTTGCTTTAGTTCCTCTAGTATGTCTTGTTCGGTATAGGTAGGATCAACTCCACGGATAACTACAGAGAGTAATGGAGTACGCCGAGGCGGAGGTGGTGTTTTGATATGAGGAGTTTTAAGGAGTTGAATTTTCGTGTTAACGCCAAACATTGCTGGTCCCACTTTATAGATGAGATGCTTATAAAGATCGGGGTTCTTTGTTTTTAGGATGATTCCGTTAGAGGTCTTGTTTAATTGATGGAGGTCCAGTCTAGAACAGTATCGTATTAGTTTTTGGTAAAATTTTTTGATGTCCATGAGCTCAGCAGGAAGATTAGTAAATAGAATTGCAAAAATGAGAGTAGGAACAATGTCCATAGTAGCTTCGGAAGTAGATGGCGTAGATTCAAGTTGGATGCTGGCTGTACTGGTTCTAGGAGGACTGCGCAAAGCATCAGTGTATCTAAGCTTTTTAGGTGAGCGTGAACGGTCTCTGTTTGGTTCGCGAGTTGGTGAGAGGCTAGAGGTAGAAGAGTGAGATGCTGTACGTGCACGCGCCCGTGGGCGGTCTATTGGTGGACCCATAACAGTTGGCGGTAGTTTATGCCTTTCCACTCGACGTTCCGGCGGATCAGAACCCGGCATTAGTGAAACTCCTTAACTACTGCCTTGTCAAAATTTAAGTTAGAAGTTGTAGATAAAGCGATAAACAGCACACAGTTGATTTCCAGTATCTCCGCCTCCGAAAAGGAGAGAATAAATCGAAAAGCCAAAAAAAAAAAAAAAAAATTAGCCAAGGTCGTCAACTTAGAGTCAATTTCGTTTGTTTACCTCCGTGGAGGCTTATACTCAATTCGACGGTTGTTTCCTTACCCTAAAAAGGCAAGTAATCCAACCGTATATGAGAAGATCGCGACTAAAATAAACCAATAGGGATGGAATACCTAAGGGACTTGATTATTTTTCTCCGCCAGCAACGGATACCCTATTTTTTTACCTGGTTAGAGATTCCAGGTGGCCAGTTCCTCTATATGTAAATTGCTTCGTCTTTATTTAACCTAATTTCGACCTTGTCTTTGCCTGCTTCTAGTCCGAGGAATGCTCTAACGTCACAATATCCAAAATTCACACGGATTGTTCCCTTCGAATAGGTTTGAACTTTCTTTTCAGAAAGTTTAAACTCTCTAACATTAAATTTGTGGAAGCAGCAGAGAAAATATAAAAATACGTTACTTGTGTAGGAGAACAGTGCTGCCATCTATTGTCGCCTATCTCCCTTTACACCAACCACCAAGGAATAACATTAATTGTGTCAACGGAGTTGTGGATAACGCAATATGTTAACAATTGCGAGAATCCCAATATCCAGCAAACTATACTTGATACAAAAAAAGCTTTCTGGATCAATTTCCAGATCATACAGTTGAACTAACTGCAGTATTGCCAGAATTCGCATTTTATCAACCCTTTCGCTTTCAACTTATATAGTGTTGCCAGATCTAGAAAATAAATTTACTGACAGATCTAGGGCCATTCCTACCATCTCCCACCAAACCTATAGGGCCATCCTACCAAACCAGTGTTTGAATTAAACTTCCGAACTAGAGGGGGATGTTCTTGATAAATATATGGAAAGAAAATACTTATTCCATGTAAAAATATCATGTTATTTCTGTGAGCCGGGCCGTGGATATACTTTGACGAGAGGGGATTTCCCCGCCATCCCCCAACATTAATCGCTAGTAGTAATATGAAAAAGACAGAAACAACAGAAATATCACATTTCGAAGCAATAGGGAGCTTCATAGAAATTCAAGTCGGGAAATTCAAGTCGGGATGCACGCGAGACGAGACGAGACGAGAAACGGAAAAGTCTCGTCTCGTATCGCAGTCTCAAATGTTGGTCTCGTCTCGCGTTTCGTCTCGCAAATGTGAGGTCTCGTCTCGCATAACATTTTGAGTCTCGTCTCGCGCGAGACTTTCTCGCATGGTCTCGCATATATTCTGGGTCAAAATTTAGCATAGGGAGAATTTTATTCACTTTTCAGACCAAAAACAGAAGTTCATGTATTCGTGCGCGCCCGCGTGTATGTGTTTGTGTCGCAAAATAAAGTTCTAAATCGATGCTGTAATAAATTTCCAATTTACAAAGTTTTTCTTTTTTAATGATGTTTAGAAACTAAAGAAGACTTTAATTCTGAAAATCAACCTTTAATAATAATAAATCTCATAAAATATCTATTGCCCCAATCACTTTTTGGTTCCTGGAGGCATTAACACTCAACTTAGAAAACTCAATAAATGTAAAATCACTAAATATACAATTAAATGCAAATTCATAAATGTTGCGAGACTGCGAGAAGTCTCGCGAAACTTCTCGTGCGAGACTTAACCGAGTCTCGTCTAGCGTCTCGTCTCGCGTCTCGCATAAAATTTTCAGTCTCGTCTCGCGTCTCGCGTGCATCCCTAAATTCAAGTATGCTTTCGGTTTCAATCGATCGTTCCTAAATAGAGCAAATGAATAATTCATTCGATTATTAATTTTCAGTGCCAAGTCTTAGACCTAATGTGTAATGTAGAATCTGTATCATACGTGCTCAAATCAGAAATGAACCTGGTATCTCATGTGGAAGATGAGTTGGCTAACCATACATCCAAGAGAAGCTCTAACGTGTAAGATATGCGTGAAGTTTCGCAAGCCTAGAAAGGATCACATCTACTGAACTCCCTGTAAGTGTTTTGCCCAGGATGTAGAGGTCAACAATTAGGAATCAAGTTCGTTGATGGAGGTGATTATTCAGTTGGCCCCCTTGTATTCCCATAGAGGTTATTAGATGAATTGCCCCTTGATATTATGTAACCAAACTATACGTAAAGGCAAAGTTGGTTGCATAGCATTATGTTTAATGTTCTAACCAAACTCATTCACGTGGTATACATCTCATACTGCTACTTGTTTACAATTCCGCTTACAGCTTTTGGTATACTACAAATCAGTTTATAAAGGCCAGACACTTTCTAACGTACTTTCATATGAAATAGTTTCATGGACAGCAATATGTGTAACAAAAGCTTTCATAATCAAAACGACCATAACAAATCATTATAATTTTTAGTCTGAAAATCAGGTGATGTTACAATGCGAGGTCGTAAAGGGAAATTTTGTGTATTAATTTTCAGCGGCATTTTACTAGTTCATAATATTATACTAAGATACTTATACCTTTACAACCAAAAAAAGGGGGGGGGGGAAAGGAAGGAAAACTTTAAGATTCAAAGCTTCCGGAATATCGCCATCTCGAACGTTTGAAACACACACACGCAAAACATACCTATAGGAGTTACCGCAAACTAAAGGTCTTTAATTTTCCTTTATCAATACACCAGTGAATGAGGAATTTTGATCTAACATAACAACACACGGTGCGTATATCCGAAGGCATCTTACTCACACGCAATGTAACAATCGCAGAGAGGGAAATGATACTGGAAGACGTGAAGATAAAGATTATATTTTTATACAAAGACAAAAATATTCTTAGCCCTAGGAGATCACGAAATTTTAAATTTTTTAGAGGAATGATTGCAACTATTCGTGCGGACAGTGTAACAGAAACGACAGAAGAACTAACGACATCTGCAGAGGCCACGTGCTATAACTTTCCAAACTCTTCGTGAAATTCCATCGAATGCGAATGTTAAGACAGATAAAATGCAACAAAGGAATGTATCAAAAGGGCTTCCGGGAAGCACACGTCAAATTAAAACGGAAAATCTAAAGGAAGGAATGTTTCCTTGGATTTCTTTTTTTTTAATGTATAAATCGTTTTTTTTTTATCTGGAGGATATATTTTATTTCACTATCACTGTTTATGTCATGCTAATACCTAAAAGAAAAATGCATTAAGCATATGCTTAGCTAATAACAATTTTCATGATCGTCTGACGAACTTAATACGAATAAAAAGAAACAGATGTTCTGGGAAATACCCTAGTCCCTTTAAGTATTTTCATTTCTTTTCTTAGTTTAATTAGACGAGGGAAATTAACGACATCCCAGACTGTGGCGTGTCTGCGCGGGGTAGCTATCGGTGAAATTTGGCAATAGAAATCACCGATCCAAAATTCAGTTTATTTAATTTTTTTTTATTTCGGCAAATCATTAGTTAGGGATATCTTAGATAATACTTCTATTCTAGTTTCATTACTGTCCTCGAACCTTCTTAGTTTTTCTAAGGGGTCGAATATTTTTTTTTACTTAGAGATTTCAAAATTGGGGACGCAGTTACCTGGTCCCTTTCCCCCCCTCCTTTTTTCCTGCTGGTCTGGGCCGGATACGGGGATCGGATTTCAATCTTACAAGCCAACTCTTGTGGGATTGGGATCTGATGGACACAGAACTTGCATCCTTGGCAGCAGGACGCCCCTTGAGTCTACGTATTTGAGTAGACCACCCTTTCTGGCATGTTAAGAATATTTTGGCTATGGATTTTGTTGAGAGCGAAATTCGACTTCTAACTTTGTAGCGTTAGTTATTTCTCACTTAAGTCTTTGGCGCCCCTATTCTTCGTCTTCCTTCTTCTCTATCTCTCTCTCTGTCTTCATTTCTTCAAGTTTTTTAATTTTTTCAACCTCCCCCCCCCAAGATTTTGAACTTGTTGCTTACGATTTATTTAACGTACAACTCTGATCTGAAATTACCAGCTGAGACGTTGCAAGACACGATTCATGAATGGAGTAGATAATGATTGGGTCCTTCATCACATTTTGACCTATCGCTGAAATGAACAAAGACTTAGTATTTGACGACACTTCGATTACGTTCTTTCACCGTCGTTCCTCTTAAGTTTTTTTTTTTAATCCGTTGGTCACTTTCCTTTCTGTTTTGGTTTTCAATTACCTTGTAGTTAACCTGGGCCCAGAAATTGTATTTTGATTTACCTAGTTATATCTAGAAATGCTCTGTGTTACGTGCCTGCCTCACAAAGTTTTTTTTTTCCTTCATGATTTAAATACGAATTGATTATATAAAAGTTAAAAATTTATAGACGCGCGGTATCAGATAAAATTTAATTTGTTTCCAAATGTAATGTTGGAAGTCATTTGTTTTCTTGGACAATGTTGCAACCTTGTAAAATTTTATTGTTGGGGTGATTAATTTAAATGTGTGCGCATTTATTATAAATATATATATATATAGAGAGAGAAATAAATACTTCGAAATATATGTGTAATTAGTATGTGAATATGATGTTAAAGTAAAAGTATGATATTAAATGTATTATGAATATATGTAAGAGCGCTCGTGTCTGTCCCCCTAGACGTGTATTGGTTGCTATAGTTTACCAGAAGTCTTCCGACGAATTTAAGAACGTAGATTTTGTTAAGAATACCGCCGTGCACTTAAGTAATTTTCCTTTTCCTCTGAATCAATGTAAGTGATAACCTCTGTACTTATATAATGGCATGCATTGAAAAAATATCGGCAGGTCTAAACGTAACCCACATCATAACAAATATTATCCCTGAACAATTAACCTAAAACCATTGTGGAAAGTGCACCTTGAATCCTTCTCACCTACATGTGTATCCTATGACTTGACCAGTTTTTTTTATCCTCAATTTGAACCATCATACTCCGTACACCTGTGGAAGATCATTTTTTTTTTAAAATCCGAACCATGTATAAACATATACGAAAGTGATCCTAATGAAAGGTCTCGTGAAGTGTCCCAGTGTTGGATAAATAACTTGAAATTATTCGATTAATAAGTTTGGAAATAGACCGTCTAAGAGGAGAAACTTCCTCTAGTGAAAGTTATTTTCTCGAAATCCCTAGATGGGTATAGACGTAGCAGTGTGCGATTGCAGATATAAACTGTTACCAGTTACAAACCAAATATAGACGACGAATGGTTTTGTAAACCAATAGATATATATATATATACATATAGAGATATATATAAATGACCACAAACTAAGTTAAATGGAGCGAAACGTTTTGGACACTACGACTAGTGCGTGGGTTGTGATTTGGACGCTCGAAATTATTAATATTTTAATATCTCGACGTGAGGTAGAGACTCATATAAGTTCTAATACACCAAAAAGTTTTTTTTCTTTCCTCTTTGTCCAATTTTTTTTAAGTGAAATAAGTTTTTTTTTCGTATGTCGCAAATTATTATTTTGCTTTAGCATGCCTAAGATATGATACATGTAATTATTTTTTTTCTTTCTTTTTCATTTGTCAATATGATTGAATATATAAAAAATTACTAAAATATAACACTATGTACTCTATTAATATATAACCAAGAACTTGTGCTTTTAATATTTTCTTCATAATTATTTGTTTTGTCTTTTTTTTTTCACTATGGATGTAATAAACTATTTGTACTCTTGTAGTTAGTTGGTTTCCTTTAAACATATATACACTGTCCTGAGTGAGTGAGCGTGTGAATGCATGATAGATTTAATATAAGTAATTTTAGTGATATCATTTGTCATATTAACATCTGTAATATATGTGTCATGTTTTAATATATGTGTTAAGGTAAATAACCTAGGTCATGAAGGACCGTCACTAACGGTTTAAATCGGCTCGAGGAGTGAAGCAAAAATAGCAGGATAAGCCTAAATACGACATCTTTCTTCCAGGAAGTTGAGACTTCGATTGATGCGATACATAAATTTATATTGAGTTTATAAGTTTGATTTTTTTTTCCTCTCGGCTAATTCATATGTGTGGTCGATCCTAGAGGACAGAGTTCAGATGCTGGATAGTTATCAATCACCGGTTGGAATAACTTTACAAAGAATTAAATTTCACTTTTCTCATTTCCAGGTCTAGGTCTGGGCAACCCCATGATCGTGGTGCCTGGAGCTAGGTCTGGGTGGTATGAGGGAACATGTGTCTATTCCGAAGCATTCCAAAATTGATTAGTTGTTAATAACATTTAGAATGATTCATCTTTCAACGACTTTCCCGACCTTTTACTATATTTCCGGAATTATCCAGTAATCTGTTTCTCATTAAAATACCCTATTTCTTTTCTTTCTTCTTTACCTACCTCCTTCTTTTACCCTTCTACTTTCTTCTCTTTTTTTCCTATTTCTAAATGAAAGAAAACGGAGTCATGATTGAGAGTAGTCGCTATTGGCACGGTCAATAAGTTGTTTCGATGAGTTTTCTTCGGGAGTCCGATATGGAATAATTAACAATAACAAAAGGTTTATTGGAAGTTACTCTATTGGAAAATAATCTGGATTTCAATCAGTAAGTGATCTTTCGTAATCGTCCTCGTTAAAGAAAATTAATTTCAGCGACTCCTCTCCAACTCTACATTAGCTCTTTTATCTTCGTTAAATTTTTATGTCTTCTTTCAATTTTGGCTAACCGTGACAGGATCTGTTGCCCTAGAAACGACGGTTTCTATGGCAACGGACAAAAGTTTTCTTTCAACATTGGCGACCGTTGACATCGGACAGTTACCATGGAAACAATTGTTTTCCCTGGTAACGAATCTGAAATTATTTATTAAACACTGTTTAGGATCGAACACATATTGACTTGGCCACAAAAGGTGCATAATTAAAAGTTACAGTGAGATTAAATAATTATAGTCATTGGCTGTTCTGCTATCTTTGTCTCTCTCTGTAGAAAGGGGGAAATGAAGGAATTTGTCAAAGTAAATTCTAAAAATTGAAAATGCTGGAAGTTGACCCAAGGAGGGAATTAGATAGGAGTCCCTTAATTTATGAATAGTACCTGATTAATAAGTCTTGTTAGTTTATAAGGATATAATTGCATGTGTTTATATTGTGTCTTTTTATATGGAAACTATGGCAACCAATAGGGAAGTAGTATCACACGAGAACGCGGAAGTCTCATGTACACAATGTACTTTAGAAAGTAGTGAGAAAAGAGCTCGCGTCTCTCGTAGGCTAGTGAGGTGTCACGAATGTGGGCTGAAATGGATTCATTTCAGTTGTATTAATTTAGAGGATACTGCTGAAAATGCAGAAAAGGTCCGGGCTGGTGAGATAGTCAAATATTGTAAAGAATGTGAGGGGAAGCTCCACCAGTCGCGTGAACCCATGAGTTTATCCTCTGAAAAGGAAAATGAACATCCCGATTCGGATGGTGAGCGAGGGTATAGTACCCCGAAGAACCGAGGCCAAATATCTCCAGTGGAGATATCTGACCTCGATGATGATGAAAGAGATGGGGATCCAGTTGGTGATAAACCCAAAGAAAAGCAAAGGAAGACTGGGTCATCTAATAATGACGCTCTCCTCCTTTCATTGCAACAAATGCTACAGGAAATGAGACGCGAAATGAATGAGAATAGCCGAGAGATGAGACGTGAAATGAATGAAAATAGCCGGGAGATAAGACGCGAAATAAATGAGAAATTTGACACCTCGGAACGAGAAACCGAATCTCGATTCGAGGTATTAACCCAGAAAATCGACAACATACGCTCGGACTTTGCTTCCTCAATAAACAAATTGAGAGAGCAAACGTCTACTGACATCGATTTGGTCAGATGCGAGGCTCAACAGTCCATAAAGCAACTTCAGCAGGAGACTGAAAGTAAATTAGATCATGTAAATTCTGAAATTGAAGAAATGGATACAAAATTACATAAAATCGACAATAAACTGGAAACACAGCAGGCCGAAATTGATAGTTTAAAGTCAACCTTGTCAGACTTATCATTGAAAACCGAACTGGAAGTAACTGACCAGAAAGTTTTGAAAATTCAAAATGACATAGTAAATATTCGAAAAGAAATGACAAAATCTAGTCGCGAAAAATCAGAGGTAACCTATACTTTCCCCGGTAGCGATTTCTCAGAAATATTACCTGCGATAACAACTACATGTAGCGCAGGAAAAGAAAATTTAATGTCGGTTGATGCACGGGATATTGCGACTCACTACCCCATGTATCGGTCAGAACCAAAGTCGTGGTTCAATTCTAATAGTGTGCCGAATCAGTCGAGTGTTGTGACGACTACGGTCACTAGCGTGAGTGCTCCCTCCTTACATGGAGGTATACAATCACATAGCGTGTTGCCGGGAAAAGGAGATGGGTGCCATTCTGAGTCGTTGTTCATGGGTGCGATTGGTCCGGGGATGGAGCCCAACATACTCAATACGACCAACAGAATCCCTTTCACTTACATGGGTAGTTATAACACCGCTACTACGTCGTCGGTGGTAAATCCGGTGACGACTCCGATCGTGCAGGAGAATATGTTAATTCCCAGTAACTATTCCCCTACTCATGTTAGTATGAGCTCTAAAGTGTCCCTCCGGGATATTGAACATTTTCCCACTTTCGATGGGAACATTGCGAACTGGTTACCTCGTGTTTTCCTGCTACCTAAAAGGTGAACTAACAATTTCCAGAATCTTAAGCTTTTCAACTGTACCGAGGACAAAAACGGGAACTTCTATCTCAATACCCAAAGTGAATCTTACACTGTCTCATTTGAGTGTATGAGTGTATGAGTGAGTAGTTAGTTTATTAGTATTAATACATGTTAATTCTATTCAACAAAATTTTGTTATTCAAACAAAATTTTTTTTTAACGACGCCGGGGAACTGTAATGTGCCATTACAGTCTAATGAAATTATGTTTTTAATAGGAGGGTGCCCGAAATTTTTTGCACCGACTGTACTTGATGTTTAACAAAAAATTTCTGGCTGTTCATATAATTCGTAATTTTATTTGTTATTCTATTTCAAATTAACATGGAAAAACTGTAAAAAATTCATTGGGAATGATAGTTTTGGGAATCAATATCTTTATTTATATTTTAAATTAGTTATAAGTCTTGCATATGTATATGTAAATGGATTATTACAATTCTTACGGTGTCAGTGCTATCCGAAAATATAGATCCACTATTGGACGGAACTTTCCAGATCAAATAACCAATCTAAAATTCGACAGAATTTTCAGGACCACCCTTCACCTCTCTTTTAGATACCTAGGTCCTTCTAAAATCTAGTTTAATCCAGATTTTACCAAATTTTATTCGTTTCAAAGCCCCACCGCCAAAATGCTTAGTTTTGATTGGCTGATAAACCCACGCTATGATATTAGGGCGCAATTATTCCATTCCAAGCCGGAAAATCTTGCTGACAACAGCCAGATTTCGATCGTCGAGCTTAAAAGGTCGCAACGGAGTGAGAAAAACTGCAGTAAAAGGTAAAACTAATATAATAGTCGAATAACTACCAAGCAGGAAGCTACGGAGCCATAATTTGTTAGTTTTTCCTAGTAAAAACCGGACTGAAGAAATAAAAAATAGATGACGCCATGTTGTGCAGATATTGTTAGTTATGGACAGGCTTTGTAAAGTGCATCAGTTTGCGAGTTTTCTTAGGAATCTATAAACAGTTTCGGAGGAGTGGTGTTTTCTCCCTTAAAATATTCTTATCCTTAAAATTATTCCTTTTCTAGTTACGTAAGGCCTGCCTCACTACCGTTTGTGTTCGTGTATGTAGTGGATGTGATTTCTTTTTGTATTTATTTATTAGTAACATGGCGGTATTTAATTTTGTGGTAGTCAGTCCAGTAATCACAATGCACGTGTAAATTTCAGTAAGGGCTCCTATCTGACTCCCAAATTGGGAGTACGGCTTCCAGCGGGATGAGTTGAACATGTAGTTTGTTCCGGGTTCCTGCCCCTTCAGGGCAGGGGTCCTATTGCTAGCTAATACTCCGATATGTCCCCTCAGGGCATCGATTAAATAGGTCGAGTAAAGAATATGATTTAGTAAATATAAGGGCCAGTTGGCCCTGTTCATTTCTTTCCTTTCGTTACCTTTCATAGAGCCGATTTAACATGGTAAAATCTGAATGATTTCTGTGTATATTTATTAGTATAACATGTATTAATGTAGTGTGTAGTATGAATGTGGCATGATGTGTCTTGTAGTTCGAGTAGTATGTGTATATTTGTAATGTAGTATCAGTGATAGTGATAATTAAGTGATGAAAGAGTGTGTTGGACAGTGTAGTATTTACTATGCGATAAATTTTTATTACTCCGTCATTAAGTGAACGTAATATAGTATAATAATTCCGTGTACAAGGTCACATTCAGTTGTTCAAGGGTTCATTATATCGTCGCTAGCCCTAGTGTCAGAAGTCAGTACTAACCGCCATTCTTCCGTCGAGGTGCTTAGTGATTTAGTTTTCATGAAATTGACCTTTCTTTCCGAAATAAAACCTAGAAGGTATAATTCACAGCCCATATGAATGTACAGTTAGGTCAAGTGACCCAAAATTAATATATTCTGAAAGTTTCAACATTCTGCATAGTCTAGAAATCTAAATATTTAAATAAATAAACAATACGTAAATTTTTAACAGAAGTCGGGCGATATGATGCTAGTTCTTCGCTTTGAAAATATATTAAATGTCCATTTTTCTTCGTGGCTGTAGAATTTCATTGTTGATGCAGAATTTTATAAACATTAGACATTATCGCAGATAATTCTATTTTCAGTGAACATACATAGGATTTTTTTTCTTTCGTTCTTAATAAAGCTACCAAGTATTACATAGTATTGTGTGTGTGGTAAAAGAGTCTTGGGTTCGAGTGAGGTTGTCGTGCGGTGATCGGAATGGGAAAATGTTTGTAGTGATTATAGATTTTAAAGTATTATGATGAAATGTGTAAATAGGCTGGGCGTAGATAGAGGAAACAGGGTGTTTGTAGAATATAGCGTCGTGGCAAATGAATATTAATGTGAATATGAATATTAATAAGTATATGAATATTGTAGTAAATGAATATAGAATATAGGACACCCATATAGTTAAATATATAGTAGCCCAGTGAATACTTCGCCGCGTGTTGATATATAGATATTGAATAGATACGTGTAACTACAAACATCTCAGGTTCTGACCCCTGCACCATAATATCACGCGGACCGGAGGGCGATATATAGTCGGACTACGGTAATACTTTGTAGTTTATGTGTCATAATAGTAATCAACCATAGTAATACCATCTGATAGAATGGGTAGCATCATATAATCGCTGACTAGACATATTGAATAATAAATTATGAAAAGACAATAGTAGTTAGACAACAGGGCTGTAGTGAATCATATCTTCTGGTCGGTTTTAAAAATAGAATGTACCACTCCGTGAGATTTTTTTTTTCTTCACGTTACCTACTCAGGCTAGCTTACAATGTTCATGGAGGCGACAGCTCTGACTGGGTACAGAATCAAAACAATTAGTTATTGAAATTTATTTTCGCGTACCCGGATGTCGACCCCTAGTCCCTTTAAGTATTTTCATTTCTTTTCTTAGTTTAATTAGACGAGGGAAATTAACGACATCCCAGACTGTGGCGTGTCTGCGCGGGGTAGCTATCGGTGAAATTTGGCAATAGAAATCACCGATCCAAAATTCAGTTTATTTAATTTTTTTTTTTATTTCGGCAAATCATTAGTTAGGGATATCTTAGATAATACTTCTATTCTAGTTTCATTACTGTCCTCGAACCTTCTTAGTTTTTCTAAGGGGTCGAATATTTTTTTTTACTTAGAGATTTCAAAATTGGGGACGCAGTTACCTGGTCCCTTTCCCCCCCTCCTTTTTTCCTGCTGGTCTGGGCCGGATACGGGGATCGGATTTCAATCTTACAAGCCAACTCTTGTGGGATTGGGATCTGATGGACACAGAACTTGCATCCTTGGCAGCAGGACGCCCCTTGAGTCTACGTATTTGAGTAGACCACCCTTTCTGGCATGTTAAGAATATTTTGGCTATGGATTTTGTTGAGAGCGAAATTCGACTTCTAACTTTGTAGCGTTAGTTATTTCTCACTTAAGTCTTTGGCGCCCCTATTCTTCGTCTTCCTTCTTCTCTATCTCTCTCTCTGTCTTCATTTCTTCAAGTTTTTTAATTTTTTCAACCTTCCCCCCCCAAGATTTTGAACTTGTTGCTTACGATTTATTTAACGTACAACTCTGATCTGAAATTACCAGCTGAGACGTTGCAAGACACGATTCATGAATGGAGTAGATAATGATTGGGTCCTCCATCACATTTTGACCTATCGCTGAAATGAACAAAGACTTAGTATTTGACGACACTTCGATTACGTTCTTTCACCGTCGTTCCTCTTAAGTTTTTTTTTAATCCGTTGGTCACTTTCCTTTCTGTTTTGGTTTTCAATTACCTTGTAGTTAACCTGGGCCCAGAAATTGTATTTTGATTTACCTAGTTATATCTAGAAATGCTCTGTGTTACGTGCCTGCCTCACAAAGTTTTTTTTTTTCCTTCATGATTTAAATACGAATTGATTATATAAAAGTTAAAAATTTATAGACGCGCGGTATCAGATAAAATTTAATTTGTTTCCAAATGTAATGTTGGAAGTCATTTGTTTTCTTGGACAATGTTGCAACCTTGTAAAATTTTATTGTTGGGGTGATTAATTTAAATGTGTGCGCATTTATTATAATATATATATATATATATATATATATATATATATATATATATATATAGAAATAAATACTTCGAAATATATGTGTAATTAGTATGTGAATATGATGTTAAAGTAAAAGTATGATATTAAATGTATTATGAATATATGTAAGAGCGCTCGTGTCTGTCCCCCTAGACGTGTATTGGTTGCTATAGTTTACCAGAAGTCTTCCGACGAATTTAAGAACGTAGATTTTGTTAAGAATACCGCCGTGCACTTAAGTAATTTTCCTTTTCCTCTGAATCAATGTAAGTGATAACCTCTGTACTTATATAATGGCATGCATTGAAAAAATATCGGCAGGTCTAAACGTAACCCACATCATAACAAATATTATCCCTGAACAATTAACCTAAAACCATTGTGGAAAGTGCACCTTGAATCCTTCTCACCTACATGTGTATCCTATGACTTGACCAGTTTTTTTTATCCTCAATTTGAACCATCATACTCCGTACACCTGTGGAAGATCATTTTTTTTTTAAAATCCGAACCATGTATAAACATATACGAAAGTGATCCTAATGAAAGGTCTCGTGAAGTGTCCCAGTGTTGGATAAATAACTTGAAATTATTCGATTAATAAGTTTGGAAATAGACCGTCTAAGAGGAGAAACTTCCTCTAGTGAAAGTTATTTTCTCGAAATCCCTAGATGGGTATAGACGTAGCAGTGTGCGATTGCAGATATAAACTGTTACCAGTTACAAACCAAATATAGACGACGAATGGTTTTGTAAACCAATAGATATATATATATACATATAGAGATATATATATAAATGACCACAAACTAAGTTAAATGGAGCGAAACGTTTTGGACACTACGACTAGTGCGTGAGTTGTGATTTGGACGCTCGAAATTATTAATATTTTAATATCTCGACGTGAGGTAGAGACTCATATAAGTTCTAATACACCAAAAAGTTTTTTTTCTTTCCTCTTTGTCCAATTTTTTTTTAAGTGAAATAAGTTTTTTTTTTTCGTATGTCGCAAATTATTATTTTGCTTTAGCATGCCTAAGATATGATACATGTAATTATTTTTTTTTCTTTCTTTTTCATTTGTCAATATGATTGAATATATAAAAATTACTAAAATATAACACTATGTACTCTATTAATATATAACCAAGAACTTGTGCTTTTAATATTTTCTTCATAATTATTTGTTTTGTCTTTTTTTTTTTCACTATGGATGTAATAAACTATTTGTACTCTTGTAGTTAGTTGGTTTCCTTTAAACATATATACACTGTCCTGAGTGAGTGAGCGTGTGAATGCATGATAGATTTAATATAAGTAATTTTAGTGATATCATTTGTCATATTAACATCTGTAATATATGTGTCATGTTTTAATATATGTGTTAAGGTAAATAACCTAGGTCATGAAGGACCGTCACTAACGGTTTAAATCGGCTCGAGGAGTGAAGCAAAAATAGCAGGATAAGCCTAAATACGACATCTTTCTTCCAGGAAGTTGAGACTTCGATTGATGCGATACATAAATTTATATTGAGTTTATAAGTTTGATTTTTTTTTCCTCTCGGCTAATTCATATGTGTGGTCGATCCTAGAGGACAGAGTTCAGATGCTGGATAGTTATCAATCACCGGTTGGAATAACTTTACAAAGAATTAAATTTCACTTTTCTCATTTCCAGGTCTAGGTCTGGGCAACCCCATGATCGTGGTGCCTGGAGCTAGGTCTGGGTGGTATGAGGGAACATGTGTCTATTCCGAAGCATTCCAAAATTGATTAGTTGTTAATAACATTTAGAATGATTCATCTTTCAACGACTTTCCCGACCTTTTACTATATTTCCGGAATTATCCAGTAATCTGTTTCTCATTAAAATACCCTATTTCTTTTCTTTCTTCTTTACCTACCTCCTTCTTTTACCCTTCTACTTTCTTCTCTTTTTTTCCTATTTCTAAATGAAAGAAAACGGAGTCATGATTGAGAGTAGTCGCTATTGGCACGGTCAATAAGTTGTTTCGATGAGTTTTCTTCGGGAGTCCGATATGGAATAATTAACAATAACAAAAGGTTTATTGGAAGTTACTCTATTGGAAAATAATCTGGATTTCAATCAGTAAGTGATCTTTCGTAATCGTCCTCGTTAAAGAAAATTAATTTCAGCGACTCCTCTCCAACTCTACATTAGCTCTTTTATCTTCGTTAAATTTTTATGTCTTCTTTCAATTTTGGCTAACCGTGACAGGATCTGTTGCCCTAGAAACGACGGTTTCTATGGCAACGGACAAAAGTTTTCTTTCATTCATGTCATTCATTGTCCGTGTCTGTGTAGGCACTTCAACTGGAGCGGGCTTTTTAAAGTTAACCCTTTACATTTCATCTTTCTTTTCGCGGTACAGTTTGCTGTCT
This sequence comes from Thermobia domestica, assembly GCF_964235325.1. Lineage (NCBI taxonomy): Eukaryota > Metazoa > Arthropoda > Insecta > Zygentoma > Lepismatidae > Thermobia > Thermobia domestica. Next base: position 175,709,117 of record NC_137462.1, read on the forward strand.
ACGCCAATAATGCTGTCTGGAAAACCTGAATATAATGTTTATACTTCATTTGACAATGTAGCACATAGTGAATGAACTCAGCTGTAACCTAACAAGTAAAGTAATTATAAGTGTTGATTTCCTGAGCTCCATCACGGAATCGATATTTGAAAAAAAAAAAGAAAAAAGAAAGAAAGAAAGAAAGAAAGAAAAGAAAAAAGAAAATGGAGCGCAGCATTAGCGGGAACTAGAAGCGCAAGCTGAAAATTTGAATTGAAAGTTTTTAAAGTTTGGCCTTCGATCTGGCCCTTGATGCCAGAATGGGACCAGCAACAATCCATTTGTCGTATGATAGGCTAATACGTAGATTTTTTTTAAAAAAAGTAACTCCAGTTTAACTGATAATTTTAGTGGCTTTTATAACACTGAAGTAGGTATTCTTTCGCAATTCTGTGTGTAATAACGCAAAGTGCTAGATTTCAATATGAGCGGAAACATTAACATATGCTTGTGATCACGGTTATCGCTCGGGCCGAATTATTAAGTAAATAAACCTTAGAGAGCTACGAGCACAAGAGTGAGTACAGCATTTAAACACGTTCAGAAAGGTTAGTTGTGGTGTGTGTATGTCAAACAATATATATACAGTTATTGTTAGTAGATCTACTGAATTAATAAATCCCTCATTTGTTACAGATATCATATCGTGAGGGGTTAAGGCATTATTGTCTCATTTTGAATTATTGCATCTTCAGACTCTACGTCCTGTTGACCTAATTTTATCCCCCCCCCCAATACAAATGATCTAATTCGCACACTGCTCCCGACTTAACTTGAAATTAGTGCTTCATTATGATTTTTATCTCCTTTCTTCAACAAAACAAAATAATTAATTATATTTATTGGCATCTGTTAAAGTCTTCCAATCAATTCACCGTAGGTTACCTATGTTCTACTTACTATATTCTTCGAGTCAAACTTTTAAAGTCAATAAACTATTTGGTTTGTTTTCCAATTTTGATTCGAAAAATTTGTCTTCCTCTAGATTTAAGTTATATGATACAGACCAGAATTCAAATCGCCAGCTTCCAAATATCCTGAAATGTAATGTGGTGCATCATTTCACTTTGACGGTAAAACTTAGGGGAGGGGAAAGAGGGGGAGATATATAAAAATAAATAAAACTTAATAACTCTTGAACCACAGGACGGATCTCGATCATATTTTCAACCTAGATGAAATTCGAACATGAGATGATTTTTGTCATATCACTTTGTCGATGTAACTTAAAGGAGGGAGAAAAACATTTACAAATAATCGAAAATGACCGATATTAGTGTCGAATCTATAATTTTTGAGGTCGCTGAGATGAACAGTAACTTCTGCCTTTTAAATCCAAATTCAGCCCCGAAAATTGTGGAAGGGGAGGGAGGGGGATATATAAAAATCATCGAAAATGATCAAGATCAAGGAGCTTAGTAATAGTAAAAAGTGACTGACTAACGAAACATATTTCTATTTTTCCTTAATTTAACCCAGCGAAGCTGGTTATTGATGCTAATAATAATAATAATAATAATAATAATAATAATAATAATAATAATAATAATAATAATAATAATAATAATAATAATAATAATAATAATAATACAACGAATTTTGTCCTTTTGGACTCCTAAAATGACATCTAGGCCTATCATATTCCCGTGTCTGAAATATTCGTGGTCACTAGAAATCTTGTAGACAGGAACGGGAGAGAATACCGTTTCCCATTTTCCAGCAATATCTTATACAATAATAAAAATTACGATATTGCGTGATTATTTACTGGTAGCACAATCGAATTACCATTGTGCTAGTGTTACATAGTGTGTCTTGAGTTGGGTTATGCAAAACTTGTTTGTATGCATCTGGAAAATCTTTTGTTTTCTAGGGAATGTGATAAAATAGAGCCAAAAAGAGTTGAGGAAAAAAGAGACTCGACTTGATCGATGGACAGAATTAAAACGGTATGTCAAGAAGGATAAGTTAACTGAAATCTATAGAAGAGAGGTCTTCAACGCAGGCCCGCAGAATTCTCTGCTATTGCGCGTGTCCTTTTGAAAAATTAAGTCACGTCACTGATACATGTACAAACTTTAAGAGCTGATTCCTCACATCAAAATAAGAAAATGAAATAAAACCTTTCAGTTTGATGTCCCATGAGTAAGCCAACGGATAGATGATAGAAGAATTGGCGGAATGAGAGAGTGGGAGGAAACGTGATTACACCGAGAAAACCTACGGACACAATGTTGTCAACAACAAACTTATTTAGATAGGGATTGAACCAGGGATCCACGCACCAGAGGTAAGCGCTCTACAACTTTTTCTTTCCTTTTTTGGGGGGGCCACGGTGGCTCAGTGGTAGAGCGTTCACCTCTGGTGCTTGGGGTTCCGGGTTCGATCCCAGCCCCCGCCAAGTGAACTTTGTGGTGGACAAACACCGTGTGCGTGGGTTTTCTCGGGGTTCTCCTCCCACTTTCTTCATTCCACCATCTCATTCATTACTCATCATCACCGTCTCCTTTAGCCTCACCGGCTTAACCGTGGGACCTTAAACTCAAAGATTTCATTTCATTTTCATTTTTTCTTTTTTTTTTAAATTCACCCCAACAACCGGAGTATTGTTCGCCAAGGGCATCTCACGTACATTCTACGTATTCCGAACACAACAGGGACGCGAAAAAAGAAATATCAAGGGCAGTTAAAATTCCGACCATGCTTTCCAGAGGGATTCGAACCCCCAATGGGCTTCAACTCACAATCGTCAACCTAACGCCTCAGAACACTCGGTTACACCCAGTGGTTTACCACTAAGCCACCGTGCACTCCACACCAAAATAAGTAAAAATCTATTGACCTAAAGAAAAAATGATAGTTTCGTAGCTAGGGCTGTCGAAAAGAGTGGAAAAATATCTTTCAACATGTATTATTTCCAACATGAGGAACCGTGAAGATGGTAGTACATATCCATAACTGGTAAAGGAAGTCACACCCGTGCTGTTCAAAAATGAGTTTCAGTAATAGATGTGCAAGGGATTCTCAAGAGGATATAAAGGATTCCTAGACATGCTCGGACGTAAAGGTGGGTTAAAAGTAGACAAAAAGGAAGCAGGAAGTCGATATCTTGACTACAGGCGGGATGAGAGATTTTAAGAGTTGTGCGCGGTTGCATAACAACACGGGGCACATTTCAATGATTCCGCGTGAGGATTTCTGTTTTTTTTTTTTTCCCTTCAGTCACGTCAGATAGCGTAACACCTGGAAGAACACCTGATCATTCCAAGAGATAATCAACAAGAAAGGTCCCATGGTGCATGTGTGCTCACGTTGAGGTAGTAATAGGAAATATGACAGGGGTTCAAACACGATGGTCAGAGTATCACACAAGAGATTAAAACCATCATTTACAGACCATAAGCAGACGGATATGTCTGAGAACTATAGGTGCAATCTATACTGGAAACAATCTCCCTTCCTCCTACTCCCTTCCCTACAGATCCCTCATGGCTATTTTTTAATCGGGGCTTACTTGAGCTTAGGTTCACTACCTCATTGAGGCCAATGCTTCACTAATTTGAATAAGGCTTACGTTATCTCAGACTTGCCATTCTCAATAAGACTCACGCTCGCTTGATCTTGCGCTCACTAACCTCGCTGTCACTAGCCTCATTAGAGCTTGTGCTCTGACTCCTTATCCATATATAGTGCTCGAACTCATGCGAGTTTGCCGTCAGTTATCGAGTTTGAAGCCGGTTGAGTCTGGAAGTCGAATTTATCGAACAACATCATGAGTAACCCATGCTTCGCTCTTTGTTTTAATGTAGAAAGAGAAAGAAGCCTAGCTATACTTTATGCTACTGAAAAGTCTCAAGAAAAGCAGAAAAAACGTGATCGTTGTGCAAAGAAAAGCACGAAGGGCGGTTGACTCGTGCCTACCAATTCATAAGTATTCATTGTATAATATGTGCCTTCCGTAGATATATATACTGTTGGAAGCTTGACTTGAAAGCTAATGAATCTCTAACCATTCAGCATATTAAAACTACGTAAGTGTTGTAGGAGTTTCTTGAACTTGCTTTAACAACAATATTATTCATCAACATTGTCCAAAACATGCATTTCTATTACTGTACTAGTATACTTCTTTCTTTGTTTGTCCCATCAGCTTTATCATTATTTTAAATATTCTTCCATCGTTGGCAAAGTCATTTACCACAAACTGAGAACATTCCGTATACTAGGGCTCTCAAGTAACCTCTTCTTTAAGAATTGTCCCAGTTAGGTTGCTACGATGTGTTGGAGATTGAAAATTCGAATATGAGATTAACGACAGTTAGACCCTAATAGATATATCTAAGCAGAAAGTGTGATTATACTTTCTATACTAGTCTTAGTTATATCTTTTACAGATTTTTGCCCGGATATTCCATTATTACAAGTTGTATATCATCTATATGTAAGTTTGGGCAGTGGACCCATAAGACAAGTTTTTTTTAAAAAAAAATGTTATGTTAATATGGAGGTAGGACAAGTTTTGTGTGATAATAAGCAAGCGGGGTAAAGCCGGTGAACCCAACTGAGAAGCTGTGGAACACACTCTGTTGCCCTTTATTCCTTAAACAATGGCGGCTACTTGCCCACCAAAATTCATTCATACTTGGCCAGTAGTTACTGAGAATAAAGTACCATAGACCCTACTCAAGTCGAGCCAAGCCTGTCCCTGATCGTGCTTGCACATCAAATATAGCCACCTGTATTTTTTATACAATGGGTTACTTGCCCAGCAAATTTCGTTCAGATTCTGGTAGTAGTTACCGAGAAATGAAGTACCATATATAAGCCAAACCGAGCCTGTCCCTGATCGAACTGAGCCACCAAATATAGCATTTTTATTCCCCATACGATGCGCTACTTGCCCACCAAATTTCGTGCAGATATGGTCCTACTTACCGGCAAGTAAAAGTACCACACACAAGCCGAGTTTGTCCCTGACCGAGCTCAAATGACCAATCTCTACTTTTTAGACGATGAGCTACTTGCCCAATAAATTTGGTTTAGATCCGGCGTATAGTTATTGAAGATAAAATACCATTCACACATAAACACATGCATACACCTGGAGTAAAACTATCAGCTTCTGTATGCTTACGCCGGGAACTAATAATGATAGGAGTGTTGGTGAAATTGCATCCAAAAGATATAACCTATACATGTAGATGTTGCGTTAAGAATGTACAGCTATTACAAGAGGGCTTTACGCAAAAGAAAAAAGTTTATGAACAACGCTAATGCCTAATAGTACACTTGCAAGCTAGAAGGTGTCTCTACCTGATACTAATAGATGCCGCTAGAGTACAAACAATTTGCACATGAAAAGTATTGTGATGATTCAATTTCAACTTGAACTGTTCTAATTTAATTATTTAAAAACAAGTAACGATTATACTGAACATGAACGTGCTCTGCGGTTTATTATTAGAACAAGTAAAGAATCAGTTTTTAGTTAACCTATAGTGTACAGAGACAAAGGCTTGGATGCAAGAACTATTTGGTAAACAATCGTAAGAAGACCGAAAGTCGTGATTTACATTAGTAATGGATAGGAATACCGGGAAAAGTTAACTATAAGCAATTCTGAGATGAAAGGGCACCATTAAGATATAAGAAGAGATCCTTCATTCATATCCCTATCCACGTTCACAATGTTAGTATGAACACTGAGAGAAGAATTTGCAGAGAGCACGTAGTGATGGCAAACTTGAAGAGGAAGAAGGATCTGCTATTTTTACATACGTCACATCAACCACTTCTAACTCTCTTTATGTTAGCACTTCCATCTTTGGTGCATTAGACCCGAATTTAACTTCTGGTGAAAGCACATGTAGTTAAGATTCCACGTTAAACTGCAGGTCCACGTTTCATATAGCCTCGCTCCTGAAAAGGGAGTTAAATCTAACTTAGGAAACGAAAAGCATCAACCATTAAAACACAACAGAGGGAACAGAGGAAAATCCCGAGAAAATGGAAAAGAAACTGGAATGCGTAATTATAACGGATGATTATAATGGTGTTGTGGGTGAAGGACAGGAAGGTACTGTAGTAGACAAAAGGAGTTAATTAAAAAATGAGAGAGAGAGAGAGAAAATAGGAATTGATAAACTTTTGCGGTCCGAATTCACCGCTGATAGAAAACATGTAGTTGAATCAGCACAAGAAAAGAAGATGTACCTGGAAGTCAGCATTCGAAACTAAAATACCAAATATATTAATTATAGAACACGGTAAAGTAAAATTTGAAATAATTTAAAAGATGCAAAACTTCTTTGTCTTCATGGACGATATCTTCTCATTTCGGTTCTCGATTTTCCTCGCAAATATTAATAATCCACAAATATGATAACCTAAAGTGACCAGAAATATTTTGACTAAAAGAAGACATTGACGTAAATCAAGAGGAACACGGAAACAATTCATACTTTAATATCTATCTCAACAAAGCTTCAACTGCAGTTGGATCTACAGAGAGCATGATCATGTGACTTAAGTGATAAGCTGAACTTCAGAGATTAGAACATACCTAACCTGAGTGCTGTGGCAAGAATGAAATGTTAAGTCACCGTTTTTGTTAAGACGATCCATTTATTTTTATCACTGAAAATGATTAATAAAAAATTTTGAGTTTTGAATGCTTATATGTCAAATGATTTTGATGAAGCAACAATTTTGGCGGAGAAAAAAAAGTGTGGAATATCTGAACCTTAAAAGATTGTAATATTCTTAAAAAGAGTTCTTTTAAAATATTCTAAGAATTGATTCTAACCCCTTCCTCCCTCAGCTAGTCTACTGGCTAGCTAATGTGCCTTTGGTGCACATGGTCCCACTGGGAGAGCACAAGAAATTTAATTATCCAATCATTCACTTTGGTTAATCATCCATTTCCTTTTGCCTAAAGGGCATAAAAGTTGGACGTTAAGCTAAGAGTTTTTTTTTTTTTTAATTTTATTTTTTGATTCTAATGTAAGCACTATACGACAATGATGCATTTATGCTAGCATGTATACTATCAATAGCAGAGTAAGTCCATGAACACATTTTGATTAATTTGTAAATCGTAACTTTGGTCGACTTGTAAATTGTTGAGTCATGGATTGCCTCTAGAAGTATTTATAAACTTTGTGCGGGTACTGTGGTACTGATAGTACCGTAGGGGCATCAGAGGAGAGAAATTCTCAATAAAAACAAACAAACAAAAAAAAAAAAAAAAAAACTCAAACACCTTTTGATATTCGGATAGAACGGTTTGAGTTGATACGTTATTTTTCTACCTCACGAACTAATAATACAAACTACATCATAACATGTATTATGGAAATGTGGAATTAATTATTAAAAAGTAACTACTTTTTAGTTTTCATAATCTGAAAAAGTTAATTTAATAGACAATCACTGAACATTCTTAACCGACTGACTTCTTTCGTTCAATAAATGCTATTTGTTGTGTATGTGTATGAACAATGAATGATAAGGAAAATCTACTGACAATGGTTTAGAATTTTGCATAGGTAGATATGAAATGTTTACTAATTTGAAGGCATGTCAGATTTATGTATATAAATAATATTTTCTTTGTTTTTCATGTGTCATTTTGGAACATAAGCAAACTACTCGCTACTCTGTTATGTTTTATGCATCACTTATGAGAAGGCAACTTGTCTTTTGAGTATGCACAATGCCAAAACATTATTGTCAGCATTTGTTGGTTGTAAAATACCTTCCGGAATAATTTGTTCACGTAAGTGCCTAGGCATTTCTTTAAATTTCACTTACAATAGGTCGTAATAGACAACCAGAAGGAGAATCGTTAACTGCCCAACAGGTGGTACTAGTAGTGGGGGCCATGTTTTGGAAGGTTAAAAAAAAAAAAAAAGCATGGGAAAGACACGTTCCAAAACTGACATTTTTACTGCGACAGGTTTATAGTTATGTGATGATGGGCGTTTTGTTTTTCCCACAATGCATCGGGACAAAACAGGAGAATACCACGAGGCAACAACTTATACCTCCATCCGTTTTGTGCATGTCTTTTTTCACATCGAAAGCTTCACCTACGTACCTACCTATGTATATACGACGACAAAGCAGAATTTTCTAAGTGTTGCATTTGTCTAAACACACGCGTTGTTATACTGCAAAATGACACCATTGGAAGGAGACTTTTGAAATCTCCCCTTTATATTATTTATAGAGTATTTTCCCCCTTCGTGTTTGCTTTCGGCTAAAGAGAGAAGGCAAAGGAGAAGAACCGCATAGGCTAGACATTTTAAGATGACGTAATGTGGAAAATAGTGGTCGAAAATGTTCGCAATGGCCACCGTGACATATACTCTCATAAATTTTCGTGATCTGCTCGTAAAATGGAAGTATCTGAAGAAGAGGAAGAAGCAACTAACAACAACAGAAAGAGATTCCAAGATGGGAGTAAAGAAACATTAACGAAAAAGAAGAGAAAAAATCCTGACATGTTTTGAGAGACGATGTTCTCTCTTGAAATGTATCGATTCGCTCTTGTCTTAAATCTTGTTCCTTCTTTAATGAACCCCATCATTTTTGGCCTTCTTCGCATTATTTGGTTTTGGAATTTAAAAGATGGCCATAACGGCCAACACAAAATACCCATAAAATTTCTCTTCCTTCTAAATTAGAAACAGAACGGGAAGGAGGAGAGTAAGACAAAAAATTATAGATCGTAGAGCTTGTGTATAATGTTTTCAACTATCTACAACAGTTAGAGGATCATAAATTTTTAAGAATAGGTCCTACACAGCTAGAGAGAACTTCTATTTTATTTACACAACTACTAACAATACGAAGTACGTAGTTTGAAGTGTCTACAAAATAGATAATTATGACAAGAGTAGAATATTTACAGCAATTTCTTTTCTATAGTTCCCACCCCCTTGTTCATTACTCTCGTACAAACTGCTCGTAAATTTGAAGTATATATAAATTATATAACTTTTATTTTTAAGTCTATCGCATTTCACAAGATCATGGAAGTGTGATACAAATGAAAAATTGGATAGCAAAATGCAATACCTCTATCATCATGACTTATTAGCTAGCTACTTAGCTACCAAATAAAAAAAATGTATTATTGGCCACTGATGACAGAACTCTGACCTCACACAGTTCTACGTATGATAAACATTCTCTCGAAACCTTGTTTTTCCCTTTAGGTGATTGTTAGGTTTGCAATAACACAAACCAATCCACTACGGACAATACACCATACTACTGGAGAATGGCCGCAGACTTATTGGAAATAAGCATATCAATGAATTTTCGAGATGCAATACTCCAGCTTACTTTTCGGAAACTAGGTTACAAGCTATAACACGAGGCTTTAGCAATACCCTCTTTTCCGTCCTATCCTTTCATAGTTGTTTCAAGCTCTCGTAAGAGCAAAATTGTACAATTAGTTGTTTCATAACATTGGTCCAGAAATTTATTTTTGTTACGTACTCCTGTTTCTCAACAAAGTGGAGAAAGAAATTTAATATTCGACTTACAAGGGACATGTTCCGGTTCGAACGCGAGGATCAATATAAAACTTGGTAGACATATACAGGACTAAGTACTGACCACTGTATGGGGAGTCATTCCCGTGTAAAATTCGTTTTCCGCCGACAGCGCCACCTATCCTTTGAAACACTAGCAGTTAGATTCTGCGTTGTAGGCGCTGAGTGAAGATCAGTCAGGTAGATCAGTGTGTGGTAGTAAGCTCCAATTAGTGTTAGGTGTGGTAGATTATGTGTAAAAATGGGACGGGCTGTTGGCATTAACCGCCTTCATGTAGTCGAACTGTTAAAAGGCAAACTAACGCGCAAATTTAAGGATCAGACGTCAGTTGGAGTGAAAGATGAGTCATTTGCGACATTCTTCTGCAATGTAATTATCAGTGAGTACGAAAATGAATTAGAAATGATACTTACATCGACACTCTACAAACGAATTGTTCATGATGTAATTCCTGCTTGTTTCTAAAGATTTTCAAGAAAGTCGGCGACATTTTGAACTCCGATAAGCCAACTTCTTTTGCCGCTTGGGAAGCCCAGCACTGTAAATGCTAGTAATGTACTGATACACCATGCTCTCTGATGACTTCACATTTCACTGTTTGGAGTTTCATTTCCCGATTCCCTTTGAATGAAGCAAAGTTCGTAGACAGCGCGTATCCATAATCCAAATATTTTTTGCTGTTATTTAACGAAATAAGTTTCTTATGTCGTTCCAGAAGCTTCCTATACGAGTTGTATCCTCCTTCATGATAATCTTTGTAGATATTTCGGATTTTCTCTTCCGTAAGCTGCAGAAAACATATGTACTTTTCAGTTTTCGTGCTGGAGATACGTCGTATTCGCTTTGACTACTGTCTTGTTCCCGCTATGGAATACTGTCTTATTCCCGTTCTGAACTGCTATCATAGATGTCTTCCTGTGTCCTGCCATTTTCTTCATAATATCTGTAGAGTGTCGATTTGTGTATCATTTCTAATTCATTTTCGTACTCACTGATACTTAAAGTGCACAAAATGTCTCAAATGACTCATCTTCCGCTCCAACTGACGTTTGATCCATAATTTTGGGCCTTAGTTTGCGTTTTTAACAGTTCAACTACAGGAAAGGAGTTAATGCCAACAACCTTACCCATTTTTCCACACTGACTACCATATCTAATATTAATTGGAGCTTACTACCACACACTGACGCACCTAACTGATCTTCACTCAGCGCCTATAACGCAGAATCTAACTGCTAGTGTTTCGAAGGATAGAGGGCGCTGTCGGCAGAAAACGAATTTTACACGGGAATGACTCCCCCTACAGTGGTCAGTACTTAGTCCTGTATATGTCTACCAAGTTTTATGTTGATCCTCGCGTTCGAACCGAAACATGTCCCTTGTTAGAACTTCTAAAGAACGAGCAAAAATGAAAAAAAATAAACCTTATCCTAGCAGCATTTGGCTACAATATGAGTTAGAAAATGAACATTTGTGTGAAATTGTTCTTGTGTTCTTGTCCTAAAAATGAAGGTTCTTCATGGACTACGTAATTCCAATGCCCCGTTTCTTGACATTATTGATTAGTTATATAATAAAAAGTCCATACGGTAGCTACCAGCTTACACAATTTGGGTACTGATTAGTTATATAATAAGTCCATACGGTAGCTACCAGCTTACACAATTTGGGACAAAGTTAATACTTAAAAAAAAAAGTAATTATTTTTTCTGGAGAAGATACAATTGTAGAAATTTTCGGAAAATAAAATTCTAAAAAAAAAAAAAAAAAAAAAAAAATCAGAAACTAATTGATACAATCCAGAACGAATTCCTGCCTTTTTTCTTTTTTTTAAGAAATGATTTATCATCCTTTCTTCTTGTACACGTTTTAATTGCAATGGCGTTTAGGAAGTATTTTCTGAGCTTGAGAATTTGTCAAAAGTTTAAAATACCTGTCTAAGCGTCTTCACTTGTAATGAAAACTTTTGTAAAATAAAAGAATAACAGAGAGCAAAATATGACTTACAATCCATTATATAGCCACCCCTTATGTGAGTTTATTGTCTAATTTTAAAATTCTTCGAAAATCACTTAACCTCTAAAAATACCACTTTCTAGTAGACTGATTTTAGTTGAAAACTTTAAAAGGATTCCTTAAAGAGTTTGTGTGTGTGTGTGTGTGTGTGTGTGTGTGTGTGTGTCTGCGGAGAGGTTAGAATTAAATTTGTCCTTAAAGTCGGTACACAACTTACTTTGCCTTTATCCAAACCCAACGAATCGTTCACAAGACTTGAAATGTCAAGATAACCCTTTTTTTTTCTATTCCCTCCCCCAAGATGTTAATAAGAATAATAATAAATCTTATTTTACTTTAAATGATTTCTACATCTAGGCTCATTACTAGAGTTGTTCGAAAGTCATGAGAATATCGCGTGGTAACGGTCGATTCGAGTGAGGCAAAGGGACCTTAAAATGGTCGATTAGTTCAAATACCTGGGAAGTCTTTTGACGAGAGATCAGATCAAGAATTGTAATTAGTCAAAGAGGCATTCAACAAGAAAAGATCATTACTAACTAGTAGGCTTAACATTGGATTAAGGAAGAAACTGGTCAAGTGCTATATATGGAGTATTACATTATATGGTTCAGAGACTTGGGCATTACGGAAGTTAGAGAAGAAATATTTAGCGACATTCGAGATGTGGTGTTTGAGGAAGCTGAAGAAGACCAAATTGGACAGAGAGAGTGCCAAACGAAGATGTTTTAATGGGTAGGAGAGGAAGACGTTTTGGGCCAGCATTCTTCGTAGGAAGATCAATTGAATTACTCACATTTTGAGAAGAAATTGTCTTCTTCATAACACCATAGGGGAAAAAGGAAAAGAAAATAGAGGGATAGGAAGAAGAAGAACACAACTGATCGATGATTTGTAAAACTGAAGAGAATATTGGGAGTTAAAAGAGGAAGCTGAAGATCCAGAAATATGGAGAAAATAGTTCCAGACTCAAATTCAAGAAAGAAAGAAAGAAATTAACCCTCGTTAGTCCCAGGACCTGCCGACAGGCTCAATACTTACTAATATGAAACGTAAACATAAAAAACTTAAATCGCTACTTAAGTTTTATATCAACAGTAGAAATTAAATCCAAGACCCACGTACACATATTAACCATTCGATTGTATATACATTATTCATTTAGAGGTTGTCATGACAAAGTAATGTGATTCCGATTTCAAAATAATACAATATCAAATTATTCATAGAAATTAACTTTTTTCAGTTGAAGCAGGCTATTATCAATCCAGGCTAATGTATTTTCTGCTTTCATTTTTTTTAAAGTTTGTCAATAAAAATGCAAAACTGCTAAAAAAAAAAAGTACCGGTAGTTAACTATTTATTTCTTCGACATGTGGAAAAGGATAGCAGAAAGAACAATAAAATCTTGGATATAGATGACTACCAGAACAATTATCTGATGAAACGTTCACTTGGGTTATCATTAGGTATAATTTTTTTTTTTTTTCATTTAATTATAATTATAAAAACAGAAGTATACTATAGTCAAAAGCCAAAGAAGCTACAGTATAACTTTTCTGAGACCACTGGTTAGACTGTATTGTGTCGCGACTGACTCTCGAAGCTTCAGAAAGTTTCAAGCAGAAATTGTGAAGGAGGAGGTATAGTAATTAATGTCTCACATAACATACTGTTACAGTAATGGAATCACCAATGATGCTTGCCAAAGTGTGAACGTCAACACACACACACACACATATATATATATATATATATATATATATATATATATATATATATATATATATATATATATATATCTGTGTGTGTGTGTGTGTGTGTGTTGACGTTATATATATTGGGGTGGAGCGAAAAAATCAAATTTTCGAGTATCAAATTCTAATAGGGCTTAAAAGTTGCGTATTCGCATGCTAATCAATGGAAAAATAAGGGGAAAAAATCATACTTCAGATCTTCAGTTCGCGCAAACGGCCTAAAGTTTAAAAAAATTGACAGAAAACACCAAAATTTACCTTTATGCGAAAAAAAAATCAATTTTTGAGTAACAAATTCTAAAAGGACTCAAAAGTAGCGTATTTGCTTGCTAATCAATGGGACCTTTTTCTGCAAACTCCGTAACAAGTTTGACAGATCTTTCAACTTCCTGAGTATGGCATGGAAAATTTACGAAGTCAAACTCATGAGCAGATTTGTCATGCATAAGTGATAAGATAGTTTCTGTTGTCAAGCTTTCCAGCACTGAAAGGGGTGATAGCTTACATTTTCTCCAATCTATCAGCTCACTGTAGTTCGTGGCATCAAAATTTGTTGAAGTTGCCATAAAAGTTCTAACAGAGCAATTCAGACAGTGCAGTGTGCTCCAGATATGGCTCCACACTGCTGCACTCATAATCTTTCTGAAATACTATTCATTCTGTTCGTATCATTCATTACACATCATCACCGTCTCCTTTAACCTAACCGGCATAAGTGTGGGACGTAAAACTCAAAGATTTCATTTCATTTTTTTCATTCTGTTCGTACACTCACTTTATCCATTTATAGTTTTTATAGTGTGAATCATGTAACACATAAACATGTAACATCTAACATGTAAACATTAGTGTTTGAGATCTAAGACGTGGGTGAACTAGTGTTGCCCATGAAACTCGTGAAATTGTTGTCCCGAAAGGAGACGAGAATTGTCCTATTTCTCGTCTCATCTTGGATTTAAAAAAGGAACTTCTTATCTCGACTCTCATGCTCATCTCGTTTCCGAGGTGAGACGGGATCGTGCGCAACACTAGTTCTGTTAGTTGTCATTATAAATTAAATCGGTTTTGCAAGAGGAAAAACTTCATGTTAAATGAGTCGTGATTAAGAAATAATATAATTGAAAATCGAACATGCGTGATTATGTGTTGTGTTGATTTTAGTTTAACGTCTCTTTCAGCAGCGAGGCTATATGAAACGTGGACCTACTGATTAACGTGGAATCCGAACATGAGCTCCCGCCGGGAATCGAACTCGGGTCTCCCACGCCAAAGGATGCGTGATTATATGACCCTCGAGTAATGAGCATTAGTAACCCACTATAAAATTTTGTAGTGATAACGTAGAGTTGAATTCGGCTGTTTCCGAGTTTGTTAGGAACAAATAAGATATAATATGAAGCTAAATCTTACAGACAATTAATAATAAAAGTTCAGAGTGGATTAGGTTTACACAGGATAGAACCCGTATTTTTATTTATTTATTTATTTTTAATCTGTGGTAGCGAATAGTTATACTAAGGGACAGCGTTTATAGCGTTCGAAGGCGGGGTTCCAAGTTCTCAGGAAACGCTGTTAACAAATGAGAGAGGTGTGGTGTTGCCATGTCTTGTCACCTCCTCACCTGGTCGCGCTGTAATGCATCTGCTTAGCCACAACTCTTTAACACACACAGTGGCGTATTTAAGGGGGGGTCCGGGCTTAAGCTCCCCGAAATGTTATTTACTATTATAAAGTAAATTAAATATCTTGAAGAATTTTCACATTTCCAGGTATAAAGTTACCCCGAAACAAAATCATAAATACACCACTGAACACATGGCAGCATCCCATCATAGTAGACTTCGTTTCATTTATTTAGCTCACATAACATCGACTGTGTCCTACGCTTTAGTTGAAGAGATGTGATATCGATCACAAGAATGAATTCAAAGATAATGGTTACTAAGATACAGTTTCTCACATTCTGGGTTGATCCAACATTTAGGGTTGCCTACAGGACAAGAGTTGAGGTTATTAAATTTCGAAAACATGTGAAAATCATATCTCATCTGGGAAGGCACATCCGTTTCTATTCGGAGAGTTCTATATCCGAAAATTCTGTTTCGTCGCCAACCCTACTAACATTAATGTTACTGCTATTTCCGATAAGAAAGTTAATGCACATAATATATTTTAAATATCTTGCAAGTATTACATATGGCTGATCTATCAGGATTAGGGAAGTTTATAAAACAGGTTGCTTACAATTAATTCTAGAATTGTTATTGGGAACAGTTTTGTATACGCAATTTCATCTAGGGGTTGGAGCATAGGCAGAGCTATGGGGGCATAGGGGGCATTGCCCCCAACTTTTTGATAAAAAAATAAAATGCCACCTATAAAATCCTTCAATTCTCATGCCGTGGCCCCCAGCAGACAAAAGGTCTGCCCCTAGGAGACAATTCCCAACTCCACCCATGGGTTGGAGATTCAAGCTCCAAATGGAAAATGTTTATTTTTGCATATCTTGCTTAAAGGGAGTTAAAACTGCGAACACCTCCTGGCGTAAATAACCTGTAAATACATTATTAGAACCGTAATAAAAAGCTTCTATTCTCCATATATTCGTATCTCTCAATGAAAAAATTTTGATTTTTTTTTTTTGTACTCAATTTCTTTCAGAGTAATGAGTATTTGAATTAATCGAAAATGAAAATAGTCTTAACTTGTTTCACGTTTCAGAGCCCATCGTTTTGTCCGTCATATTCTCTCCACTTTGTTGTCTTTCTTATTCGTGACACGGATTTCAGATTCAACAATTTTGTTGTCTCGTTCTTATGTATACGAATACTCGGTTGAGCACGAAGAATTAAACGTTTCAAACTTTGGTTGAAGTCCATTTCATAAGCGACGGCTCGGTATAAGTCGTAAAGAAAGCCCTTTTGCTTAGTGGTCTCCCGCAGACTCTGAGTGACCTCTACCGCTGAGATCTTTGGTACTTCTTTGTCAAGACTGAAGAGTGATAGCCGCGCACCTCCCATCAGCTCACAACGTGTGGTGACAAAATACATAACCACACAGCTGTCATGCGGGGTCCAGTATGTGTGTCCAGTCCCGACAGGTGCCAAGTCTTCGTTGACTTGGGCTATAAAAACGCTACAATCTATATTGACGAAACGAGCTCTCTTGCGTTGCAGGATAGCGTAAGCTGTCAGTCTGTTTCTTGCATCCACAGAGTACTTAGGTTGTCTTGAACTTCCACTAGCAAAATAGAATATGCGTGAACAAGAAACAAATGGTGCAATTCACAATCGTAACGTAACATTGTGGCTCCAGCGAAGGTGTTTAAAGCATAGACTCGTAAACACGTCGCCAACTTCTATGTTCTCAACGACCATATTCTGTTCTACGATTTTCTTCTATTTTTACGTATGTATCTGTTTCTTCTTCTTCTCATTCCAATAATCAATTCTTGAAACTTCATTCTATGACATTTCTTCTCCCTATTTACATGCAAGTTTATGTGCGCTTTGCTTGTCAAGTTTGCAGACAACTGCGAATCAACAAGAAATAAAGTAGTTTGATAGTGTCTTTCTGAAAGTTCTGACCACAAAGATACTTGCTAAAAGTTTTAATTTCAAGTCTGATTTATCCATAAAATTTTCTACGTGAAATTATATGCTTGTTACTACATGCTTCTTTGCATTGAATAAAACTGCATATCATGAAAGAATATAGCTATCACTGGCCTTGATAAAAAAAAAGAAAAAAAAAGAAAAAGAAAAAGAAAGTAAAAACAGAGGGAAGGAATGTTCTAGATAACAACTCCCTTCAGGTTGACAAAGCTTGGTGCGACGATCTTGCAGTAATTTTACTAAATTCTAAAAGTAGAACTGGAACTTTCGTCTTCTGGAAGCCATGCTTCTTCGAATGATATAACGTACCCGATGTTGTTAAATACGAGGGTCGGCTGATAAGTTCTCGGCCCGACACCCTTCCGAGTGTACTACCCTGATGTAATTGATGTCATGTGAAATGTTGATCTTTTATATGTTCAAGTACCAAATTTCACGATTCTACCATGAACGGTTTTTATTTTACAGGTAATTGAATGAACCATGGCGGAGCCAGATGTCAAATTCACAAAAGAGGAGTTGCGAGGTGTGATGAAGTTCTTCCTGCAACAGAAGTCGCCCAAGGAAATCCATGGTTGCATGCTAGACACATTGGGTAGGTAAACAGTGCCATTCATACTCCACTATGAAGAAATGGTGTGCGAACTTCAAGCGTGGTGAATTTTTAACAGAAGATGATGACAGGTGTGGCAGGCCAGTGTCAGTGTCAACTCCGGGAAAAGGGGACCAGATTCATGACCTGATTTTGAGCAACAGACGGATTTCGCTTCAGGAGATAGCTGACAAAGTGCACATATCCCAAGAACGTGTTGGGTCAATAATCCATGATCAGTTGGACATGCGCAAGGTTTCTGCGAAATGGATTCCGAAATGTTTGAACGCGGATCAGAAACGCGAACGTGTGAGATCATCGCAGGTGATTTTACGGCATTTTTCGAACTCCAAGGACGGTTTTTTGAATCGGCTTGTTACCCAGGATGAAACGTGGTTGCATTACTTTGATCCGGAAACCAAACAGCAGTCATGCGAGTGGCGCCACTCAGGATCTCTAAGGCCCAAAAAATTCAAAGCACAAAAGTCCTCAGGGAAGGTGCTTGCCTCAATATTCTGGGATAAGGATGGTGTTTTGCTCTCAGACTATCTTCCAAAGGGCCAAACCATAACTGCAGAGTATTACTGCAGTCTGTTGGCTAAGGTAAAGGAAAGCGCCAGGAAAAGTTGACACGAGGTGTCTTGTTCTTGCAGGACAATGCTCCCGTCTACAAGGCTGACAGAACAATGGATTTTCTGAGGGACCTAGGGTTTCAGTGCATTGACCACCCAGCTTACTCGCCAGATCTTGCCTCTTCTGATTATTATCAGTTTCCAAAATTCAAAACAGCACTGAAAGGACAGAAATTTCACAGTGATGAAGAGGTGATAACAGCTGCGGAACAGTTTTAGCAGACCTTGAGATTTTTTTTTTGGAGGGGTTGGAGAAGTTGCAGCATCGAAGTGCCAAGTGTGTTGACCTTCGAGGGGACTATGTTGAATAGCCTCACACTTTCATGCCTGCAGCTCAAGTCCTTCTGGGTCGGGCCGAGAACTTATCAGCCCACCCTCGTACATATTTGAGCAACTTTTCGAGTTTGAGAAAAATATGATGGCCAAAGAAGATAAACTGTGGGGGATAAGGGTGAAGTTCATTCTGAAAATCATGAAGTATCGTAGCAAGAAGAGAGCAGAAATGCTTTGAAGTTTCCACATCCTGTTTTAATTTATAGATACAAGTAATTAATCCAAGAATACAACACAATGTTCATTCACACAGTACACAGTATTCCTTCTCCAGACATTCGATATCGAAGTCCTCACAGTTCCAAAATATCGCTCATCACTTTAACTTCAAAACTCTGTCGGCATTTTATTCCGTGATAATTCACTATAACACCACTGTATGGATCTGTCAGCATTTTTGTGTGTGTGTGTGTGTGTGTGTGTGATATTAAATTAGAAAATCCACTGGATCATATTAATGGAATGGTACTTGATTCCTCATCCATTACTTCTATCAGTTGAATAACTCTGGTAGCACTACGTGAAAGGCGCATAGAAATAGCACTTTCCTTTCTCTTTTGCCATTATCTGTCAAGAGTTTCGATACTTAACTCCAGAAAGATTTTTCATACCCAATTAATCATACATCATAACGTAGGGTAATGCCTAGGGTTCCTTCTAAACGTTGTTGGCTAAATTATTTTTCTGCAAGAATTATGTCATACGCATTATTAACAGTTTCCTCAACTGAAACTGGTTAAATCTTCCTTCTTTTTCTTGATCTATCTAGATCCTTCCACTTTTGAAATTCATCACAATCCAGGATTTAACCTTGTCGGTCCCAGCGTCCCCCACAGGGGACATAAAATATTACGACATTATTATTTCTTTACAACTTTATAATCAGACTGGCAACATTGAAAACTGTTTACAAGGGATGATCCATCTATGATCATCCCCTGTAAACAGTTTAATGTTGCCAGTATGATTTTAAAGTTGTAAAGAAATAATAATGTCGTCATATTTTATGTAACCTGTGGGGGATGAAGGACAGTTGTTGAACATGTTCGAGCGACTTTTTGATAAATTTATCTACCCGCCATTTTTTATAGAAGTATTTGATGACAACTCTCTTCTCAAATTTGAAACAATCACATTCTGGTCACTTTAAAGCTATCAATAAAAACTATATTCTACTTACAGGGAATGAATGAATTTCTGTGTAACATTTTAATGGATAACTGAATTCAACATATTATGAAGGGAAATTCTTTTATTTAGATGTTCCTTGTTGTCCAAAAAAGTTGTCACAACCTGAATTCAAGAACTGATATTTTGGTTGATCTTTTTAGGTTTAGAATTAATTAATATTGTTATTGATTATATAAACATATCTTTTCAGCACCGAGGCTACAAGCCATGGACCAACATTTTAACGTAAGATCCAAAACAAAGGAACTTCCATTGGGATTGACATAGGGTCTAAATGCTACGAACAGAGTGAAAGCGTGCTAACCACTCGGCTACCCTTTAGGATTAAAGAAAAAAGGATTGTGAAAAATGAGTTACGTTTGTAAATGAATCGCTTCACAAGGTATGAGAATTCATGTTCGCACATGTAAGTGTTTTGACCATGGTTTTGTCTATTTCAACAATTACGCTAAATTTTGTTCAATAATCTTCGCAATTAACTGCTACGCTTCGTTGCCATAAAGGAGAATTCATTCCAGTTACTGTGTGTATACAAGTATATAAAACAATAATAAGGCTGGCAATGATGTGCAGTTGTTAAACCTGGACAATCACAAGGACCAAGGAAAAGAATATGGAAGTGGCGGGGATGATAATGTTAAGATGAATATGTGAAGTGCCGAGGAAGGACTGAATGAGGAACGATTATGTAAGAGGCACTGTTAAGGTGGAACCCTTGCGCAAAAAGTTTTAAGAATGGACGCTGAGATGGTTTGGAACATGTAGAGCGAAGTAAAGACAATATTGGAAAGAGAACTAGAAAACTGGAGGTAAGAGGTAAAAAGAATAAAAGATGCAAGATGGAATTACAATATTTCTGGGAATTACAATACAATATACAAGAAAAGCTGATAGAGCGAGGATAGAACAGAAGACACCCAGGATAGAAGAGAGTGAAAGAAAAGAATTAGATGAGAAAAGATAGAGAGAAAGAAGAAGAGAAATAATTGTAACTTTTTAGAAATTACCGAACTTTCGTGGTTTCTAATGGAGGTTGTTTGAGGATGACATTAGTAAGAGATATAGATGGGACTTCATCTCATCTTTAAAATAATAATAATAATAATAATAATAATAATAATAATAATAATAATAATAATAATAATAATAATAATAATAATAATAAAGATTACTGAAGATTTCAAATAACACTGAGTTGATTATCATTAGTTGTTTCCACAGACGAGTTAAACTTCTGCTTGTGGGAACAAGTTTATGAACATTTGAATAATTCTGACGTTTAATTTCGTAGATCAACAGTTCTTCTAACATTTCGATGAAAAAGCAACTTTTAGCCTTGTTATTCTTTTTTCTTTCATTACTACTTTCTGTAATTGTTGCAATATTATAACCTGTACCTACAATTAAGCTAACATTTACTGCTCCTTTCGTTGAGACATTCCAAAAATGCCTAGTACATATTGGAATTCCAGTTTCTGCTAATTTGCAGTAATTAGGTAACAAAAACTTGTAGTCTTAAACTTTATGCTGCTGTTTTGAAACTCCAGCAAATACTATAAGAGTTCTTAATATATATATAAACCTAAACACAAGATCAATGCTATTTTTATTTTGGAGGGCCATTACAATCATGCTTTTATCGTCGCCAGCCCAGAACTACCAGGAAAATTACGAGAACTTAGTCTAAAAGGGTTTTTCTTTTTCTGGAATCTAGTTTGAGGATAAACTTTCGATTATTAATTCCAATAACGTACCTACTGTTAAAGAAAGAAAAAAAAGAAATAAAATGAAAAAGGTAAAAAGGAAGAACAAGAAAAAGATAATTCGTAGTCGCAACATGTTAGTAAATATCGATAGCAGGAAGATCGAACTATCTTTTATACAGAAATATTATGTTAATTCATTTTGATGCGCCATTTTACGTTAATTTTAATATGCTCTACAATATTATTAGTGCTTAATGTGGGAAAATGTCCGAAGATAAAACATATATCAATGGATATATAGGTTGGATAAAAGGTACTGGCAACCCTATTCTCACGTCAGAGCATGGGGCACACCTGTTCGCAACAGTTAAATGCATAATCCTAACAATGATACGCCTTCCTCTAACACTGACACATCCATTCCTAAAAGTGACACGCATACTCCTAACAGTGACACACATACTCTTAACAGTGACACGCATACTCCTAACAATGACACGCGTACTCCTAACAGTTGCACATCTACTTCTAACAGTGACACACCTACTTCTAAAAGTGACACGCATACTCTTAACAGTGACACCCTACTCCTAACAGTGACATACCTATACCTAACAGTTACACCTACTCACAACAGTGGCACATCTGCTACTAAAGTGACACGCATAGTCCTAACAGTGACACACATACTCTTTAACAGTGACACACATACTCCTAACAATGACAAGCGTACTCTTAACAGAAATACACTACTCCTAACAGTGACACAATTACTCTTATCAGTGGCACACCTACTCCTAACAGCGGCACATCTACTTCTAAGAGTGACACACCTATTCTTTAATGACATATCTATTTCTAAAAGTGGCACGCATACTCTTAACAGTGAAACACTACTACTAACAGTGACTCACCCATACCTAACAGTGACGCACCTATCAACAGTAGCATATCTGCTTCTAAAAGTGACACGCATACTCTTAACAGTGACACAACACTCCTAACAGTTACTCACCTACACCTAACGTCACCCATCTCTTAGCAGTGACACACATACTCTTAACAGTGACACACATACTCCTAACAATGACATGCGTACTCCTAACAGTGGCACATCTACTTCTAATAGTGAAATGCATTCTCTTAACAGAGACACACTACTAACAGTAACACATATTCCAAACAGTGACACACATAATCCTAACAGTGACACACCTACTCTGAACAGTGGCATATCTGCTTCTATGATACGCATACTCCTAAGTGACACATATACTCTTAACAGTGACGCAGATACTCCTAACAGTGACACACGTACTCCTAACACACATACTCTTAACAGGGACACAGATACTCCTAACAGTGACACATGTATTCCTAGCAGTGGCACATGTATTTCTAACAGTGAAACGTATACTCTTAACAGAGACACAGTACTCCTGAAACACCTTCTCCTCCAGTGTCACTGGCCCACCTCCTCCTAACAGTGGCACATCTACTTCTAACAGTGACATTTACTAATAACAGTGGTACATGTACTTCTAAAAGTGACACGCATATTCTTAACAGTGACACCTATACCTAACAGTGACACACCTACTCTTAACAGTGTCACATACTGTTACCAGTGACGCACATACTCCTAACAGTGAGACATGTACACCTAACACAATACTCTTAACAGTGACATGTATACTCTTAACAGTGACACATACTCTTAACAGTGACACAAATACTCCTAATAGTGACATACTTACTCCTAACAGTGGCACATCTACTTCTCACAGAGACACGCATATTCTTAATAATGACACACATATTGCTAACTGTACACGCATATTCTAAACGGAGACGCACAAACTACATCTAATTCCAATTATGTAATTATCATTTAAAAAATGATTGATTGAGTGATTGATTCATAATCGCAAAATTTAGAAAATATTCATAATATAAAGATTGAACATACCTTTTGTATTATGTGAATTCATGTTCAAGTTTTGTTCCGTTTACGTGCTTAATTTTAACTTCACTAAATAAGGTATGCTAAAATATGCATTTAATTGAAATACAACTAATAAAATATTTATTGAAATACGTGTGTTTAAAGCAATGAGATTTGAAGTAATTATCCAAAGCAACTACGCACATACAAGAAAATAAAATATAAAATTAGTTTGTAATCCGATTACTTATTACTAATAAAAATGGACCATTATATCAGAATAAAATAGATGTTTTTATTTACAATATTTTTCCTAATGCAAATTTAAAATATACAACAAAAAATCAAAACATTTATTTGCAGATTAAGTAATGGAGATTAAATTAAAATGAAAGAAAAAAAGGCCATTTCTAAATTAACTTAATTCGATAAAAGTGGATTCTGATCAAATCACGTATGAAGTGCGTATTCTAATTCAGAACTAATGCAAAACAAGTAGTAGCGTCACGTGTGTATACGTGTATATCATGTGCATCAAATTTATTTGTATGACGTGATGTTTTCACAATTAATATTGAAACCATAAATGGTAGTAGATATATTTTGTCTATACCACTACTTTTTTTTTTTTTTTTTTTTGAGTGGAGGTGAAATATATTCTTTGGATACTTATTTGATAGCAGAAAACCACTTCTTGCTATCGTTTACGTATTTTCCTCTATAGAGATCACCATTAAAACCGGAAGTGGTTGATTTCTACTATTTCCAGTTTGAATAGTGGGTTAAGAAAATGTTACTTATTCTTAGAATGCTAAGTTGATTTAAAAAAAAAACGCTTCACTTTACATCTTCTCATTTTTGCTCCATGTCTTGGGAAGTAATGGTACGCAAGTAACGCGTTACTTTTCAAGTAACGTTTCGTAGTAACACGTTACACTTTTCCCAAAGTAACTGTAATGGTAACGCGTTACATTTTTTTAAGTAACGTACCTAGTTTGCGTTACATTTCGAATAAGTAATTACAATATATGTATATATATTTTTTCGGAAACAAATATTTCTTTCTTGTAAGTGAATTTCTCAGAATGGTGAAATGGAGTATGATCTATGTCAGAGACCGACAGTCAGTCACCGACATACAGAGAAACAGATAAGATCTTAGTTGCACTTGCTGTTTTTGGAAGATGAGTACAACCTCAGGAAAATCACATCAACTGATTGCAAGCACCTGTAAGATTTTGTCATAGATTTTGACAGCTCCAAATCAATACATTCAGCGAGTGAACTACAAGTGCAATGGTGGTCTATTTTACTTTGATTGGTGTTGTTTTTATAATGATCTAGAACGAAAATATTTTACAGTTCGAACATTTGAAAGAATACTTTTCTTAAAAGCTGAGGATGATGGTGGACAGAATTTAAAAGTAAAGTGTCTGAAGCAGGGGTAAAAGTGGATATGAAGAGGTAAGGAATCGCATGACGTCACGCCATCCCAGTACCAATCTTTGCCCATTGATATTTCTTTAGAAAGTGGGGGGACGCCACAGATATTTTCTGAAAGTGTGGGGATGGCGTCCACCCGCGTTCCTCCTCACTTTATCCCTGGTCTGACGTGAAGCGACAAATATTTATCAACAGATATGGGGTCATAATTAACGGTATGCAGTAAGGGTTAATATGAAAAAACTCTGTTCTGATGAGCAGGCCTATCTTATTACTAGGTAATATTGGAGTTCTTTCAGATCTGTTTGCGTATTCTTGAGTCCAGTTGATTATAGAGTTTTGAACAACTAGCTTTAAAAAACATAAATCGATTTTAGAGTTACCGGCAAGTTTTGATTCACTCCAGTTCATGTGTTATTTTATTAGTTATAGTGCAATGCTGCTCTATATTCTGTATTTTTAAATTTTTACATAACAATGTTATAATTAATTCAGCAGAATAATAATAAAGTCATTTTTTCAGTCGTTATATGAACAGTCAGTCATTATATGAAAATGTTCCTATAGCTGTCAAGTAAGAATTTGTTCTTGCATCTACATAAAGCGATTCAGAACGTGCAATAATAATAATAATAATAATAATAATAATAATAATAATAATAATAATAATAATAATAATAATAATAATAATAATAATAATAATAAAAATCTTATTTATAGCTGAAAGGGTCAATTGCCTCCTGTCCCCCTAAATAACGCCCCTGCTGAGAACGCAAAACCTTTCTCCATTTCATTTCGGCAGTTCTTCTAAAAATAGCTACAAGTAATCAAAGAAAATCTGGTATGAGGGGCCAATGTAGCTTAGTATAAATGCTTCGAAGAGTTCTTTTCTCCAATTGTATGAGTTTGTCACCTACAATGCCGTATCTAAATTTTATTTCCGAGATTGTTCCTTTTCCTATCTATACCCATACATGTATATATATAAAGTTTATCGTCTCCTATTAGTTTTATCGTTTTCGTTCAATGGAAATCAGTATAGGAACTGGAAGTGGTAGTAGATTTTTACCACTTGTGGTTGTAATAAATTAAGTCAGGGCAGGGGTGCGGGTCCGGTTGGTAATTCGACATGTATCTGTACACTTTCTTAATGAGACTACACTTATTTAGCAGAGTTGAATTGATTTTGAGTTTAACGTCTCTTTCAGCAGCAAGGCTATATGAGACGGGACCTACTGATTAACGTGGAATCCGAACCACATGAACCGCAGCCGGGAATCGAACCCGGGTCTCCCACGCCAAAGGCGCATATGTTATCCGCTTAGTCACGAAGGAGCTCACTTGTTTAGCAGAGAAATGATTGATGTGGCATGAATAGTTTATCTTACACTTCACATGTACTCGTTTTTTAATTTCTTTCCTTATAAATACAATCTAGTTTTTTTTTTCTTTCGTCTGAAAAGATAGGTTGCAGTACTTAACAATTACTTATCGTCTTTTAGGGTTGAACACTATATAGACATAACGTCTTAAAGTGTTCGAACCCCTAAACTTTCGATCCTCCCAACAGAAATTTCTATGTACGCGCCTGAGTCAGGAGGGGGGGCATCTATTATGGTACTAAGTCGTTTTCTCATTATGGCGATCAGTGTTTAAACTGAAAATTATAGCATACATACACTTTCAGTATAAGTAGAAGACGAAAGCTCAAGACGAAAGTTATTCTTGGGTCGCTGCTTACCAAATAGTTCTTTCTTGCTACTTCTTACTTATTTGTTCTGACACCTGTCGAACGACAGAAACAGCCTTTTATAACACTTCCCATACTTTTGCGTAGCATAGTTTGGAAATCTACAACCGTTTCTCACTGTCTGGTATCTGTTACTGTTTTTCTCCTATATAGCGATCAATACTGAAGCCGGACATTTCATGTTTCTGCACTTCTGGTTAAAATGGATGAATTAAAACCAAGATTGAACTCATTTTTGTAATGCAAAATTCATATGAAAAAGAAAAACGTATTTCGCATGTTCCACTGCTTTTGCTATATGGCGATTTTAGGTTGTAACTGGAATATGCAGATTTGAAGCACTTCCGGTTAGTATAGAGGGCAAAGACGGAGATGAAACATATTCTTCGGTCATTAAATTCATTAAAAAACACAACTTCTCATTATTTTCTTTCCGGTTCTATGGCGGTTAACATTGGCGACCATTTCCGGCTGGTGTAGAGACAAGTAACAACGGATGGAATCTATTCGTGAAATATAAGATCGAAATCTGAAAACTGTTTATCGCACTCTCTTACTGTTTATGTACTCTGAGGATCAGTATTAAAACCGGAAGTTGGAGTTAATTTCAACCACTTTCTGTTTTAATGGGATGACAAGGGCAGAAGGGGTTTATTTTTGAGACAGAATAAATGTGGATATCTCTTACCGTTTTCGAACTGTAGCGATTAACATAGAAACCGGAAGTGGCAGATTTTGATCACTTCCGGCTGGTATAGATAGGGGATGGCGGAGATAAAACTTATTCCTCGGACCCTGAATCCATATTAGAAAATTGTTTCTCGATATTTCTTGTCATTTTTTCTTCTGATACCTGTCGGCAGACGGACATTTCCGTTCTATAAATCTTCTGATATTTATGCATAGCATAGTTTAGAGATCTAAAAATATAAATTGTTTTCGTTGTTGGCCGTTATTCTGAATAACAACCTCTTCCCTCAAGTTACTCATCACCGTAATTGAACAATCATCAAATAGCAACACGCAACTAACAGTTACAATTTTGCAGAAAATGCTGAAGAGTGCAAATGAATCTAACACACTCGACCACTCCATTTGATGTTCATAAGGTGAGATGTACATTTGGCTTAATTTCTTGTACTCTAAATGGAATTCATTATTTAAAGAAATGCCTTACGTATATCATAAAACAAGCTGTCACATGCAATTGTCTGTGGTAAAGTATTATGGTTTTATTGCGTGCTTGGAACATTATCGAGTAGGTTTGCCGCCAATATTCATTGCCCGTGTCCGTGCAATAGTCATTATGAGCATATGCGGTCATGTATGTAGATGTTTCATTATTGTTCAGTTGCATGTGTACATGTTGTTTACCACGTGCCTAGCCACATATCTCATATGCATGCAAGAATTCCGCGAGAGTTTTCGTGAGTACAAACAAAGACTTCTGCACAGTGTGAAAGAATGTTATGTCCACGCTGGAATTTAAGCAAGCAAACATAATGATGAGAATGATATGTGTAACATTGTTGGTCATACAATACAATACTATGATAAAAATGCGAAAAGGAGCGTACATACCAAAATTAGTTCAACTAGTAACGGTTAACGTTATAGGAATTCTCATGAAATTACTCATAATCAGTGATGATTTTACGTAGTCTCGGGCGCGGGGAATCTTACCGGAGCTACAAAAATCTCCTCTGGAATAATTCTCCGATTGACTGGACTTAAGTTAACAGTATTTTTGAAATATTACTTTCACCCTCAGTTTGATCAAATTCCCTTCCTCTGGGGAAAATATGAAATCATCGCTACTCAGAATAATCCATTGTGATGATTAAAAAAAAAAAAAATTAAGTAAATCTTGATCAAATTGGAAAGAAATTAATGTTAATATCAGAAAGCTCATATGCACAGACGTGTTACCCGTGAAGATGTTAATTTATTGATTTCATTAACTAACTCAGCAGAGACAGTCGCTCCAACAGTCTATTGTAAAGAAAATACAGAATTTAAGAAATTCGCTTTCCTTCAAGAGTTATCATATGGAGTAACGGACGGACGGATGTACTAACTAGGGATGGGCACGAGCGAGTTCGAGCGAGTTTTCATTGAAACTCGACTCGACTCGAAACAGACATCTTTGAGCTCGACTCAAATTTGACTCGAGTTTCGAGTCGAGTCGAGCCAAAACGACCCAAATCCTGTGTGTAGTTTCAAGTACTTTTTTCAAGTATCCTACATCGACAATATAATTATTATCAATGATACTACTACTACTATAACAATATTATTATTATTATTATTATTATTATTATTATTATTATTATTATTATTATTATTATTATTATTATTATTATAACAACACTGTTTATAAACATGAAAGATAGGTGGTTTGTATTTGAATACTAAAAACCAATTGACTGCTGACCTCGGTAGTCGTGAAGGCTAGGAGGCACGGACATCGTTCACGAGGTTCTGGGTTTGAGTTCCGGAGGAGCAAGTATCCGGACTCGAACCAAAAATCCTTAAGAGTTAGAGGACGCCGGCCACACATGTTCAAAACTGCTTGGTTCGGGTTTAGGGTTCTCAACGGCTCGAGCGGCTCGGCTCACAGCTCATTCCTTATCGAGCCGAGCCAACAGATCACCCAGCCAAACCGACACGAGCCGAAACAAACCGAGCCGATGGCTCATCCTAACCAAGCCGGTTCGAGACGAAGGCTCACCTGAGCCGAGCTCGTATATACTTATGTTAGTGCTCATGACATTTGAGGCTGTCTCGTTATAAAAATCCATTGTCGTCTTGTTAATCGAGACGAGGCAAGATTCGAGAAGTGTCTCACCTCGTGAGCAACACTAAAAATTATCCATATTACTGCTTACATTTCTCATAGCTTTCGCTTTCCAGTCTAATCAGGCAATGATTTCAAAACGAGTTAAAACGAGCTAAACGAGCGAGCCATTTTTCAAACTCAACTCGACTCGAAACTCGATCTCAAAACAGTGACTCGGCTCGGAACTCGACTCGAGAAAATTACCTTTGACTCGACTTGAATTCGCTTCGAGTTTCGAGTCGAGTCGAGTTTTAGCTCGACTCGTGCCCATCCCTAGTACTAACAGATATGATCACTGTCTGATCTTAGTAAATGTTTGCTTTCGTCAGATTTTATTAGGGCCACGCAGTTGGACTTGTAAGACATTAGTAAGTCAGTCCGTTCTTATTCCATGCGATAGCTCTTGAACAAAAGCTAATTGTTTAAATTCAGTTTCTTGCAATAGACAGTCTGAGAGACAGTCAGACCGAGATCGTTAATGGAGTCAATCTGTCAACATCTATATGGGGTAACGGTGACTTTAACGCTGGCTATCCATATTCCATACATTAAAATACGTGCATTTTGCGTGATCCTATTTTTGGTATTTACTAGAGTTTATTATTGTTTATGTTATACGTAGTCTTAAAGCTAGAATGACTAGTATTCAGATTAAACCAGTTGAGAATGCTCCGAAAGCATTGCCAAAACGAACTTAAAAAGAATGGAGAGATGGAGCGGGAAGGATAACTTTGATTGTTCCTACTTGTAAAGGTATTTTTTTTTATCCGCACCTTCTCTTTCTCGCAAAAATTCGAAAAATATCTCTCTATGACTTACGGTTACTATTTGGTACCTAAATGTTCACCATCCCCTTTTAGGCATTGATCAACATCAATATCATCTCCCTAACACGGAAGGGTCCCACAAGTTGTTGCTAAAATCTGATTGCCACATAGTACATCTGATAGAGCATCATGAGAAATGAAAATACGCAAAATTTAAGGTGCTGTGGACCAGAAGGATAAGAGCTACGGCGATTCAAAATTTGAATATCCAAAGAATTATATCATGGAATTATGTACGTTTAAAGTAAATATCTTGAAAATCGTTAAAGCAATCAAAACAAAAGTTGCATAATGTAATGAGAACAAAATGCCCCATCGAAAATCATAAACAGTGTTGCCATAGGTGAAGCAGTATTGCCAACTCAGCATAAAAATATTTTATTATAAATAGCATCATATACAAGTGTGCACAGATTTAAAAGGCACTATTATCACTAAACATAACAGTAAAGTGTAGTGGTTCAGTGTTGCACACTATTGAAGTTACATGTGCTGAAAATGTACAATGGAGAAGTCTGATATGTGGCAACAGATGGTAATAAAGGAATCTGGGTTTCATACTATGAATTTAGTTCAAATGCATAACACAGATAGTATAACATAGCAAAATGTCAGCAGTGTCACATAATATTGATGCATTTGAAAAATGAAATTGAGTGATGCCAGTTTTACATCCGGTGTCAGCTCCGAAGCTGTACAGGAGTGCAAAGTGGGATCAGAATCACTATGAAAGAGAAAGATAATAATGAAAAGTACAACAAAAACATGTCCCAGGCGGGATTGGAACATGCGATGCCTAATATGTCGGTTGTCTTGCCTTCTAGACCACATCGCTATCCGGTCCAACTAAAAACGAAATGAGGTAGTAATAAAATAATTATATTTCCAATGTGAATATGGTAATATTATAGTGTACAAACATAATCATATGGTATGTAGGAGAGGAAGTAAAAGAATATGTCACTTAACACGAAAGACACAAAGTAAGAAAGTACTTTTCCAAATATTGATAAGATAACCTGGAGAACCAGTTTACAGAATTAGAAAACACGTGTTTCTTTCTCTCGTGTATCATTTTGGTTTCGCGAGTTGTCTGCTTATTCATCGGGGCTACAGAAGTATATTTGAAAATCCTAACTTTTTCTAATGCATTTCTTTATTACCCTTTGTTCCCACATATCAGACTTCTCCATTGTACATTTTCAGCATATGTAGCTCCAACAGTGTGCAACACTGTGCCACTACACTTCACTGTTATGTTTAGTGATAATAGTGCATTTTAAATCTGTGCACACTTATATATGGTGCTATTTATAATAAAATATTTTTATGCTGAGTTGGCAATACTGCTTCACCTATGGCAACACTGTTTATGATTGTCGATAAGAGATTTTGTTCTCATAATATTGTACAACTTTTGTTTTGATTGCTTTAACGGTTTTCAAGATATTTACTTTAAACGTACATAATTCCATGATATAATATTTTGGATATTCAAATTTTGAATCCCCGTAGCTCCTATCCTTTTGTCCTTAAATTTTGCTCATGTTAATTTCTTATGATGCTCTATCAAATGTGCTATATGGCAACCAGCTTTTAGCGACAACTTGTGGGACCTTCCCGTGTAAGACTTACGGTTTCCGAAATATGGCTCCTTAAATCTCCGAAAACAAGCAATTTTTTGGCTAATATCTCGGGATGTAAGAGCGACGCGAAAAATTCCATCATTTTCTCAGATAGTTTTTGAGTCGCTCTATCGAATGGAGGACTGAAAATTAAAAAAAAAAAAACAAAAAAAACACAGAGAGAGAGAGAGAGAGAGAAAGAGAGAAAGAAAGAAAAAGAATTCAGTAACGAACTTTCAAGTTCGTTAACTAGAAGTGAAAGAAATCGAGAGAGCAAAAACTGTAACAGGTATAGAGAAATATGGATTGAGTGCGCCAAGAACAGTGTCCACTTCCGTTCTTTTTCTTCTATTGAAGTGACAGATCAACTACTTCCGGTTGTATTATTGAATCTCCATAGTTCAAAAAGTCTGCCGTAGTTTCGTAATACAGAACGAAATGCGAAATCCATTTGTTTCTTTTATATAAATAGTAAATTTACCTCTTCAATTGACAAGCATTGTTTACTGGATTTAACCTCAAAACTATGCTACACGATGTCCGAGAAGTTTTTGTGCAATCGGTTTGAGTATCACAGAGATCAAGCAATGTTAGTGCAATTTTTAGTTTATTTATTTACAAATCTTTCTTTACGTCCTTATGGGTTTAAACGCTGTATTTCAGTTCGTTGCTGTTTTATGAAGTGATTTAGTTGGGTATATCACAATTGACCGAGCAATTGCAGCCTTGTTTCTTCTTCATCATCATCATAGGTGTTCTGCCATTATTGGCAGGCCAATTGCCGCAACTGAGGAACTTCCATGTTCCACGGTCTTTCGCTAACCTGTTTTCACGTACGATTATCTGTTTTGACATCGTCCATCTATTGTAGCCTCTTTCGCCCCCTCCCTCTCTTTCCTAACACCATATCCTTTTACCACATCCATCATAATATACTTCCTTCTTAGCCAATGTCCCAACGACCTCTCTTCCGTTTCCCACTCGACTCACCCAATTCTTTCCATTCTTTCCTACAGCACTCGGTCGAAAAAAGTGTAAAAAGCTTTTTCATGCCAGCCATCCTGAATGAGGTTTTCCTGGGCTTTCCTAATTCACACCAGGCAATTGTTGGAGTGATAACTAACTTCTAGGTCCCAGGCTGCTTTCTTCCTTCTCCAATCCTTTTTTCCTTACCTTTCCTCGGATAGTTTGCTCGCCGAGGGACGTCATCCCTCATACGGACTGGCTAAATGGTTGTAGGTGCCGAAAGCTCAGAAATCTAAATCCCATTCTTCTTTACACCCACATTTCGAAAGCTTCCAATCGGTTTTCATCATTTTTGTGTAATGTCCAAGTTTCTGTCCCATACAGTACAATACTCCACACGAAACATTTTATAAGTCTTTTTCTCAGCTCTTTATTCAAAGTCCGACAAAACAGACTTTTCTTCCCCCTAAAGGTTTCTTTCGCCATTCCTATCCTTGCTTTTATTTCACGTTTACACTTCATATCATCACTAATAATGCTAACCAGGTATCGAAAACTAGTCATCTGTTCTTTCTCTCCCCTCCTATTTCTATGTTGACTCCGATCGCTTCGTTCCAATGCGATCTACGTTTTTCTTTATGTCCACTACGCGGCCTGTTTTTGAACATGTTGTAGCAAACGCACATTTCTCTCAATCAAGCAGGGTTGCTTTGCAAGGTAGATCCTTGCCAAAGCGATCTCTAAACGCAGTCAATACCTTTATCATTGTTTGCCTGTGCCTAGTCGTTCGTGCACCCACTCACAAATGCCGCTTAACGGGGCAGACTACTAAATATTTTTCAAAAGCTAACAATTTTTCTTTTGCCTATTTTTCATAAGTGAGAAGAGATAATGAAAGATAACTTACCACAATAATATATAGAGTTATTCTACACCTGCAAATACGAATAGGAAGAATAATCAGTGTTACCATCCATAGAAATAACAGTGTGGCCAAAATTTGAATTACCCAAAAATCTTGGTTAAGTCAGAGACTTGAAAAATAAACTCAACGATAATTGATGACTTATCATGATATCTGTGTTCCTTGTTAACTACTTTTTAAATATTATTTGCATTTATTTTACAATAACTTTTTTGTAAAAACTTATGTAAGTTATTACAAAATCTATACAATTATTATTTTTTGTAAAACACAAAATATATTACAAAATAAATACAATTATTATTTTTGTAAAAGCTTATGTAAGTTATTACAAAATAAATACAACTATTATTTAAGAAGTAGTTAACAAGGAACAGAGATATCATGATAAGTCATCAATTACCGTTGAGTTCATTTTTCTAGTCTCTGACTTAACCAAGATTTTTGGGTAATTCAAATTTTGGCCACAGTATCATTTCTATGGATGGCAACACTGACTATTCTTCCGATTCGTATTTTCAGGTGTAGAATAACTCTATATATTATTGTGGTAAGTTACCTTTCATTATCTCTTTTCACTTACGAAAAACAAGCAAAAGAAAAATTGTTAGCTTTTGAAAAATATTTAGTAGTCTGTTCCCTTAACATTCTCCAACTCAGTAACTGCAAGTGCAATCACTAACAGTTCACTCATGGCTTCACAACTGAAATGGTTTATATGATCTTGAACATAGTGATACCAGACGGTATTTGAAAGCAGATACCAGACAGTGCTGCTGTGACCATGAAAGCAGTGTTACCCTTACTACAACTTAAATTACACTGACTTACTTCTCTGTGACACTCAAACTACGGGTACGGGGAGCTCTCGGACATCCTCTACTTATTATCTTATTAGGCGTGTAGCGTTATTGTTAAAACAATTCTCTTCCTATATGTAGGACACTTTATCATATGGTATACAAGACAGACAAATAATGCGAAATCAATAGATCGTAGGACAATAATAGTTGTGGTATTAAATAAAAACAAAAGACATTAATTATACCCACATATAGAATTAGTAGTTGGAACTTATCACACGACATGAGTAACGTGTAGATAGAAAAGAGATAATAAGACATGTGTTGTATTTGTGGAATGGGATGGCGTTATCAGTTATATTTTCCGTTTGTTCTCTTAGTAATAAACATATATTGAATGATTTGAAAAAAAAACAATTATAAACGTTACCAAGGAAGTAGGCAATAACTTAATATTGATTATCATTAGACTATTAATAAAATACAGTGCGCTCCAAGTTTTGATGAAAAGAACATAAAAAGAGATAAGTTTGTTTGTTTAGAATCGAATGTCTCTTTTCAGCAAAGATAATATGCGAGAAGTACTTCAACCGGGACTAGAACCAACGCCTCTTGCTCCAGTGGAAGGAACGCTAACCATTTGGCTTAGCCACACGCGAGCACGTTTGTACTAAATATGAAACTTTGAATGGTCTATAGCAGTTTTTCAAACTGTGCTCCGCGGACCACAGGTGGTCCTTGAGGTATGCCCTTGTGTCACACTTAAACTTAATTTTAATACAAAAAGACAGAAAAAATAAGACACAAGTAAACTGCATTATCGCACACTATAGTTGAGAATCGTAGAGTTTGCAATTTATACTACATAAACAAGAGTCTTTCACTGACGTTCCCATGATGACATTTTATGAAATTTATTTATAATATTAACAGTTTCTGTATATTACCAGTTCCTCAGTAAAATATTAACAGCTATTGTATGTATGTCACAAATTTTGTATCTATCTCAGGTAGTTTTACAGATAAGAAGATAAATCTCATCAATGGCACTTGAACATAAATTTTCTCTCTCTCCTCTGGTGCGAGTGGCCCTGGGTTTGATTTCCGGTGGGGACACTCAGACGAAAAGGTGTAACAACTTTTCAAGGCCAGCAATCCTGAGTGAGGCTTTTCTGGATTTTCCTCATTCACACCAGGCAAATGCCGGGATGATTCCTAACAATGGTCCTAGGCCACTTTCTCATTCCTTTCTTCCTCTCCAATTCCCATGGCAGTGTCATCGCCAAGGGACGTCATCCCTCATATGTGCGACGGGCTAAAATGGCATAGATGCCGAAATCCCCCCCCCCCATAAAATCCGTAATACAAAATTTTTAATAAATTTACTCTATGACCGCAAAGGATACTACACCGTACAATTATAACTAAGGAAAGTTATATTCGTTATAATAAAAGCCAGTATCCGCAACCCGAGAAGATTCCACGCATCACAATTCAGCTAAGGGGCCGCGGTGGCTCAGTGGTAGCCGGTGGGTGTAGCCGAGCGGTCTGAGGCGTTAGGCTGATGGTCGTGAGGTGAAGCCCATTGGGGGTTCGAGTCCCTCTGAAGAGCAAGGGTGGAATTTTAACTGTCCTCGATGTTTCTGTGTTCGTGTCCCTGTCGTGTCTAGTAGTCCTGAAAAGTGGTTGAAGTAGAAAATAAGTCAGGAAGTTTTTTTTTTTAAGTGGTAGAGCGTTCATCTCTGGTGCTTGGGGTCCCGGGTTCGATCCCAGCCCTCGCCAAGTGAACTTTGTGGTGGACAAACACCGTGTGCGTGGGTTTCCTCGGGTTCTCCCGTTTCCTCCCACTTTCTTCATTCCACCATTTCATTCATTACTCATCATCACCGTCTTCTTTAGCCTAACCGGCATAATCGTGGGACGTAAAACTTAAAGATTTAATTTCACTTTTTTACAATTCAGCTAACTTCTTCATCTTGAAGTGTGAACCTCTTTCGTCCCTCCCTCTTTTCTCTTCTATCATGTAACTCATGATTAGTGTTGTCCTTGAGACGAGATATGAGACTTCCTCCTCTTGTGTCGTAAATCTCGTAGAAATCTCGTCTCCATTCTCAAAGAATTCTTTCTCGTCTAGATTCTGGAAAAGCTTTTCTTCTCACATCTTGTAGATTCATCTACAAAATTTGTTCTTATTTTGTTCTTAATTTCATCAAGAAGTCAACTGAATTCTGCGTAACGAGTGGTCTGCGAAGAGCGTAATATATCAACATTTAAACTATATTTATTATTGGAGTATAAATTTAGTAATGACTTCCGTATCTTCAAACGTTAATAAATGCTCTTCAATCTGTTCGTACACAACAACGTTATCAATTTACAGTTTTTATACTATGAATCATTAAATATTAAAACAGTGTTTAAGATCTAAGGCTGGGGTGAACTGGTGTTGCACACTAAACCGGTGAAATTTCTCGTCTAGAATTTAAAAACGTAACCTACTTCTCGTCTATAGTGGACAACATTACCTATACATGAAAAAGCTCCTTCTCAGTCAGTTTCTCTTCCTTTTCCTAATTGCATCTTATATTGTTATTTTCTTCCCTACCGTTCATTATTCATTTCACTGGTGTTTCATATGATCCAGCTGATTTTCTCCATTCTTCCCCACATCCACATTTTGAAAGCTCTTAAGTAGTGTTTCTGTTTTATTTCCCATATATTGCACTACTCCATACGAAATATTTAATGAGTCTTTTTCGTATTTTTTTATTCAAAAAAACACAAAATAGATTTTTCTTCTTCCTAAATGCTTTTTTCGCTATTCCTATCCTTGTTTTTATTTCAAGTTTACAATTTATGTCTTCCGTAATGAATATATGACAATTGTGATCACTGTCTTTTTAGGGTCATTTGAGAAATGTGAGCTGTGACAATTGCGGCCACTTTCTTAGTCTCGTTAAGTTTGTATGAATTTTAAAATTAATATTTGATATTGAAGCTAGAAACTAGCCGAAGGCCGTTGAGAAAAAAAATACTGATACAAAGGTAATAAGACATGAAGGCTGCTGGAAATATTTCTGCAATCAATATGAAAAGAAATATTTGAAATTCTGCAAATGGCTTTATTGTTTTTCTTTGCTTTTATTTCTTTTCGAAATATCCATCAAAAAGATCGATACACTTTTGCATGTGCTCAAATCAATTTTGAAAATATTTTTAACACTCGGAGGCTACTACCTCAGAAACCACTTTTCGGAATCACAAAGGCAAGTCTACAGATGACACAAGGCGTTTTCGGATGACCGTGAGGAGGTCGATGATGAAGCCCGACCTGGATACCCGTCAACCTCTTCAAACGACGAAAATGTCTCGTATGGAAGAAGTTTTGCAAACAGACCGTCAAATGAATGTTCGTTGAATGTTAAATATTTCAAAAACTATCGTCCATGAGAATGTGACCACGGATTTGCACATGAGAAAAGTGGCAAGAAGCTTATGCCAAGAATTTTGACCGACGATCAAAATCTCGTCGAGTGAAAATTTGTCAAGACATTTTGGAAATGTATGAAAATGATACCCACTTTTTGGACAATGTTATCACGGGTGATGAAACTTGGATATTCCATTATGACCTTGAAACAAAGAGACAAAATGCTAAGTAAGTAGGCGTCCCTTGCTCCAAGAAGGCTCGAATATGCAAATTAAAGATCCTATTTTTTTTCTTACACCAGCGCATCATCAAAAGTGAGTTTGTACCTCCCGGGACAACTGCGAACTCTAAATTTTACGTAGAAGTCCTCAAAAGACTGGGAGCAAGGATCTGGCGTGTCAGTCCAAATATCAGTGGCGATTGGTTCACTACAACGCGCTAGCCCACACTGCCTTTATCATGAACAGAAGCTAGGACAAATCTAACGGTGGCAACGCTGCCCCAGCCACCCTACACTCCGGACTTGATTCTCG
Source organism: Thermobia domestica (assembly GCF_964235325.1). Lineage (NCBI taxonomy): Eukaryota > Metazoa > Arthropoda > Insecta > Zygentoma > Lepismatidae > Thermobia > Thermobia domestica. The sequence goes on from NC_137462.1 coordinate 175,747,647, forward strand.
CAGATTTCTTTTTGTTTCCCGGTTTGAAATCCCCTCTGAAAGGAAATCGTTACACAGTAATTGAGGACTTAAAAGCAGCTTGTGAAATGGCTTAAAACCCACATCCTGAACAGGCTTGGAAGTCCCACAGGCAAAGATGTATCGACGCAAGAGGACAATATTTTAAACAATTTTAGTGTACATGCATTCTTCTTCTTATTATTAAATTTATTTTTAATACTTGTAGACTTGGTGACATTACTTTGCGGACAGACCTTGTATTTGTTCTGTATAATGCTTACAAAATCGAATAATTGTATCTTGAAGAAACCGTCAATCGAGGGACGATAGAATCGTCAAACGTTTGCAACGCATTTAAGATCTGCATGATGCAATTTACACAAGTTTAGACTATTTGTTCATGCTTACTTTGAGAGCAACAAGAATAAAACGAACGTGTTTCCAGGATGAAGGCTCGTAATTCATCATCACTGAAGTTTCTGGCAATGGAAGGTAGAAGAATATTTTAATTATTTTGTACAACACTAAATGGAAAACGAAGATATTCCCCTGCATAGCATAGTCCTAAAGTTCTAGTCTTTGGTGCGAATAGTCCCGGGTTCGATTCTCGGTGGAGATACTCGACCGAAAAAGTGTCAAAGCTTTTTCAGGTCAACCACCCTGAGTGTGGTTTTCCTGAGTTTTCCTAATTCACACTAGGCAAATGCCGGGATAGTACCCAACATATAGGTTCCAGACCGCTTTCTTCCATCCCTTTCCTCGGATAGTGTGACCGACTGACGCCATTCCTCATACTTGACGGGCTAACATGGCCATAGCTCCCAAAAGCCTAGAAATCTAATTCCTCATTCCCCCGCATGAGGATATTCCTGTGGATAAATGGACCTGATACAAACGGAGACACAGGACTAATAATGGAATAGAAGGATAAAACAGTAAATAAGGTGAATGAATTGATCGGTAGACTCTAATCGAAAATAAGGTGAATGAATTGATCGGTAGACTCTAATCGAAAGTTAGGGGCCGCGGTGGCTCAGTGGTAGAACGTTCACCTCTGGTGATTGAGGTCCTGGGTTCGATCCCAGCCCCCGCCAAGTGAACTTTGTGGTGGACAAACACCGTATGCGTGGGTTTTCTCGGGGTTCTCCCGTTTCCTCCCACTTTCTTCATTCCACCATTTCATTCATTAGTCATCATCACCGTCTCCTTTAGCCTAACCGGCATAACCGTGGGACGTAAAACTCAAAGATTTCATTTCATTTCATTTCTAATCGAAAGTTCAAGACTTGATTTTTCTGCCTCAAGTAGGATGTGGAAAGCATGTAGGGTCTACGTGGTGTTTGTGAACACAGAACTTATCGTAAAAGGGATCAAAAGAGAGAAACTGTACATACCTAGCAGTACATATATGCATTAGACACAAATAAAAGAAGTGGGAGAATCGTTCCGAAATGCAAAGTTACTGGCGACTTCAGAAAATGCTCGAGAACTTTACAATTAACATTTGTTAGAAATATACATTATTTATTTTTGATAAATACTATATTTTATGTAAATCGAATATATCGACATTTGCTTTTGAAGAACTTACACTGTTACATAAAGTACACATGCCTCTAATAGGCAGTATATCTAATACGTTTGCGCGTTGTTTCGTTAGATGAAAACTTACTAGAGTAGAACGAGTTCTGTTGTTGGAAATGTGAAAGTAGATTTCTGATAGTAGGTTTTATGAGTCTGTATCATAGGTGTCCAAACTCGCGAGCCCGGCGCTCGTGAGCTCGGCACTCGCACTCAACCGGGCTCGCGCTCAATAATTGAGCGCGAGCCCAAGCGAGCGCGAGCCCAGTTGAAAAAAGTGAGTGCGAGCCCGAGTGAGCGCGAGCCCACTTGAGATTAGTGAGCGTGAGCCCGAGTGAGCGCGAGCCCAGTTGAAAAAAGTGAGCGCGAGCCCAGTTGAAAGAAGTGAGCGCGAGCCCGAGTGAGCGCGAGCCCAGTTGAAAAAAGTGAGCGCGAGCCCGAGTGAGCGCGAGCCCACTTGAGATTAGTGAGCGTGAGCCCGAGTGAGCGCGAGCCCAGTTGAAAAAAGTGAGCGCGAGCTCTGTTGGGAAAACTGAGCGCGAGCGCGAGTGAGCGCGAGCCCAGTTACGATTAGTGAGCGCGAGTGCGACCGAGCGCGAGTGCAGTTAAGATTACTGAGCGCGAGCCCAAGTGAGCGCGATCACAGTTGAGAGAAGTGAGTGTGATCGCGAGCCCAAGTGAGCGCGATCAGAGTTGAGAGAAGTGAGTGTGATCGCGAGCCCAAGTGAGCGCGATCACAGTTGAGAGAAGTGAGTGTGATCGCGAGCCCGCACTCGCTTCGCGCTTACGTGGACTCATTTGCTTCAGAGACAAGAACATAAGAAACGCATTCCATGTGCAGCATTGAAAAGGAAGATTTTGGTAGGTGAGTGTGAGTGAGAGTTAGCAAAAATACCCATCTCTGCTTCGTAAGCTCTGAATGAGACGTAGCGTTTTCAAAATTCTCCCATCATTCCGAAAGATGCAGAGATCATATGATGCTTGTATTTTATGGTTGAAGGTACAGAGCATAGAGGGAAGTGAGGCAATTCTTGGAAATTGCTATCTATTGTTACAGAGCAGCAGGATTTTTGCACATGGGTTTGTTGTCCATATCGAAGGATAGTATGAAACTAGATTTCAGTGGAAGTTTTTTATTTTTATTATTATTTATTTATTTCTAAAGAATTTGAAACAATGCTATAAGCAATGAATAAAACTACAACAGCTTACAACTTTTCTTTTCTTCTTCTTGGCCAAAAACTATATGAATACTTCGTATAACACATTTAAATTACGGCAAAATATTTACAATCATGCACTTGCGCCTTCCTTACACCGTGTCCTGGGTTGGAGTCCTGATGAGGAGAGCCTTGAAATTTGATCGTATTGCGGTGCTTATGGTTCTACCTTAAATTGAAGGTCACCGTGTCATATAGCCTTTGTACTCGAAAGAGTGCAATAAGCAATTTTCTCTGCTAGTGTAGTGACTAGCGCGTATTTCCTTTGTTGTACGTGGTTCCAGGTTTGATTCAGAGTAGGAGAGCACAAAGTTTAATTTTTCATCATCATTCACTTTCATTAATCATTCACCTCCTTCAGCCGAAAGACCTTAATGGTTTGACGTTAAATTATGATTTTTTTCCGTTTTTTTTTCTTTCTTTAATCGGTAATCGAATATGGTTTAGTCTTTGAACTGTATACACGGAAGAATAAAAGTTTATTCAAAATATTTGAAATGTATATTTGACGTGCAATTTATTTGTTTTCAAAATTTCTAGTAGGTTCAATAGTTCTATTCATTTCTAACAGTTAGCATAAGGTTCTACGGAGATCTATTGTTCTATTAGACTAAACTTGAGCTTAAATGTCATCTGGACTCTCAACAAAGTATAGCGACTCTTTAAAAATGTGTATTCGACATGAATGTAGGTCGTTCTCGATTATTTATACGTCACCCTTCTATCCACCGCTAGGGAGACCGGAGATATCTTGCCCTACAATATTATTGTGATTGTATGTCATATGTGTATCAAACTTCGTTGAAATTGCTCCAAGCGTTCTAGAATTAAACTTGAACATACGTAACATATTCTAATGGTGATGCCGAGACCGAGATTACTCTAAGTATCATGTTTCTCCTCTTTAAATTTCGAGACGAGACAGACTTTAGTAAATCGAAACTAGACCGAGATACAACATATCGATCGAGCCTTACTTGAGAGTCCTAAACAAAACCGTGAACGAGAGACAGTTAAGAATGGGCACGAGCGAGTTCGAGCGAGTTTTCATTGAAACTCAACTCGGCTCGAAACAGACATATTTGAGCTCGACTCGAAAACTCGGATCGAAAAATTTCCTCCAACTCGGCTCTAAACTCGACTCGAATTTGAGTCGAGTCGAGCCAAATCGAGCCCAATGTTGTGTGTAGTTTCAAATACTTTCTTCAGATATCCTACATTGACAATATAATTATTATTAATGATACTTACTGCTACTACAAATTATTATTATTATTATTATTATTATTATTATTATTATTATTACAACACCGTGTATATACATGAAAGATAGGCGATTTGTATCTAAATACTAAAAGCGAGTTGACTGTTGACTTCGGTAGTCGTGAAGTCTAGGAGGGAAGGCATTATTCACGTGGTTCTGGGTCTGATTTCTGGAGGAGCAAGTATTTGGGCTCGAACCAAAAATCGTTACAAGTTAGAGAGCGCCGGCCAAACAAGTTCAAAACTGCTCGGCTCGGGTTTAGGGTTCTGAACGGCTCGAGCGGGTCGGCTTACAGTTCATTCACTATCGAGTCGAGCCGACAGCTCACTCAACAGAGCAGCGATTGGTAGAGATTAGAATTTCAGTATAAGGCAAGATCAGGGGATTAGGAAAACTATCAGATTAAACCAGAGTATTTGTTAAAATATCAAAATATAAATTGCATAGTTGGTTGGCTTGGAATCTAGCGTCCCTTTCAACATCAAAGCTGTACGAGATGTCGACCTACGGTTTAAGATGGAATGTAAGCTACCGTTATGAGTTGAAACTTTTTAATGGTCTCCCACCAAGATTCAAACCTGGAACCCCATGCTTCAAAGACATGTGCTCTGGCTATTCAAGTATAATGTAATGCAAAGTGTTGGACTTTATTTATTGGGGTTTAATGTTGGTTTTCGGTACCGAGGATATCTCAAACAAATTTCCTGTTGCTCAGGCTCTTGCGACTATATCAGCGGGGCCACATCAGATGCGAACTATAGCTTAACGTGGGATCCGAAGCACATAACCTGCAAGGAAACGAACCCGGGTCTACCACGCCAAAGGTACGTACGCTAACCGCTTTGTCAGAAAGGAGCTGCAAATATTGATCGAAACAAGACCGAGACTGATACGTTGTTTTTCGTATACAGATACATATATTAATATGCATGTAGGAATAAATTCAAAATGACAATATAACACCAACTAAATTATTTTCCAAGTTTGATTAAGATAAATAAGCTGTTTTGGTCGTTTACTTTGTTTATACCTAGTTCAACAAAGGGGAAAAAATTTCGTGACAAAGTTTCCTATATGCTAATGCTGTGGTGATAAATTTACCGATGACAAAATTACTGTGTAAAATTTTCCGGTGACGAAATTACCTATATGCTAATATTTTGGTGAAAAAATTACCACTGACGAAATTACTGTGACAAAATTTTCGGTGACAAAATTACCTGTTCGGCAAATTGCCAAGAATGGAAGTGAAAAATGGCCAGCTTTAAGTAAATTTGGTGCAAGTTGTTCGATGTCAAGTTGACATACAGCCCTTAAATGGGCCTTTTATCTAGTTAATTTTGAAACCAGATACACGATCATTATGATAGCGCTAAATTTGGACAACATAATTCAAACCATCTTCGAGAGAAATATCTGTAAATAAACGTTTACATGTGGACGCATAAGTTACATTCGTTCAGCTTAATAAAGCTTAGTTGACTGATTAAGTTTAACGAGGTTTATGAAAGGGAAACCTCTATATTAATTTGGAATCTAAATTAGATGACTTGCCAGTTCTCACTGGTGATTACACCACTTCTCCTGAACCCTAAGTCTTGTCTCGTCTTGTATAAATTCTCGAAAACTTCTTTCTTGTCTGGATTCTCGAGGATTCACTTCTCGTCTCATTTTGTAAATTTAAGTACAAAATGTATCCCCTTATCTAATAGTTCTCAGAATCCTTCTGCTTCAGGAGAGAAGTCTAAGAAGGATGTAATTTAACAATATTTAAACCATATTTCTTATTGGAGTATATTGTGTAATGATTTGAATATCTTAGGCGTTCCTATATGCTATTCATTGTGATCGTATAATTACTTTTATAATTTATAGGTTTTATATACGGATCATTTAGCACTGAAATGATGTTTGAAATCTAAGACTTGGATGAACTAGTGTTGCTCACCAGACTCGAAAAAATTCTCGTCTCGTAGAGAAAATTGTAAGAGTGATAACGGTGACGAGGTTCAAAAAGTGTTATTTTCAACAGTAACTTTCAACATATTGTTTCTTATAATTATTAACAATAAAGAGAGATATAAAATTTATATAAAGGATTGAGTTAGTAATTTGCACGAAATTAGTTTAGTAAATTTCGTTTAAAATTCCAGCAATAATACTCTTTGTAATAGGCCTATATGGTATATATTTCTTATGTGGAAAATTCTTTGATCCACTTTTTAAAATTTGAATACAATACGCACCACAGAAGACACCTGCACTAAATTCAAAGAAATCTCTGCAGCACGGGACGAAGGGTCATTCCCCGCTCCCCACTGGCAGACCATCGCAGAAATCTTTCACTGCCCCTCCCTCCCAGGAGCCCGTCCTAGATCAGGGCCTAGATTTCAATAATAGATTACCTGTAGGCGTTATAGCTGCAGATAAAAGGTTTTCTTTGGGTACCGTAAAGTGAATGCACAGAAACATTATGTTCGTTCTGATTGCTTTTCCAAAAAATGTATACAGCTTCGTGAGTAGGTGATATTGTTTAAGACAAAGATCATCCAGTACTGTAAGACGGGGTTACTTTGCAGCAGATGTAATGAATTTTAAAGAAAATCGCATGTAACTTATAAACGTAACAGTGGCGTAGGGAAGGGGGGGCCCGGAGGGGCCGGGCCCCCCCCCAAAGAGGTCCGACAATGTACTTTGGTACTTTGATGTTTGTAATTTTTTATATATTTTTATGTTTATATATTTTCTTGTTTGTAATTTTTCTATATGTACCTATAACAGCACTTGGCCCCCCCCCAAACACACATCCTGGCTACGCTACTGAAACGTAATGATTTAGAACATTATATTTTAAACATATAATAGCTAGATATATAAGGAAAACATTCGTGCAAGTGCATTTGTAAACATTCACGATGACCGTGATTACTATAATATAAACTTTGGTGCAAAGTAACATCATAGGTCAGGATACTTTGCACCACATACAAAAAATATGTTGAACATAGGAACATAATGTTTCTGTGCAATGTTTTCCCTTCAGTATTTATACATTTCACTTCCTACACAAAACTGTATGAAATCTACAAATATTGATATTAGAATCATGGTACTGGTATCAGTACTTAGTATGATTTATCGATATTTGTAAAGAAAATTGTGTATTTTCTGGACCGGCACAGGAACCACATTCTGATTTTTTAGCATATATCCAACAAAAATGTCAACTCAGGAACGAAAAAAAAAAAATCCTCGTGAACTGATTTCCCTTGGTAGCTCTTTGTGCCCAAGAATATCATCCAACTGTAATCATTGGAAGGTTTACGGGGTTCGGGGATTTCAGGCTGAAGCCTAGCCAAATTTCAGGATTTCTTTTTTTAAAAAAATAATGTTAGTAAGTCCTATGTGTGTAAGCTTCAAGCCCCCCAAAACGTCCAAAGATTAAAAAAAAAAAGAAAAAAAAGAAAGAAAAAAAGAAAAGAAAGAAAGAAAAAGCTAAGCCTTACTGAGTGAAGCGAATGAAGCGGATCCGCCATTGTTCGCAATTTATTTTCCGACAAGAAATTAATTCCAGCATCTACCTTTATAGGATATTTACCTAAAATTAGAAAGTAGGAGGTGCCAGTAGTAATAATTTCCTCTCTAAGCTATATTTTGGACCGGTGGAAAGTAACCCCTGATTCAAGGCTGAAGCCGCCTACTCCCAGTTTTATTTTTTCTATGTAAACTTTGAGTATTTCTTGCGAAGATTATTCGCCAAAATACATCTCCAGGAGGAAAGTACAGAATAGAAGACTTTCGCAAGTATAAAAATTACATATGTTAATTAGTCTTGTTACATTGTATGTTCTAAATAAAAGAAAATTAAATCTTCGAATTTTACGTTCCACGCTTATAGGCTACTGTGTAGGGTACAGAAGAGGGCGACGATGACATGAACGAAGAGGTGTAGTGATGAGCAAATTCAAGACTAAGACCAAGACCCAGGTGGTCTTGGTCTTGCACACCGAGTCTTGGTCTTGGTCTTGCACTGGCACACTTGATCTTGGTCTTGGTCTTGGTCTTGCATCGGGATTCCTGGTTTTGATCTTGGTGAAGACTCTTGTAAAAACTGCAAGACAAAGACTCTTGCGCTCATCACTAAAGAGGAGGAATGTAAAAATAATAGGAGGAAACGGGACAATCCGAGAAAACTCACGCACGCGGTGTTTGTCAACCACAAAACCCATTTTGCACAAGCTGGGATCGAACCAGAGACTCCACTCGCAAGAGATGATCCCTCTACTACTGACTCACCGCGATCTAAATAAAGTTTTGATATAATCAGTGAGAGATGGATTATTCTTTCTTGCCTTGTTAAATATTAGCCACTTCTTTGTCCAAATATGTCTATTTCTTTATTCTTTTTCTTCAACACAACATTGATAGTACCTGCATTTAAAACCATTGCTTCAAAAGTAATGTTTGAAGGACACTTCATGTTGTGCTAACTTTAGAATATTTTCTGCAAGCCTATGTAATTGGTTGTTTTTTAAGTCAATAATTTATTGAAGTAAAGTAATATTTAGGACGTTCAGAGGACAATGAATCCAAGTTCATTTTCAATAAAGTTCAATTTTGCTCAGCAAATTAATTTTATTTAAAAACCTAATGTCTTCGCAGTCAAGAGTCCGAAGTAAATGTAACTAAAACCATATGAAAGGGCGTGGAATAGCTTCATATTGCAGCCGCTAGACAGAGGTGCCAGTGGGGCAGGAGGGCAGTCGCCCCACCCCCACTCTGAATTTTAGATTTTGGGACCAGTAAACCAGTTTTAGAAATATTTTGATAAGCGAAGTCCAACAGAAAACGGTTGGAGATAAATAAACATAATAAAAAGTGAAACAGGAAAATGACACGGGGCCACCCAAAACATCGCGTGGACAAAACCTCGCCGCCAAAACCTCGTGGGTCCTGAGATCAAGCCAACGTTCAAGAATTATCCAAACTTCAACACTCCCTTACGAGGAGCATTTTGCAACATACCTTCTTATGGTACAAGGAGAAGATTTGTACCAAAACATAAAGGTTCTATGCTTAGTAGTTTTTTTAGATCTGGAGAACGGCAAAATTCATTCAAGGCATTCCATTCCATTCCTCCTCAGGGCATGCATTTCGCAAAATATTGTCTTATCCGGAGCTAGTGCCATTGTGGAGCAAGAAGATTTATACAAAATGTCAAGTTTCAAAACTTAATAAGTTTTGTAAATCTGGCGATAGAACATTCTACATTGAAGAAATCGTCGTGAAGAGGTTTTATCCTGACAACATTTCTTCCCAGGCGACACTACGTCTCGCTTAATTTAGACCAGGCGAGATTCTGTGTCGCGCGATCATTACAACCAGGTTTTGGTTAGGCGAGATTTTGGGTATGGCGATATTTTGGGACGCGAGGTTATGGCAAGGCGAGGTTTTGGCCCGGCGAGATTTTGGCCCGCGAGGTTTTGAGTGGCGAGGTTTTGGCCAGGTGAGGTTTTGGGCGGCGAGGTTTTGTCCAGGCGGGGTTTTGGCCCGGCGAGATTTTGTCCCGCGAGGTTTTGGGCCGCGAGGTTCTGGCCGCGAGGTTTTGTACCCAAGCCGTTCCCTCTGTCTTTACGGTGTATTTGAATTGCCACAACCCGGTAGTATGGTTGGATATACACACCAACAATTGACCTTCGCCTTATCTCCACTCGCATTCAACACACGGTGTGAGGTCCAATTGAACACAGACATCCACGAAAAGGGACAGAACTTTCTTGGTTACCTTTATAGTTATGCACAAAAGTATAGCGTTTGGTCCCGGACAGTAGTTCTTGATTAAGCATAATAAAAACTATCTTGAATATAATTTATGGATAATAATAATAATAATAATAATAATAATAATAATAATAATAATAATAATATTAAGAAGAAGAAGAAGAAGAAGAAGAAGAAGAAGCTAAAATAGTGTTTTTAGTTTTCCAGAAGGAAACCAAAATTTTCCTTTCTTTCAGGCCTCAAAAACACTAGCAGCAACACATTTTTTGGCTTTGTACATTGTAGCTGCCCCCCCTCAAAAACGACGGACCCCCCTACACAAACCTGCTGGCTACACCCCTGCCCATTTGATACGAGCTGCGATCGAACCAGATACCTCACGCACCAGAGATGAACCTTCTACTACTGAGCCATCACAATCTAAATAAAAATTGGATATAATCTGTGAAAGTTGGATTATCCTTCCTTGTCTAATATTAAAATCCTATTCCTTGTCCAAACATACCTATTTCTTTAGCGTCTTTTCTTTATTCTTTTTCTCAACAATATAACATTGGTAGTACCCACCCTTAAAACTTTGCTTTCGATCGATCCATTCTGCAACTGCTTTCCTCAGCTTATATGCGTAAATTCATGCACAATGCATGAACTGCATGACGCGCATAAACTCACATCGTTAGTTTACGCGCGTAAACATACGGTAGTGTATAGCTGAGCTTATGTTGCAGACCGACATTAAACAGGTGTTTGCTTCAGGAATAAAATATAAGAAATGTATTCCAAGTCCAGATTATAACGACCTGCAAGATTTTAACCGCTATGCAAACGAAAATGAAGGAAAAGTGCATTCTGTACTATCTGAAGTGTATTATATTTATCCATTCGACGAATGTTTGACATCTGACCTGTGATCTCATTATCGAAACATCTTTGGGAATGGAAATCCCATTTTTTCATACTTATTATCAATGGTGTTTGAGGCTGGCATTTGTTTTTGTTTTGCAAATTCCATGGCCATTTTCTTTTTCTAATAGATCATAGAGTAAGGAAACTTCTTGACCCTACAAGGTAAGAAATTTATATATAGCAACTAATGTGAAGCTTACGTTCATAGAAAAGTCGAGCGAAATATGTATTATTTTAATTGTAGGTTCTTTAAATCTCAACAAACAAGAGTAGCTCTTAATAGTGTTAAATACATGTAACATAATTTTTTTTTAGCTTATTAATTTATATTACCAAACATTTTATTTATTCTTTAAAAAAAACAAAAAAAAAAAAACGACAGTTTTAGCAAGTTAATTTTACTGAATTCTTCTTGAGATCTTTAAATGTATTTTACGCGAAATTTAATTACTGCACTATGTAATTTTAATATTTATTTTTTAAAAAACTGAAGCAATATTATATTTATATTTTAGAAAATTTGAAAACAAGGGACACTTAAATAGACCAGAAGGAGAAATATACAGGGTGTCCAATATACAATGCAACCCGGAGTTTGGGATAGAACTTTTGAACCTGAAGTAATACACGAATAATGGTTATACCAAAATGAAGCTTTGTTCATGCATATATTTTTAAACTAGGAAGCAACGATTGAAGTACACTAGAAACCACACAGTGTTGCCAGATGTAACCAAAGGTGTATTTTTTTTTTTTGCAAAACATGTAAATTGACACATAACTCATATGTTTGGATGTTCTTCGTTAATTTTCAGTTTGTTTAGTTGGAGTAGCTTGGAAAGTATGGAGCAGAAAAAAGAATTTTTCATTTCCACCGATAACTAATCGGATGAGGCCTCTGTAAGGGGTAACTAGGGAAATCGTAGTTTTCATAAATTAACACTCTGAATTGGCAACTTTACTGATGTTTCAGTGCATCAAAAGGTGTGTTAAGGATCTAATTACATTATGCAATTCCTGAAAACAATGAAAAACAAACTTTGAAATTATAATGAAATTTGTTTTTACTTATATGCATCCGGCAACACTGCTATTCATTTCTATGGGGCTATTTAAAGCAAGAGGCATACAAGAACAAATCTCGAACTATTCAAGACCTGGAAACGAACATTCGCGGTGCCATTGAGAACATTAACACTTCTAATCTTCGTAAAGTTGTTGCCAACCTGGTGAAACGTGTGAACCAGTGTTTGAATCAAAACAAAGAACACTCCCAGCATCCGCTGTAGAGCTGGTAACTCATTTCTGATAGTAGCAGTGTTACCGGGTGCATGTAAGTAAACGTTTTATCATGATAATTTCAAAGTTTGTTTTTCATTGTTTTCAGGAATTGAATAACGTAGACAGATCCTTAACACACTTTTTGATGCATTGAAACATCAACAGCTGCCAATTCAGTGTGTTAATTTATGAAAAATACGATTTCCCTAGTAACCCCTTACAGGGGCCTCATCCGATTAGTTATCGGTGGAAATGAAAAATTCTTTTTTCTGCTCCATACTTTCCAAGCTACTCCAACTAAACAAACTGAAAATTAATGACAGAACATCCATACGTATAAGTTATGATTCAATTAACATATTTTGCAAAAAAATTGATTTACACCTTCGGTTACATGTAGCAACACTGTGTGGTTCCTAGTGTACTTCAATCTATGCTTCCTAGTTTAAAAGTATATACATGAACAAGGCTTCATTTTGGTATAACCATTATTCGTGTATCACTTCAGGTTCAAAAGTTCTACTATCCCAAACTCCGCGTTGCATTGTATATTGGATACCCTGTATATACATACATACATACATACATACATACATACATACATACACACTTCCTTCCTTTAAAGTCTTTTTATTTTATTTTTTATTTATTTATTTTTTTTTTCGAAATCTACTCTGAAACGATAGCATTCAGTTTGCCACTACTCGATTTTGGTGTTGTTTGTCACAATATTTTCATACGGATTTATCAGATCATATTACAGTGAAGTTTAGCACATACCTAACGAAACAGCTAAGGGTTACCAGGCATTTATATTCATATTGATTTAATGTGATTAAGTGGTATGTATTCTCGTCTTCCGGACAAATGAGGTATCATATACTAATTGCTAAAAAAAAAAAAAAAAAAAAAACGCAAAACATTTTAAATTTTACGATAGCTTCGTCAATTGACATAATTGTTTAAATAGTAAGGTAGTTAGGGATCTCTTGCCTGTCAGATGTCAATTAACAGGTTAATAATTTTTTTCTACAACAAGCAAGACTTTATTTTACATGAATTAAAGACCAAATACAAATTCAATTTATGCTCTTTCGCAGGAGACCAATTCGACAAGCTTGGAGCCTTATATAAATGACAGCATTTTGGTACTAATGAAAAATACAACTTACGGTATAAATGTTAATTTTCGACCCATGTTGTGTAGATGCTGGTCGATTACTCGACGAGATGCTGGTTGGTTGCTCAGATGATCCTTGGTCCTCTCCCTTACCTTTTTATATTGTATAAATTTCCTCAGTCAGACCCTGAGGTTCTCCATAACAGCCTTGTTTGTTCACTTAATTACTTTTTACGCTACGTGACTGCCGGAGAACCTCATTAGTCCACGATAAGTGTGACTGTTTATCCAAAATTCTTTTGTAACCTAATTTAAGTACACATACATTTTTTACATATAATTACTAGAAAACAATGCTAGTTATTTCACTAAACTTTTTTGATATATTCCTTTTTGCAATATGTTGAGCTAACTTTTTTTTTTCAACTCATGTCATAGTTTCAATACAGTCCCCCACTGATGAGGAACTGTTCCTGAACATCACCGTAGTGTGTGTCACTTCTGTTTTTTTTTTTTTTTTTCAACTCACAGTTGTGTAATGAAACTATGACATGAGTTGAGGAAAAAAAAGGAGTGACACACACTACGGTGATGTTCAGGAACAGTTCCTCATCAGTGGGGGACTGTAATGGAACTATGACATGAGTTGAGAAAAAAAAAAAGTTAGCTCAACATATTGCAAAAAGGAATATATCAAAAAAGTTTAGTGAAATAACTAGCACTGTTTTCTAGTAATTATATGTAAAAATTGTATGTGTACTTAAATTAGGTTACAAAAGAATTTTGGATAAACAGTCACACTTATCGTGGACTAATGAGGTTCTCCGGCAGTCACGTAGCGTAAAAAGTAATTAAGTGAACAAACAAGGCTGTTATGGAGAACCTCAGGGTCTGACTGAGGAAATTTATACAATATAAAAAGGTAAGGGAGAGGACCAAGGATCATCTGAGCAACCAACCAGCATCTCGTCGAGTTATCGACCAGCATCTACACAACATGGGTCGAAAATTAACATTTATACCGTAAGTTGTATTTTTCATTAGTACCAAAACGCTGTCATTTATATAAGGCTCCAAGCTTGTCGGATTGGTCTCCTGCGAAAGAGCGTAATCTGAATTTATATTTTGGTCTTTAATTCATGTAAAATAAAGTCTTGCTTGTTATAGAAGGAAATTATTAATCTGTTAATTGACATCTGACAGGCAAGAGATTCCAAACTACCTCAATATTTTAACATAATTGTATTTCCTGTTTTAACGCAGTTCGTAAAATTACCTCATTTTATATAATGTAGCTACTATTTTTTCCGTTATGTTATGCGATTTAAAAACTGGCATTTATATACTTAAAGAAATGTAAAGATGAATCGAAAACTAGAACCACATTATGCTTATCATTATCATTATCATTATGCTTATCATATATAACTTCTTGACTCAAAGTGATATTATGATGTAAGTTTCATATTCACAAATATCTTGCTTGACCTTTCATTAACTTGTAATTTTCTTTGATAGGTGTTTTGTTTTAACAAATTACAGGCTATAATCAACGCACAATTTCAAAAATTCAGTTTTAATACTCTTAAATTTGACTTAAATTAAGAAATGTTCATATTTACTGTATTGTAACAGGACAATATGCCTTCAAACAGCAAACACATAATTAAAAGTAGAGGCTGCTCCGGAGGGAAGTCACCGTTAAAAAATTAGTTTTCTTTCTTCAAGTGAGAGAGAAAAGATAACCTAATGGAATTACAAGACGTGGGACTCGATTAGAAACACTATTTTACGGGCCCCAGGTTTCCAACTAACTTGCATATATATATATATATATATATATATATATATATATATATATATATATATATATATGAAGGGCTTGGAGTAATATAACTTTAAGCCACATTTATACGTATTGTGCAACGAAATTTATCGCTGCACTACAATACAAATTAATGAAGGCAAGAACACCATTTACGATATTTACTGCCATCTAATCTCAATTTTTGCAAATTTGTCAACAGCAACGGGTAGAATTTGTTTTTACAAATGCGGCTTAGCACTATATTGCCCCAAGCCAATATATATATATATATATATATATATATATATATATATATGTAGGGTGCAAATTACCGGGAGAGATGAGGGGAATTTCCCCCTCAATCACATTTTCTTCCCCCCCAAAGAAGTCAGCTGAAGTATATCCACCGGGGATGCTCGCTTCTCCCCCAAACTATGCTCAGTATAACTCCAAATTTCTTCGGAATGATCGATGCAAAACTATTCAGTTTTGGTCATTTCTACTTAAACCTGATTGTCCACTATTTTCAACGTTGTTTAGTTGAACTATATTATTATGACTATGGTTGTTACTTGCAACTGTACCTTCGTACCCTTCAGTTCGTCATCGTTCGTGAATTTGAATGTACTAATTGCGTATAACAAAGCCACATATGGATTTATAAATGTTCTTAGCGGTTGGTCAAGAAGAAGTAAACAAATAGCTTCTTCCACCATACTTGGCGAAGTTCGGACATGCCATATTCATCCTCTACATTTGTATCGATTATCATCTTATTTTAATTTTTGTTATAACATGTTATTTCATTTTCCAGTGTATTCTTTGTTAGTACATGCTCTTCATTCCCTAGTAGTTTGTGTGTATGCAACTCAAAAGTTGCAATTAATTTGTGATAGCAATTTGTGATAGCATAGCAATTACTGCCTTTACAGCTTACGGAAATGAACTTTTGAAACTGTACTCAAAATCTGAGTACATCATTCGTCGTTATAGGTATTCTCTCGTAAGTATATGTTAACGTACACGCTGGGGATTCGCTCCTAGTGAGCAGACATGTTAGTGAAGGTGATTTTTAGGTGAATAAGCGCAATTGAAGATTTGTTTCAGCATTTGTTAATACGACTGGTTCTCCGTGTCATTGTCCGTGTCTGTATCATAGGTGTCCAAACTCGCGAGCCCGACGCTCGTGAGCTCGGCACTCACGCTCAACCGGGCTCGGGCTCAATAATTGAGCGCGAGCCCGAGTGAGCGCGAGCCCACTTGAGATTAGTGAGCGCGAGCCCCAGTGAGCGCGAACCCAATCGAGAGAAGTAAGTGCGAGCCCGAGTGAGCGCGAGCCCAGTTGAGGGAAGTGATCGCGAGCGCGAGTGAGCGCGAGCCTAATTAAGAGAAATGAGCGCGAGTGCGAATGAGCGCGAGCCCAGTTGGGAGAAGTGATCGCGAGCCCGAGTGAGCGCGAGCCCAGTTGGGAGAAGTGAGCGCGAGCCCGAGTGAGTGCGAGCCCAGTCCAGAGAGATGAGCACGAGCCCGAGTGAGTGCGAGCCCAGTTAGGAGAAGTGAGCGCGAGCGCGAGTGAGCGCGAGCCCAGTCCAGAGAGATGAGCGCGAGCCCGAGTGAGTGCGAGCCCAGTTAGGAGAAGTGAGCGCGAGCGCGAGTGAGCGCGAGCCCAGCTGAGACGGGTGAGCGCGAGCGCGAGTGAGTGCGAGCTCAGTTGAGAGAAGTGAGCGCGAGCGCGAGCGAGCCCAATGAAAAATGGCCATCTATGGTCTGTATAACTATGGATCAATTTATGTAGAAAGCATAAATGAGAGTTCTCCTAGTTTCAAGCGACTCTAATGAGTAGTGTTGTAAGAAAAGAAGTCAATGCATTTTTCGTATCTTGGATAGATGGCTGATTCTTTATAGGTTATAAATCGTACAAATTTAGACTGTATTACTTCAAGTTTACGTGAATCAATTTTAGTAAGGGAATTCCAAATTATTGCTGCATATTCTGATTTAGAGCGTATTTCTGAATTCATTTCCGAGTCTCATTACAAATCCGAGATTTCTATTCGCTTTGCTCATTATTTGCTTAATACGTAGGCCAAATGAAAGATTTGATGTCACTAAATGATCACGAACATGATCAACTGTCTTTACTAGAGTATTATCAATTTGATATGTCAAATTGAAAGGAGTGCGTTTTTCAAATGTACGAAATTGCGTTACACTTTTATGCATATAACAATAGTTTGTTGATTTTACACCATTCATAAAATGCGTTGATGTAACTTTGTAATACGGCAGCATCTATTTCACTAGTCACAGTAGTCATCTGAGTATAACAATTTATGTGATTGTATAATCCAAGGTAAATCATTTAGATATAACAAGAACAACAAAAGTCCCAGATTCGAATCCCGTGGAACACTGAATGAGGTGTGAATGATTCAGACAAAGTGCCCTTGTAACGTATGTTCACGAAAATAGGATGTTATGAATCTACGTAACTTATATGTAAAGTCGAACATAGAGAGTTTACTTAGTAATGTATCATAACTGATAACATCAAAGGCCTTGTTAAAGTCTGTATAGACCTATATAGATCTACTTGATTTTTGCTGACAATTTCCGTAGGTAAATAACGAGTAAATTCAACAAGGTTTGTTATTTTAACTTTTTTTTGTATGTTCGTTTGTTTCGCAAGAAGCCATGTTCTAGGGAAATAACAGGATGTACACTCATGTCCAAAATTATTGTCACATGTCTATAAATGTGTTGTTGTAGGAATATAATTTGATAACGAATTCACCCGGTATTTCTTATAATGTTAATAGGTGTATAATCGGCAAAGACATGTATGTGGCAAATTTCATGTCAAAAGAGCAGTAAATAAGAACAATAAAATGAAAATAAAACTTTCATGCCCATTTAGCAACATTTTGTTTTACTCACTCTAATTTTCATATTTATAATTCTTTTACTATGTAATTTACCACAAATATACATTTCCCGTTTATACACATAGTATCGGTATTAAAAAAAAACCTGCAAAATCGTTATCAAATTATATTCTTACAAGAAGACAGTTATAGATATGCGACAATCATTTTGGACATGAGTGTACATGGAAATATATTTGTTTCTGTATAACAATTTCACTCATGCTCACATGTTTGCTATAATAACAGTTTACTAGGTAACTAATTGTTAAAAAACAGAAAAATACCGCAAATTGAATATCAACACTGATTTTAAATACGTCCAAACATTTGCGCAATATGTCGTGGTTCCAACTATTTTCCAGTCTCAGGCTTGGAAAAAATGCAAAAGAAATCGGTATTTAATCAATAATTTTGCTATGTCTATAAAATAATAATAATAATAATAATAATAATAATAATAATAATAATAATAATAATAATAATAATAATAATAATAATAATAATAATAATAATAATAATATTTAATTATGGTATCTCGATTGAAACACCAATGTGAACTAATCACCTGTTCTAGTTTCTTCCCTCGTTCTTCTATATTTGATACAGACTACTGCGTTCCAATCACCATTGTTTTTGTCTTTTTGACTGTTGTTTTCACCCCATATTCTTTACAACCTTTCCTCAAGTTTTCTAACGAGCACCTTGAGGTTATATGATTAGTGTATGTGACATTGGCGCGGGAGACCCAGGTTCAATTCCAGGCGGAAGCTCATGTGGTTCGGATCACACGTTAAGCTGTAGTTTTATGTTTCATATGTAGCTTCGCTACTGAAAGGAACGCTAAATTCAAATCAATACAATCAAGCTTTCTAACATATTATTCTTGCCAAATTCCGCAAAAAGTGTTATTAATGATTTAATTATGCTTTTTTGATTTTTTTAAAAACTTCGGAAGTATCTTAAATGAAATATTGACTATATTCAATTCGGTATAGTTTTAAGTCATAGAAGAACAGAAATGAATTTAAGTACGGTGTACCTAACATGTAAAAAATCGAACTGTAATAAGCAGAAATAGTGGCGGCAATATTAATAATTCCAAATTGAAAACAATCTGTCCTTAGAGCTCTTTCACGACCAAATATATGTTCTTGCTTTTGTTATGGGAGACTCGGTTCGATTCTCTATGGAAAATTTTGTTATTTCTTATGATCTCTCTTAGTTATGCTCTTTAGGTTAAAGCAGATGGATGATTAATGAAAGTGAATGATTATTATGAAAAATTGATGGAATGATGATGTGGAAGAAAACAGAAAGCCACGAGAAAACCCACGGACGCGATGTTGTCCACCACAAAATCATATAGGCGGGATTAAACCAGGGACCAGAGGTGAACACTCTACCAGCGAACCATCGTTCCGGTCCCCAGGGAAAAAAATAATTTGGATTCTACGTAAAGCTCATACATTCTTGTTGTTCAAAAGGGACGCTAAAATTGAAGAGAACGAGCAAATAACCACGATTTCTCTAGAATGTAATACGTACAACGTTGGTTCGTAATGGGTTTACTTTTTTCTCTCGATTATGATTATTGTAAACTAGCAGCGTTCACCCCGCTTCGCTGCGGTCACCCCGGAACGCAATAAACTTTGTTACTTAGATAATTTTTACTTTTTCGCTTTCAAGTGATATGATAAAAACCATAGAAGATTGCAGTAAATCTTAACATTATATCGCCTGTCATTTATGTTAACCCGCCCCGCTTCGCTGCGGTCATCCCGGTGCTGGCATATTGTAAAAGTGTCTGTAAAAATAAGCAAATCAATTAAAAAATTTTAAACAGAAGATTCAAGCTATTTTCCGCTGTATATCGCCTGTCATTTATGTTAACCCGCCGAGTGACACGGTCATGCGGGTTGCATATAAATACGTTTATTTTTACCTATGATGAACTAATAACAAAGGATTTGTACGTTATGGACACTTGAATGGTCAATTATCTCAAGACACTGGTAATTAAAAATTAAAGTGATATGATAAAAACCATCTAGGGTCCAAATCCTAATAACCCCCCAAAAATGAAAGAAATTGGTTCAGCCGTATTAGCGTGATGAGCGGACAAAATATTGTACGTTCTCTTTTATATATATAGATTTATATAACTTGCAAATGAAGTTGGTAATATGTTGTAATTTATTGTTAATTTAATATCTGGGTGAGCAACCTACATCATAGAACATATGTTACCTTCAGTATAATTCTAATGATTTTCCCAGCTCCATTCCATTTTTGGTAGACCATTTTTTAAAGCATTTGGTGCTTAGTGTTAATAACAGATGGAGTTAGATCGTTTGAGGAGTTGCTAAGTATATTTGCAGTGCTGAGAAAGTTTCGTGAAGCAGAAAAATCTTAATTTGAAGAATGTAATAATAATCCATTTAGCACTCACATCCGGACAAACTCATTGTGTCCAGAGGGTAGTAAATTATTCATTATTAAATGCTAATGAAACAATTAAATAAATGGGAAAAAATTCTTTTCGCAAGAGAAACTGCCGTAAGGAAGAAGTAGTCAATATTATATATATATAAAATCTCTTTGTCCTTCTCATTGTTTTCTCACTACTACTACTTCTATGTATGGCCAAGAGCCCAGAAGATAAAGCTGGTATGAGGGCGAAGAAGTGGCAAGCAAATGGAAAAAGGCTGTGTCGAGTCGTCTGAAGAAGTCACCAGAAATGGTTTTGTGGTCAAGAGCTGGAAACCAGCCTCGCTTTCAATCTGAATAGCTTCTCTGGAGGTCTTCGCAGGGTGGTCGACAATGCTTTAATGGCTCATTTGAGGCGAATACGTAAGCATCGTTATCAACCATTTACCTTGGGTTACTGCTCCATTACAACAAGATACTCGCAAATGAATTTTTTCTTCTTTTCCTTTCTATTAACCTGCTACTGCGATGCTGTGGTTTCGAACCACACCAGCCAATCATGAGATCCAGTCTCTTGACTCGTTCTTTACTCTCCCTATATATTTGCAGATGCGTCGTCGATGGAACATGAAGGCTGTGCTGCATTCGTGGTCTGTTAATGGCATCCGGTTTTAAGTATATTTTAGCCAGTTCATGTCGGGAGAGAACATATTAATTATTAATTACGCCGGGGGATAGTCTTACTAGAAAATCGAACATATCTCGGGAGACGGACGGGAAGAAAAACTCGATTATGCTAATAAAGAACAGCTTCTTTCTTTTGGTTATTTTATACAGCAACGTTGTTTCAATTCTATCATTAGCTATCAGGACAAATAAGTCATCGTTTCTTGTTTTTCTTATCAACGAAGCAACTCATTAAAACCTCAAGGCTTTATTATATCGTTGTATCTGTAACCCACACACTATAGGTTATGTTCTGACTAAGCGTTGTTAAATTTCTCCAATGTTACCGCCTTCGACCACAAACTTGATCTCATGTTCAGATGACATTTTTTAGAAGCTTTTGTTAAACATTAAAAGAAAAAAAAATGTCTCATCTTTGTACGCTAGTTAATGCAATGCTTAGTGACTTTATTAAGAGGTCAATCTATGGTTAACTGTAAAATAACCAGCGTTAATGTTATCCACATTAACATTGAATTTTGTAAGCGCGATGATCGTAGCATCTTTGAAGAATGCTAAATTTTCTTATTAGAACTTTGCATAATATTGAGTATTAGATTTGAGTGAGGAAATGAAATGAAATGAAATCTTTAAATTTTACGTCCTACGCCTATACCCATATACCGGCTAGACTATAAGAGACAGTGATGATGAGAAATGAATGAAATGATGGAATGAAAAAGTGGGAGGAAATAGGAGAACCCCGAGAAAACCTACACACACGGTGTTTGTCCACTACAAAGCTCTCTTGCCGCGAGCTGGGATCGAACAAGGACTACATGCACCAGAGGTTAACACTACTACTGAGCCACTTCGACCCCATTGAGTGAGGAAATAAGATTTGATAATTGTAGGGCATCGGGAGAAAACAATGGTAATCTCTATGTTGAAGAAAAAGAAATGAGTTGAGTAAAGAAATACAATAGAAATACTCATGTGAGCTGCATCGGCGCAAATCTGTCTTTAACACTGGGAGTGACGGGTAATACCGTTCCCATATTATATATATATATATATATATATATATATATAAGGGATGTTCAAAATATTTATGAAGTTGAAAAACAATGCTGTGAAGGATCAGGGGAGCAGAATTATTTTCAGTGGAGTATTTAGGGGGCTATCGGACTCGGCTCAAGCTCCCCCAGAAATAAATTTGTTAGTTTTTCGCATTCCACGCACAACAATAATCCTTATTACCATTTCTAAGAATGTCATTGACTTTCCATTTTCTTATGCTCTTTGTTCACAAATAATACTGTATTTGTCAAATTTCATTCCACGTAAGAACTGTGTCCTTTTGTTCTTTCATTCGTCCTTTCTACTTTTCTGTTTCTTTTTCTTGATGTTACTTTCTTTCATTTCGCTTATCATACTTTATCGACCGTTGTCAGTTGTGATTCAAGTCGGCCGTCATCAGTAACATCAAAACAAAGGGGAGTTGATAAGCGAAACTGGTGTTCCACACCAACTTGCGCGGATATCAAAATGACAGGACTTTGGTTATTATGACAAAGGAAAAATTATATAGGTTAGTTATTTTTAAAAGAAGGAAATGTTTGAATTAAAGAAAATCAAAACGGGGGAGTAATTAGCCCGGGAAATTAGGAAGGCCAAGAGGATGCTTCCTTTTTCTTGTATGAATAGAATAAGGGATAGATTCACTCCTAAATTTTTGTATCATATCATATAGGATTTATCGATCTGCAATTCTTGCCATTATAACTTCAATTTATGCATAAATTAAAATATATTTAATTCCCAAACTCAGGTGGGCAATTACCCACTTCCTTTCTTGTGTTGCGCATAGCTCCTCGAAACAAAATCCTAAATACGCCATTCGTTGTCTTCAACATTGGGTGGTGGGAAGATTTGAGGCTTATTCTAGAGAAGGGAGATGAAACTCATATTACGGTAGATGAATCTGATTTCTGAGGTGAACCTGTTGTAGAGTATATTATATATTAGGCGATGTAGATGAAGTAGGGGTCTATATCAGTATTACAAATCACTGCCGTGAACACATTCTGAAATCTGAATACATGCATATTTATAATTGGTATGTTTCTAATTAGGCATCCACAAAGATCAACGTTAAAATTGTTTTATAATAATATGATAATATAAATAATGACTTCCCCAAAACTATGAAGAAAGAATATTCGTATTTGAGCAAAATTATGAAAATCTCAATAACATTACAGGAATCGTTACAGAAGACTGACGCATGTCACATACTCTTTAGTTAATAGATATAACCTTAAGATTATGGAGAAAAATATTCCAGCAATTGAATTCTTTTCTTTGCTTACGAAGCATCCTCTCTCAAAAGAAAAATTGGGACACGCGGAAATACGTAGGAACAAACCACGGTTCGAACTAGCAGAGAAGAGAAAATAGGCAAAATTATGTTTGCTACAAAATCCGAATGAAATAATTACACAAAATTTCATAGACATCAGGCGGGAAACTTCCAAAACTTTTAGAACAAAGAAACGCGATTTTTTAAAAGCTAAATTAGGAACTTGAAGATAATAGTAAAAATAAAAACATTCGGGACATGTATAAAGGGATCAATGAATTTAAGAAAGGCTATCAATCTCGTGCTTATATTAAAGAAAGCTGATGGAACAGTTCTCACATACGGATAGCATCTTAAATAGATGGTAAGATTTCTTTGACGATTTGCTGAACATGCAGCCAAAAACTAATGTGCGTGGAGAAAAGAGATGAACACCGCAGAACCGTATATTCCAGAACCCAACCGAATAGAAGTAGAAACCGCTATAAAGAAATCAAAGAAACACAAATTTCCGTATGTAAACGAAATTCCGGCTGAGTTAATTTACCTGGAGGCGAAAAATTGTGGAACAAGATACACAAACTCATCCTCCTTATCTACAACAAGGAAGAACTGCCACAAGAGTGGAAAGAATCAATCATTGTTCCAATCCACAACAAAGGCGACAAAACTGACTGTAATAATTATCGAGACATCTCTCTTCTGTCATCCTATAAAATCCTTTCAAACATTCTATTAGCAAGATTGACCCCATACGCAGATGAAATTATTGGAGATTATCAGTGCGGATTTAGACGAAATCGATCAACTATCGACCAAATATTTACCATTCGCCAAATACTCGAAAAGAAGTGAGAATACAGTAGCCCGGTACATCAACTATTTATTGATTTTAGAAAGGCTTACGACTCGGTTAGGAGAGAAATATTATACAACGTTCTTACAGAATTTGGAATACCGAAAAGCTAATTAGATTAATTAAGGCATGTTTAAATGAATCCCAAAGTAAAGTCCGGGTAGGAAAATTTTTATCCATGAGCTTTCACGTCGAGAGTGGCCTGAAGCAAGAAGATGCGTTGTCGCCATTATTATTCAACTTTGCATTGGAATACGCTATAAGGAAAATCAAAGATAGCAACCAGGGCCTACAGTTGAACGGTATTCACCAGGTTATGCGTACGCTGATGATGTAAATTTAATAGGGGATGATATGAGAACAATAGAAAGAATTGCAGAGAAAATTAAATACATGGAAGTGCGTCGGGACAGTAACACGGCAAATTATGAATGCATTAAAATATTAAATAATACTTTTGGTAAAGTGGATACTTTCAAAAATCTAGAATCAATATTAACAGACGAAAATCATATTCATGAAGAAATTAAATATCGACTAAAAACAGGGAATTCTTGTTATTATTCAGTTCAAAATCTCTTGTCGTCGCGAATTCTGTCGAGGAATTTGAAGCTTAAAATATATAAAATGATAATCATGCCTGTTGTTCTGTGTGGTTTCGAAACATGGTAGCTTACTCTGAGGGAAGAACGTAGACTGAAAGTATTTGAGAACAAAATCCTCAGACGAATATTCGGATCCAAGAGGAACGGGAGTGGGGAATGGCGGAAATTTCATAACGAGGAACTACATAAATTATAAGGCTTACCAAACATTGTTAGGGTCATCAAGTCTAGGAGGCTTAGGTGGGCAGGACATATAGCCAGGATGGAAGAAAGTATGAATGCTTTCAAAGTGTTAGCGGTAGGACCAATCGGAAAACGACCATTAGGAAGACCTAGGCGCAGATGGGAAGACAATATTAAGATGGATCTCGCAAAAATAGGAATGCAAAGTAGAAACTGGATCCAGTTGGCTAAGGATAGAAGTCAATGGAGAGCTTTTGTGAACGCGGCATTGAACCTCCGGGTTCCATAGGCCATAGAGTTGGCTTACGAAGCATGAGTAGACGTCACACACAGTCGCACGCCTTCATTTTCATTAAAAATGGAAAAACCAAGAGAAACCAATTTCATCTCACTTTCCTTTGTGGCAGTCGGACACAAATCATCACACTTATCTGCAAAAAAGCACTTTTCAAATCGGATTATTGGGAGAGCCTCCAGTTCCAATGTTGGTGGGGACATGTCTTCCCATTTCCCTGGAATTTGTGTCCGTACCTACAGCTGAGACAACTTTCCAGCATGAGAAGAGGGGCATATCCTCCTCTGGCATTTATTGCAATTTGTGCCCAAGTAGCGGAGGTGGAATTAACACATATTGATGAGACTACTAAACGCACTACAGCACGAAGTTCAGTTTAAAATACTACAGAATACAATTCTTTTTAAAGGAAATGGAAAAGCCAAGAGAAATCAATTTCATTTCACATTCCTTTAAGGCAGTCGGACACAAATTATCACACTTATCCCAAAGAAGCACTTTTTATGTCAGATTATTGGGGGAACTGTCCCCCCAGGTCCAAGATTGGGGGGACTTGTCCCCCTCGTCCCCCCGGGATTTGCGCCAGTGGTGAGCTGGACTGTTAAAAAAATTAAATAAAAACAATAATGACAAGGTATTGACAACTTGTTACTTGAACTCCTTACACAGTTCAGCTTACATATGTGTTTCCATTGTAGGCCTACTTCTGTACTCAACTTATTTCTTTTTAATGAATATTACTATTTTTTCCACCATGCCCTTCAATTGTGCATATACTGCGTAACGTAAACAGTTCAAGACAGGTTTTGAAGAAGTGATGCCGAAATAGTTATCGAATAGATTATTTACGGATTATAAACAGCAACGGTTTCAGGGTGTGGCTTGGAAATTTCCTTTCCCCCTCAGAACTACAAAATCCCTACCGTAACATATATAAGTGGGCTACCAACTTTCACCCTGTATGTTGGACTCCTCGGGGTGGAAATCTAAAATAATGACTGATTGTAAATCTAAAAGAAATGCTGAAGTTTCTGAATGTATAGAAGTGGAACTAAGAGTAGTGATTGATAATTACAAGTTGTGTATTGAATTTGAAGAGAAATAAGGAGACAAATCAAGTAGTGTTGCTGAAACAATCCGTGAGCTCTAAACAGTGTTGGACTTGAAATAATGAGTTCTGTTTTTTGGCCAAACTTCTGTTCGTAATCTCTCGGAGTATTCAATACATTTTAGTAATTTGACCATCTAATTTAGTTAACAACATTTATTCCCACGATCTGTTTAGCTAACACACAGTTAGAACACCCCTTGAAAACTAAGAATTCAAAGAACTTGCGTATATAAACCCACACTTAGTACAGTACCAGATTATTTCCTAATTTCACACGGAAATTTCGCTCGCATTTGCTCGGCACCTCGTATGTCAGCCTTTGCTTCCGTTCTTCGCACAGCAAGAATACGTTTATGGTAATATTCTTTCAGAAACATTTAAACCGCTTTCTTCCTAGTGTAACAGGGATATTGCGGAGGCTTTTGCACATTATTTTAAGTCTGTTTACAATCATGAACCTGTGAGTTATAACACTGATGCTCTAATGTCACACGAACCTAGAAGTATATCACTCGATATTTTCCAAATCACTGAAATAACAATATCAGAAATAGAACATGCCATTAAAAGGTTGAAATCTAGAACAGCGTGTGGCCCTGATGGTATCCCACCCTACATAATAAAGGGAACTATTGATATCATAAAACATCCTATACATATACTATTAAACATGTCCGTAAAATATAATGTTTTTCCAGACCGATGGAAAGAAAGCTTGATATGTCCTATTCCAAAAACTAGCAATGCTAAAAATATAAAAAGCTTTAGACCAATTGCAATTCTATCCCCATTTGCAAAAATTTATGAAAATATAATACACAATCGCTTACTTAATCATGTTAGATCCAGTATCTCTGTATACCAACACGGATTTCTCAAGAATAGATCCACTTCAACTAATTTGACAATTATAACAAACTTTATAGCTTCAGAACTAGACAAAGGAGGGCAGGTGGATGTAATCTATACAGACTTTCAGAAAGCGTTCGATTTAGTTAACCACGACATTTTGCTTGAAAAACTAGCTTTTATGAATCTTTCTAAGCAAGCATTAGTACTTTTCACATCATACTTACGTGATCGTAAACAATCTGTAGCTTACAAAGGTCATATCTCCAAAAATTTTAATGCTACATCGGGAGTACCGCAAGGATCAAACCTTGGACCTTTATTATTCCTCATCACTATCAATGTCATAACTAAGCACATCAAGAAATCGCATACTTTACTCTTTGCAGATGACTTAAAATTATATACTCAAATTAAATCACTTGAAGACTGTAAAAACCTCCAGGAAGACTTGGAAAATGTAAAACACTGGTGACACGTGAATAAATTTAGCCTAAACATAACTAAATGTAAAGCTATTACATTTACTAGAAAAGGAAAATACATAAATTATGATTATACTATTGACGGTATAAATCTTTGTAGGCCGGAAACTGTTAAAGACCTTTGTGTTACCTTCGACCCAAAACTGACTTTCGCAAATCACATTGAAACTATTGCAAACAATGCTTATAAGAGTCTTGGATTTGTTTGTCGTGTAAGTAGAGACTTCCGTAGCCACATGACAATTTTGAAACTATATTATTCGTATATCAGATCTCAACTGGAATACGCTTCTGTTATTTGGACTCCTCATAATGGAAAATATATCCAAATGATTGAAAGAGTGCAGTGTAAGTTTTTGAGATTACTAATGTATAAAAAAACTGGAATGTACCCAGCATACATATCATACCCAGAACTAACAAACAATTTCAATATACCGACATTAGAGCAACGTAGGTATGTTAATGATTTAGTTTTTCTACATAAAATAATAAATAATAAAATTGATTGCATAGAACTAAGTTCTAATATATTTCTGCATGTTCCGACGTCTAGAACGAGGTTAAGCAATAGTAGTACCATGTACTGTAAGAAAGCACGCACTGACATCCTGTATAAATCCCCTTTATGGAGAATGAGCTCTCACTACAATAATATTGAAGAAAAGTGTGAAATGATAGACATATTCAATATGTCTGAAAAAATGTTTAGGAACACAATTTGTAGCATGATGAGCTGAGTTAATTAATGAAACAATAAAAATTTCTGTATGTTTTCTTCTGTAAAAATAATGATATTTTACCATATATGTAAACAAACACTGTAAATGGGCAGGACGCCTGTTGTGTTGTTTTTACAATAAATAAATAAATAAATAAATAATATGCATCACAAAGTTTTTGTGCATCACTAAGTAAGTGATTCGCGTAGGTAGTGGCGGATGCAGGATATGATCAAGGGAGGGGCTAAAATATAGTTTGCCGCTTTATCCAGTGTAAAAGATGATTGAAGCCCATTTTATCCAGTGTATACCTGAGAGTCAAGGGGAGCTATAGTTCCTATAGACCCCCTTGAATCTGCGCCTGCGCGTATGTAAGTGGCTATCCCACTGAATTCCTATCCAAGCGGCACTGGTTCTAATCCACACAGTTATGAAATTTTTAACATGCTTTAATTTCAATTTAAATCCATACTCAGTGTGACAGCCAAGATCTCATGTGGAGAAGGAAAGAGATATTTGAATGACGACATTAACAGGTAATTGGGGTAGGTCCATGAACAAAGATAAATTTAAACACTTATTTCCTTCTATTGTTCCAGATTTGATATTTTCAGTTAATTTCAACCATTTTCCAACTCGTGTGTAATCAGTGTTTTTTTTTCTCACATGCAGTATGTATTGAATAATACATTATACACACAACGAATTATAATGTCAATGATATATGGCACTTATTGGATGATACACTTCAAACAATAGATATTAATCTTAAATTGGACACATTTCCCATGCATCAACTACACAGCAAAAGCCTGTTTCAGTGCTTCACAGGATTATCAACTGTCATCCGCTGGTTGAAGTGTTGGTATAAAATGAGTTGCATCTGTCCATGTGTTTATAATAGCAGCAAAAGTACTGGACTCGACTTAATAGAGTTATAGCAGTCAGGAGGAAAATGTTTTTACTGTTGACTGTACAAACTAATAATAACAGCAATAATCTATTTAAAAACCAAATTATTCTCAGTCTATGGGCAATGCTAATTCTAAATGTTTGAAAAGACTTTTGGAACGTAGTTAATACACAACCTTAAGCCGGGATTTTAATAACTCATTTTGACCAAATGACATATTCTAGGGGAAGTAAGATATTTCAAAACTTGTCAAAAAATTTTTATTTAAATTAAGTATTATGTTAGAGTATCTTAAGTATAGTATGTTATGAGTTCTATCATTACACTTTAACTGAAGTCTGTATCCTAAGGAAAAAGGGGAAATTTTTCCATAAACCTATTCTCCCTGTGCGAAGAACGGGCATTTCCGCTAATGTTCTTAACAATAATATGTGCATCAAAACAAGTAAAGATTCACCAATGAGCAATTAATCGTTAAATTTAAGTACGCTAAACGGAACAATTGCATCGACATTGAAAAGAGCTTTTTCCACACGTTTCTTACAATGTCTTCAGCGTATGCAGTAAGTTTACTCATTGTATTTTTAAGACGTTACATAGCAGAGGTTGTTTGTTTGTCGAAGTGTCCGAATCACCGTAATGCATTCAAATTCTTAGTATTCTCCCACCGAGAATCGAACCCAGGACCACGTTCCACCAAAGACGAAAAGCGCTATCTATTAGATCAGCGGGAAAGGCTACATAGCAGAGGTATGCTAATACGCAGTCTAAAGGGGTTCTTTTTACCTGTGGCATGCATTCACCACAGACCATTTTCCTCCAGAAATTTCTACAAATCAATTTGAATTTCTCTGCCTATGCTCTTGAGTTCCTTCTTGGCTAAGCGGTTAGCGTACTCGCATTTGGCGTCGGAGACCCAGGTTCGATCCAGGCGGGAGCTCATGTGGTTCGGATTCCACGTTAATCAGTAGGTCCACATCTCATATAGCCTCGTTGCTGAAAGAGACGTTAAACTCAAAATCAACTCAACTTAACTGCTATGCTCTTTCTTACGCATATGATTGTCTCAAATTTTCTCAGATTAATTTTGCAGACTTCCAATGCAGAGTTGCTCCCTGCCACTCTCCCATCAAGATTGACATAGTTTTTAACTTCACTTCTACAAATCAAACAAATAATTTAAGTTTTGGTTCAAATTAAGCCACAAACATTTCTAATTCTATAAAATAATAAAAGAAGGAGGAGGAAACTTACCTGGAGAACACAACTATGGTAGTTAGCTCCGATAATATTTCACAGGATACTCTCTCTACGTTTAAGACAGGAGAACAACGTGATTAGTGTTCCGGAAGTAACGCTAGAGATGGCTCCAAAGACCTGAAATAACATTAAGAAAATTTAAGAGTTTGAGTTCAGTATTTACAGTACGTATACATATATTTTCCGTCGTTCTCGTACCTTCATATGGAATAAATAGTACTTAATCAATAAAAATAATTAATTTATTATCCTTACAAATAATTAATTTACACTGTAGGTTCAACAGGACTTGTAACTACAGGATAATATTGTTGCAACATTTACAATATGTTGCATACCATAATTTCACAAATTCAATACATTCTCAAATGATGCTCCAAGTCTGGTGTGTCTCTGTAATGGGGCGTTTACACTTAGTCGATTTGCGTTCGATTCAGTTGAATTGACGTCACTTTCAACTTAATCGACCGTGTAAACGGGACTTCAGCTTAATCGCTTGTTGATCGAAGACGACTAATCGACTGGCAACTGAATTAAAAGACGTTCTATTTTCTGTGGTTGAAATAATTAAACACATCCATCAATCTGATTCGGCCTAGTTGCTTCGATTTAGTGGCAAATGCAGCGAGTCGATTTAGTCGTGCGACTAAATCGACTAAGTGTAAACGCCCCCATAAGGGTGAGACGCTAACGTGCATAATTTCTGTGTGCGTAATCTCGTGTTCAATCACTGATGTGGATACTTGCATACGATAGTGTTTTTTAGATCCCGCTTTAAACAGAAGGTCCAGTTTTATATGGCCTCGACGCTGAAAAGATACAGTAAGCTAAATTTAAGGTCTTTTTCTTTATTTTAACTAAATTATTTGCTTTTCTTCTTCCCAACAATATTCACTGTTCCGTATCAAATTACACAGACTGAAAATAATTCAACAGATCCAAATTATTATAAGCATATTTTATTAATCTTAAATATGCACTAAAATAAGATACAATGAGTCTACCTGTCTTTTATTAAAAAATCCCAATTTTCAGTTTTCCTAGATTTAGTTTTTTTTTTCATTCATTAGGATAATTAGGAAAAAAGTCTTACTCATATTTAGATTTAAGCATTAATATTTGATAAGATCATATTGGTTGATGGCAGGCTCCGATTTCTCTGTAAATTTGGGGGGGGGGGGCATTCAGATGCAGAAGGTATATATATGAGAATTTTAAGACAAATTGCATTCAAATTATGCCAAATATTGTATATTCATAAATACAATAGGAAGCCCACATGAACTTTGAGGAGGGGGCGGGCCCCCCAAGATTGGCGTCCTTGGTTAGTGGGAAAGCTTAAAAAATGTTAAACATAATTAATTATAGATTTTAATCAAGTACAGTTTTAAAACCTACAATGCAGAGCTGGCCGATGGCTCTGATGCAATAAGTAATATATTTAAAATCGAGACTTGCGAGGTGTGTCCAAGGAGTTTGATCAAATAATATTCCGGCTTTTGATGAGAGTGCTTCACAAATATGTAATTGATTCTGTGGTATAGTTTATGCCTTAAAATAACATATTATAACGGACTGGGAACTTATTAAGCATTTCGCATGCTTAAGATTGTATATAACAAGGACTAAATTATATTAGTCTTTGTCATATTATTTTTTGATTTTTTAAAATAATAGAAGTTAGTCAGCACGTGACATTTCATAGCATGACAATGTATCATTGCACACCGCTGTAATTGTTTTGACATTTCATGCTGAGAAAAATGTTGGAAAATTAACTACCATATACACCCAATTTGGCTCCAACAGACTACTTGTTATTCTGAAAGCTGAAGTTATAGCTGAAGACTTCAAGCATTTACAGTATGTCAAACAACTACATCAATGCTATGATCTTGCTACAGAAGGTGCCATAGATCTCCCCACCCCCTAAAAGTTGCACATTTGAAGCTTTATATTAGGCTAAACCCCGCTCATAAATCTATGTTCAGGCCTCATATGAGACACGTTGACAGCAGCGCATTAAATTTTTTCTAGAATCAAAAGTGCAATATGTCTAGAAAAAGGGAGTTTGAAAGGCAGCGATTTTTTTCTTTTACCGGATTACCACTATACTCTTCATTTTGAATTACTCACAAACATGTTGGAGTCAGTGAAATGGTAACGTATGACGCATATAGGTACACACAAACATTTGATGCACTTTATGTCACACGTGTCCTACGATACTTTACCTTGTTATTAGAAATACAAAAAAATAAAAAAAAAACTGATTTTCTCAATTTAACGTCCCACAATTATGCCCTTTAGGCTAAGCAAGACGATGATTAAAGCAAGTGAATGATGATGGTAGAATGAGAAAGTGGGAGGGAACGGGAGTACATCGAGAAAACCCACGGACATGATGTTGTCCACAACAAATTTACTTGGTCGGGGATCGAACCACGGATCCCATGCACTAGAGATAAGTGCTCTACCACTGAGCCATCGTACGCCCTAATATTAGAAATACAGTGCAAACATACATTTATATAAATGAATTTGCTGTAACAGTATCCGATTACCTGTTTGTCTTTTATGTTAAACCATAGATATGCAAAGGGGAAGTTCAAATCCAAGCAAAGATCTATCATGGGCAATCAGTAGTTGATCAGAAATCCAGGTATTGAATGTTGCAGTACTGAAACGGGTGTGTAACTTTGATATCACTGAGACTTATTGTAGTTTTTCTTAGCTACAGAAAGAATGTCAAACCCGAAAAACTGTATTCGAATTCCAGAAATGTTCATCTCAATCAATTGCTTCCGAAACTATTGACGTGAGAATATAATGGCAGAAATATCCACTCTTGTGTCGATTTGCAAATATATCCGGCTAAATCTTAATTCACATGTTGTTAGTATTTTATGGATTGATATACCAAAATAATAATAATAATAATAATAATAATAATAATAATAATAATAATAATAATAATAATAATAATAATAATAATAATAATAATAATAATAATAATAATAATAATAATAATAATAATAAAAACTCAAAGTGGGTTGGACCAAATGGAATTAATTAGATTTTCTCCAGAAAGTCTTCTGGGAAATTTCCTTTCATAAACTTGTGGGAGAGTGTATGGCAAAAATAATGATGATAGTAAAGTTATTAATAATATGTTAAGCCTATTTATGTTTAAAGTTATTCCCTATAAATTCAATTCCCTTTTCTTTCAGGTTAGTATAAAAAAAAAAGTTAGTTTCAATTAACATATGTAAAACAAGTGTGGAATTTACATTAGCCTTTCTCCAACTTACACATGACCAAAAGTGCAAAACTCAGCTGTCTGCTTTTGTTCGAAAGCGAAGTTTCCTCGCATGGCTTAAGTAATTATTATTGCTACAAGTAAGTGATTAAAATTGCCTCTAAATAAGTGTTTTAATGTCGTTTTTAAGAACGGGGTTGGTCTTCCGGTTCCTAAAGATACGATTTACAGCAATTGTAACTCATGCATACAGATTAAGAAGAGAGAGAGAGAGACTTTATTCTTAAAACTTACAAAACAAGGATTAAGAAAGAAAGCTGTAAATTTTCCTAACTTTTTTTTCTTCCTAAAAAAGTTGTTTCTCACTTTAGAATACAAGCATTAAGAAATTATATTTCTTAGCTAATAGTTCGTAGTTTTGTTTTATGACACTTTTTGTCTACCCTTATTCTTTTCTCGTTGGCTAAAATAGTACGGGAAGCGTTTTTTTTTTAGAGTAACATAAGTAGGTTCTAAAACCGCCTCAAATTATACAAAACGATTGTATTTCTCCGTTTGCGCAATTATTATTGTTTTGTCGAAAGTAGAATTTTAATTGGCTTCTTTTGTAAAGAGATTTAACATTTGCATATTTTATATACATATTTATGACATGTTACAACTGGCCATTTGCTCCTCTTCCATTTTCTCTTTCCTTTCCTCTTTACTTTATGAGAACAAAATTATTTCTTTAACTGTCTAGACACATGATCACAAGCATTTACTAAGATCTATTTGGCAGGCGTATAGGGATGGGTACGAGCGAGTTCAAGTGAGTTTTCATTAAAACTCGACTCGACTCAAACAGACATCTTTGAGCTCGACTCGAGAACTCGGCTCGAAAAATTTCCTCCAACTCGTTTCGAATCGAGTCGAGCCAAAACGAACCAAACGCTGTGTGTAGTTTCAAGTACTTTCTTCCAGTATCCTACATAGACAATATAATTATTATCAATGATACTACTACTACTATAACATTATTATTATTATTATTATTATTATTATTATTATTATTATTATTATTATTATTATTATTATTATTATTATTATTATTATTATTATTATTATAACAACAACAATGTGTATAAACATGAAAGATAGGTGTTTTGTATCTGAATACTAAAAATCAGTTGACTCCTGACCTCGGTAGTCGTTAAATCTAGGAGGCAAGGACATTGTGCACGAGGTTCTGCGTATGAGTTCCGGAGAAGCAACTATCCGGGCTCAAACCAAAAATCATTAAAAGTTAGAGGGCGCCGACCACACATGTTCAAAACTACTTGGTCCGGGTTTAGGGATCTCAACGGCTCGAGTGGCTCTGTTCACAGCTCATTCCCTATCGAGCCGAGCCAAGAGCTCACCCACCCAAACCGACACGAGCCGAAACAAACCGAGCTAATGGCTCATTCCAATCGAGCCGGCTCGAAACGACGGCTCACCTGAGCCGAGTCGGTGCCTCATCTCAACCAAGCCGGCTCAAGCTGTTCGCTCAGTTGAACCGAGCTAAGTCGATTAACATCCCTACACGGGTTGGGCTTCTGCGTCGGCTCAAAACTTTCACCGCGCAGGGCTCAGCCTTGGTGGTGAGAACTACAGTATATACTTATGTTAGTGCCCACGACATTTGAGGCTGTCTCGTTATAAAAATCCATTGCCATCTTGTTAATCGAGACGAGACGAGATGCGAGCAGTGTCCCATCTTGTGAGCAACACTAAAAATATTCCACATTACTGCTTACATTTCTTATAGCTTTGGCTTTCCAGTCTAAACAGCAATGATTTCAAAACGAGTTAAAACGAGCTAAACGAGAGCCATTTATCAAAATCGACTCGTGTCCATCCCTACAGGCATATAATATGGTTATCCACCGAAGTTTTTTTTTTTTTTGTTTTAGTTTAACGTCCTACGATCACTGTATGTTCGGAGGCTAAGAGAAACGGGGATGGTGATGATGAACAAAATGGTGGAATGAAGCATGGTGGGAGGAAACAGAAGAAACATGAGGAAACACACGCACACATTGTTTATCCATCACATTGTTCACTTGGCATGCGATGATCGAATCAGGGGTCTCACGCACCAGTGGCAAAGGCTCGTAGGAATGGTACCGAGACCGAGGCCGAGAAGGTCTTTTATATATCTAGACGAGACCGAGACCGAGACGGACTTATATATACCGATACGAGACCTAGACAGACCTCTATAAATCGAGACGAGACTTGTGTCAGTCTTTACTCAAACTTTGTTTCGTTGCTGTGTTACATAATATGGCAACGGTTGACTGATGTACAGTGGCGTATTTAGGGGGTCATTATCGGGCTCAAGCCCCTCCCGAGATTTTTTTTTTTCATTGCACGTACAACACAAATGTTTCTTGCTCGTTCGTCAAACCTCTCTCGAAACAAAATCCACTACTGATGTATATAGCCTTCTATCTCTCTCTCTGTATATAGCTGCGGACCCAGAATATGATCAAGGGAGGGGCTAAACCATAGTTTGCGCTTAATCCAGTGTAAAGATAGCGTGATTGACGCAAATTTTATCTAGTATATACCTG
The DNA here is from genome assembly GCF_964235325.1 of Thermobia domestica. NCBI lineage: Eukaryota > Metazoa > Arthropoda > Insecta > Zygentoma > Lepismatidae > Thermobia > Thermobia domestica. Next base: position 175,784,124 of record NC_137462.1, read on the forward strand.
AGCGTCAAGGGGGCTATAGGGGGAGAATTGTTACAAAATTTCAGCATTTATATATATATATATATATATATATATATATATATATATATATATATATATATATATATATATATATATATATATATATCAAGAATGCTGAAATTTTGTAACAAGTTGTGTGAAATATTGAAGGGTAAATCCTTCTCGATACTCTGCAATACCACTAGATAAACAAACCGTGTTGCTAACGCAACATAAAATTGTATTTTCTCAAATTGTACTAGGTAATTTATTACCTATTTCTAATTTAGATATATACTTCTAAAAGACTTAGCCTAAATAATCATAATGCCATTTACAACAACTGTTATTTCAAACCGTTTCGGAGATAAAAAAAAAAAAAAAGACACATAGGCAGTGATTGTTATACTGCTTAAAATGACATATTTGTGTGTTCTTTTTAAAAATAATGATTGTTGCTTTCCTTTGCTTCTATAACATTACAACAATAGCTTTTTGTGGTTTTAATTACAAGTCGCAATTACATTATTTTAACCAGTGTTGCCCACTTAAATAAATTGCTAATTATTTTAAATATAGGGCAAATAACCTAGCTAACTGCAAAATGTTTTAAAATTACTCGTAATTTGTTTTATAATGCAAAAATATTTTCAAAACATGACATTTTTCATAGCCATTACTTATAATGGTCATTGCCGTTACTTATAATGTTAATGTCAAAGTTTTCGTTCCAGCAATACATGTCTGAAATTAAATGTAACTGATAAATTTTCAGTAACACTAGTTGTTTCTCCTAAGCCTTAGGCCTGGTGTACACTTTAGATTAAAACCACGCTTAATTAAAAGTTCTAATTACACCCTAATTACATTTCACTGGGTTTAGTTTGACCACCGACCACCTCGATCCATATAGCTATATGCAATTGTTCAAGGACCCTCCCTACCATACAGCTATATGCAATTATTCAAGGACTTACAGTTAGTAATACATATTGTGTTCATTTTTGGTTTGTTTTGTTTTAGCTTAAAGTCCCATGGTTATGCTAAGGAGACTAAAGGAGACGTGGAGCTACTGATTATAGTGGAATCCGAACCACTTCGGTCCTTCAACTTTATCTCAACCGGGAATCGAACTCGGGGCAACGCGAACCGAAGAAGTCAAGCATGCTAGCCGCTAGACTAAATGGGGATAATCACATTGTGTTGATTTAAATCATTCAGTCAGTGTAGCAAGATCCGAAAATCAAAAAGTAGAGTTTCTGTGCTCCGAAAGCAGCGGATTTGAACTATTTGTAGCCCAAATATATAGAAATGAATTATTTGGCAACTAATGACTGGTACTAATGAAATAACTTTAACATGAGCTGGAAAATGTGCTGGACGTATTGCAAGAAGAAATTATGATCGATGGGCGAAATCAACTCTAAACTGGATACCACGAAACAAAAACAGCCTAGGAAACGTCCGCATACAAGAAGGTGTGACGAAATCAAGAATCACTGGGGAGTAACCTGGAAAAGAATTGTCCAAGATAGATAGTTGTGGAGAAGACTTGGAAAGACCTTCATCCAACAGTGGATTGATAATGGTTGATTATGATGATGGTGATGATTTTATTATATCTGGATCACAGAGGTAAATTATTTCGTAATTTTACCTGAGAAGAGAAAACCGGTTCCTTAACCAAGATCTACAGTATTGTTTTTCAAACTGTATTAAGTAGTTTCAAACTAATACCAATAGAAAGAACATAGTCGATTAAAAAAAGCATTCTTAACTGAATTTCGATGAAAAAGTGACTTAGCATAGTCTACCTCTAAAGTTTTACATATATATATATATATATATATATACTAGGTAAGGTAGGGTAAAAATGGATCCAAAATTAAGGGAAGTCGTACAGTGAAAAAATATTTTTGACCATTCGATTTTTTATATTGCAGCAAAACTAACACTGTAAAAAATCGTTGTGTTATTTCAACGACATGCCTATGTGTTAACACAATTGTGTTAAAACATAACACAAACAGGTGGTTAGAACAACTCACTCTCCATTTGAAGTTGTGTGTCAAATACCGGTAGTTGAAATGACTAGAATCTTCGGTGTTGTTTTCTGCGTGATTACCAAATATGTTGGCCATCAAATTATGAAGGCTTATGTACTGAAGCTACAGTCAAACACAGTAGAAAGAAATACTTAAACAAATACAGGTTATCGCAAAATTTCAACGTGCAAACTGCGTGATGTGTTCTCAATTGTTTTACATAATGTTTCTGAAGAAATACGTCAACAGCGAGAAAGAAAACCGTATTACTGTATCACTTTTACACTGCACTAGAGCTCACCAGTCAACATCGGGGACTGTTTTCAAAAATGGTGGAAAACCAGTAGAAACACGATTAAGAGGCAAACATACGTGTACTATAAGCAGTGGTCGAAGTGAGAAAGTATGTGGTGGTATGCCATACCGCTTCTGGTTTTTCAGTGATGAAGGCATACCGTCTCTGGTTTTCCAATGATTAAAACATACCGTCACTGGAAAGTAGATGCTAAATACCTTTAATATATCGATTTTTATACACAGAAATTGGCGCATAGCCTTGCACGTAAAATGATTTTATTTCTTATATAGAAATAATTTCTCAGTTGACAACATCGACGTTTTCGCTATGTCTTTCCTGTCTTTTGTTTTTAAAATGAGGTGTCTTCAAAGAAGTTCACCTAGTTTATATTCCGATGTGCCATATTGAATTGCTTCTTTGTTATTGAGTATGGGCGGATTTAGGGGTTGTCTGCTGTGGGAGGCGGACCTTCCTGAGGTTTGGTATACCCCACAGTCGAGTGGGAGGACTTGGAGTTTTCCCACGGAAATTGTTAATAGCTTCATTCGGTTTTTGAGCATTTTCGTGTATAATTCTCTATAATACAACATAAGGGGATATTTTTATATTTTTTCAGAAACTTTTTGGCGGCAGTCCCTCCATATTCCCTCCCCCGTTACTATAGGGAAGCTCTCCAATGGTTTTCAGTCATTATGTAAATAGAAATGCAATCTTTTAGGCAACATACCCTCACTGCATTTCTACATTTAGATAGCCGGTATGTCAACATCATAATGAAATGTACTGCTTCTGCTGTTTTCCCACTTCGAACACTGACTATAAGAATATAGGTAAGAATTTCCTATCATTCTTGAACAAGTTGTTGGTGAAGGTTGTGTTTCGAACCATCAAGAAATACTTCACAATAAGTGTTGCGGAGGACGCCAAAAAAGTTTATGATTTTCTAAATTAAGTGTTCTGTAGTTTACTATTCTTATTTTAAAAGTAGAATCTTCGGTACTCGTAAGCATGCACACCACAAGCTTTTCTAACACAGAAAAATGATTTCATCAACACCGCACACGGAGTTATTTCAATACCGAAATAGGTGTCGTAGTAACACAGAACTGGAGTCGAGCTAACACCACAAACTGTGTTAATCTGGTGATCTGACTATGAATTTTAACACAGGGAGTGTTGAATTAACACCAAAACGGTGTTACTTATACGGCTTTGGCCTTGAATTATGACACAGATTGTGTGTTGAAACAATAAAAAAATGATGTTAAAATAACACATGGACTGTGTTATAATAATACATGACATGGTGTAATATTAACACAAAATAATTAACACACTACACACTGTGTTACTTTCTTTGTGTTGGTGCAACACCACCACAAGTAACACTCAACACTTCCCCACACTACCGACCCTGACATGGTGTCGAATCAACACCGAAAATACTAACACAGATCCGAATTTAACACCGCTCAACAGCGGTTGTGTGTTAAAAACGTAACACACCGCCTGTGTTACACGCTACCACCGCGGAGTCTATGTTGAATTAACACCGCATAATGGTAGTCACGCTGGAACCACTGCCCGGTGTTAAATTTGAGTTGAATTAACACAACCATTTTTTATTGTGTACGAAAATTAATACAAATAAAATTAGAAAGTTAAGTATCACTTGTTTTGGCTAGAGAGAGAAAATAGATACTAATAGCTGGAATTACCTATGTACTTATATAATACGTATGTCTATGTTTCGCAAGTAATTTTCAATTAATATAAAATTTCAACGTAATGAACACACGATTAGTTTTCTTGAATAAAGATCACATACACTGCTGAGAGCTCAGGAATAAGCTTAAGCTATGTTACGTCACTGGATATATGCTTATGTAATGCTCTACAACCTTATGAACTCGTAGGCTATAAGAAACAGAATATACTTAAAGTTAGACGCGAACTATGGAAACACCGGACTTTGAATCTAACTTGTTTGGTGATCCAACCCGAGATCACACATAAAAAAGATGAGTGTCGTAGCTCCCACCACAAGATTAAGGAAGTTCGTGTTATACTTTTACCCCGTCAATTAAACACGGAGATGTGAAACGGTAATAAAGCATTTGATCAATTTGAAACAAAATATATTGTAGTAATAATTTCCCGTATTTGTTAAGATAATGAACGTTATATTCTGTTTTTAAAATGACAGTGAAAGTAGAATGTATTGGATAATAAATGACAAGTTGTAAAATTTCAATCTCGGTACGATTAAATACCTTCGTGCTGCTATGTGTTGCGTTATACGTTAGGGGGAATTGAGTAATTCTGATTCAAAGGAAGGAAATAAACTACTGTATAGTACTGGAGTTAACTTAATAGAGTTTAATTGAGTAGGCAGTACTGTGACTATATGAGACAAAGTCTGTTGCTGAAAGTGAAATATGAGTTACTATTAGGGTTTTATCCCAGGTATGATATATCCACTGACGATTGATCTGCAACACACGCACGGAAATTGAATTGAATTGAATTTCAGTTTAGCGTCCCTTTCAGCAGCGAGGCTATATGAGACGTGGACCTACTGATTAACGTGGAATCCGAACCACATGAGCTCCCGCCGGGAATCGAACCCGGGTCTCCCGCGCCAAAGGACGCACGGAAAGCATTAGCGCTAGCAAATTACCTATGAAGAGGTACACCATACCATAATTCTGTCAAAAATGAAGGCAAAAAATAAGAAACAGAAACGACAGACTGTCTAATAATACTTTCACAATTTTAATTTCACACTATTTTTTCGAGACTTTCGAGACGAGATCGAGACGGTGATTTTTCACTCGAGACGAGACTAGTATTTATCAACCGAGACTGTACAAAATCTCGTCTCGTCTCGTCTGGATACCATCATTAAAGGCTGGACCACTGAGCCACTGTCTATAAAGCTGTTTCGCCACTTGGTATTCACAGAACACAAAACACATAACGAAGACTTGATGTACTGACAATGGTCAATTGATTAAACTTAGTATACAAAGAGGCCTTAAATTAAAAAAGGAAGAAACAATATTTACGTGGGTTATCCAAATAAAATTAAGAAATAATGCATGGAGATGATATGCGAAAGTGCATCAATCAAATGAAACTTGTATGCAGAACAAAGTAGTTAAGAATTAAGAAAACATGCACGAAGGACAATCTTTCAAGGCATCTTCAATTATAAATACATTACCACTGTTTCTTCTGAAATTGTGCTTCATTTGGAGTTTAGCGTCCCATTCAGCACCGAGGCTTTATGAGAGGTACAGCTACACCTTAATGTGGGATCCGAACCACATAACCTTCCACCGAGAATCGAACCTGTGTCTATCTTCTGAAACGTTTTCAATACATAAAGCCTTGTTCTCCCGCACACTAATGTGTTATGTTACTCAAAAAAACTGTTAAGATCAAACCGCAAACGTTTTTTTTTTTTTTTTAAAAAAAAAGAAAACATTAGATTTAAAAGTCAATTTTATCAATCAAATGCAGATGAACTCTGTAGCATCTTTGGTTTGTAACTGGAACAACCCACATTCAAATCCTATGGCGTGATGAGGATTTTCTCTGTTTCATAACATAAATACTTAAATTTTGATTGCTTGATCGACTTCTTTCCAAAATTTCCTACACTTAACGCTTTCATCCAGTCTAAAATAGCCGAATAAATGGCATTCTGTATATTTTAGTCAAGCTATATTGGCTAGTACTTTAAAGAAAGAAATGGATAATGAAATCTTATTTTATTACAGTAAAACGTGTCTTTAGCGGAATCGAACGGGACTCGCAAAAATTTCCGTTAAAGATAGGTTTCCGCTTAACGAAGATAGACCTATGAAGAAAAAAAGATAAAAGAAAAGAAAAGAAAAGAAAGAAAGAAAAAAGAAAGGTGTGTATATAATGGACATACCAAGATAAAATATGCTGTATGTACACTCATGTCCAAAATTATTGTCGCATGTGTATAAATATGTTCTTGTAGGAATATAATTTCATAACGAATTCTCCCGGTATTTCTTATAATGTTAGTATATGTATAATCGGCAAAGACGTGTGGAAAATTTCATGTCAAAAGAGCAGTAAATAAGAACAATAAAACGAAAATAAAACTTTCTTGTTCATTTAGCAACATTTTGTTTTATTCATATTTATTCTCATTTTCGTATTTATAATTCTTTCCCTATGAAATTTACCACAAACATATTACATTTACCGATTATACACATAGTATCAGTATTAAAAGTACCCTTCAAAATCATTATCAAATTATATTCTTACAAGAAGGCAGTTATAGATATGCGACAATCGTTTTGGACATGAGTGTACCTTACTCAATTTACAGTATTTATTGCTACTACGAATTAACACACGCAAAACTTACAATGAACAGAAAGAAAACTATACGAATGTTAACTTTATTTCTCCCGTAGTCAAAGGTGTTTTCTGTATACACTACTGCATATCTACTTGACTTTCCACAAACATTTTAATCTGAGAAATCACACTAAATTTATCATTGTCATTTTGGTGTAAGGCAAATTATTACGGTTTCTTTAAACTTTTACCAGCATTTTAAAAAGACTTTACCCTACACTCTTCTTGCAGCTGAATGCCATATTACTCTTCTTAATCTACCTTCCTCTACCTCCTTTGATATTTCCCGTATAATTCTCAGTTAAGACATCTAGATCCATCCGTTGTGTCTTTTTCGGTTTGCACATCAGTATCTGTTTCGCGAGCAACATAATTGATTGTATTACTTCTCAATGGATGTCTAAAAACTTTATAAATGCTGCAATCTGGAACTTGATTTTTCCCGTTAAAAGGCATAATTTCATTTCCGTTGTCCGCATAACACAGTTCCTGTTTAATGAAGGGAATTTAACACGTCTTTCAATCCTATAGAGTAACTTGGGTAAAGATGCCCCATTTTTTCACTATTACCCATTTTCCACTCCTGCAATTGAGGTGAGATTGTTGAATTTATGACCAATTAGAAGATTGATGTCTTGTTTATAATATCTCGACAGACAATCTTATTATAGTAAATTTAAGAACCATTTACAAAAATAAACCATTTACAAAAACCTTCGAGTGGGGCGTCATCGGCATGCATGTTGAGGAAAGATGTCCCTGTTTCACAATTTAAAAAAAAAAATGTATTTATAAACATCATAGAAGCAGCCAATTATGCTTTTGTACTACAAATATTACTAACTTTAGTTTCTACTAACTATCTATCTAATTATAACGAAAATTTTCAACAAAATGACATATATTCTCCATGTATATTTTCTAAATCCGTTTGTAAGCAATGGAAAAATAAAAGAGAAAAAGGATTTGTGGACCTTACATTTTATTATCATTTGTTCATTATTTTCAAACTTGGATTCTTGCGACCACAATTAATGCAGTGACAGGGGGCGCTGTGGTTCAGTAGTAGAGCGTTCACCTCCGGTGCTTGGTTCGATTCCAGCTCGCGCCCTGTGGACCTTGTGGTGGACAAACACCGTGCTCGTGGGTTTTCCCGGGATTATCCCGTTTCCTCCTACTTTCTTCATTCCACCATTTCACTCATCTCCCATCATCACCGTATCCTTTAGCCCAACCGGCATAACCGTGGTACGTAAAACTTAAAGATTTCATTTTAATGCAGTGATATGCAATGAATCTACAGTTTAAATCCAAACCATCATAATCGTTCAAATTTTCCAAGCCGTTCACACTGGTAATCGAACCCGGGACTTCATGCACCAAAGGGACACATACTAGCCACTAGACTAGAGGGGAGGACGGCTTTCTTTTAATATGTAAAAAACTGCTCCCTGAAAAAGTAATGCTTTCCCTTATAACAGCTTGCTAGCTACAACACTAGTACACCTATGATGATATCTGATTTAATAGTGGAAATGCTCTTCATTTTGCACTGCAGTGAAGAGATATTTGATTCATCCAGAGATTTATCTTTTCAAAATAATTCAGCCAGAATTGTGACAAATCAAGTGTGTGGCAGAACTCCTCTCTTAAGGATAGTTTTTTGAACAACCCTCATACATATTCAACTCGCACAAATGGCTTAAAACTCAATCTGTGCATATTCTTTTGATTCAGCTTGCTATCCAATTAGTGTCATATAGATATATGTGAAATTCATTCAGTCCAATATTAATCACGTAAGGAGCGAATAGAAAAAAAAGTTAATAAATAGAATATTACATCATTGAAAGCAGCAACCCGGCCAGGAGACCAAGCCATGGCTCCAAAAGGGAATTTACCGTTTGCTTCTAAGTGAACAATTAATTACAGGTTATTACAGAACAATTAGTGTTTCATATTCAAACCAAACATTGTTTAAAACATAAGGAACATACAGATCCTTGCAACACGTCATAAACTGGTTGTCTCGAACAGAAATCTTAAACCTTTAGTGTTATAAAGTGGGGCATCTTTGCTTCGATTTCACTGGGGCAACTTTCCTAATTTTGAAGCAAAGACGCCCTAATCGATCATGTGACATACTAGTGGAAGCAAGAACACAACAAAGCATATTAGCGTCTGTAAAAGACTGAAGTTCTTAAGCAATTATGTTTTATTCATGTACTTGTATTTAATTACCGTCAAGAGCATTACTATGTTCCACTGTTTGAAAATAGACACTGAAATAAGAGAACTTAGCTTTTGTAAACAGGCCTGAATGAAACCAGCTTTTTTCCCCGATGTAACTTCCACGTATATTTACTCAAGACTGTGTACCCTTTCACTTGCATGGCAAGTGCTCTGACCACGAGTCACAGTCCTTGAGTATTCTTTACTCAGTGGGGCATCTTTACCCAAGATACTATATTCAAGGGACCGTGAAATATTTCCGTTTAATAAAGAGTCCGTTGAAGGCAGCTTTTAATTGGGATGAATTCATTTTCTTCCCTTAATCTTTAACTTTACACAATATTTTCCACTGGAAGGCCTCGTCGAAAACACACGACACATTTAATGAAAATCAAGTAATTTTTAAAGGAAAGTTTTCGGTTATCGTTAGCCACTTTTCTAACATGAGGTAAATTCACTCGTTGTCTGTAATTTGAACTCCAAGCATTAGGAGTAAGTAAAGCAAAAGTAAAAAGCTTCTGTTTTAGATATGTATTTGTCGATGTCTATCTGACGATCACTTTTGTAAAATTTACTGGACTTTCATAAAACGTTGCGTGCCTTCCTTTGACGTTTAGCATGTAGGACTATTATTTGGTTAACAAGAAAGGAGTAAAACAGAAATCTGCACATATGTAGAAAGTGGTAAGAATTTTTTCTACGATAAATTTCGTTTTAAAAATTTAAATCTGAAAAATGCAGGATATTCTTTTTTTGAGACTCAAATCATTTCTAATCTCATTTCTTCAGGGTTGAACTCAAAAAGAAGAATAAATATCCTCTATCTCAGAGAAAAGAAAAAAAATAGTTACACGTTATATGGTATTTTAGAAAATTTCCCCGGCTTTCATGAAACACATCGTGTTTTTACTTTGAGATTTAAGAATTACAGTACCTTTACCGATGTATTTGAAATCAGTCACGAGTAATGCGGTGAACTTTCCTTAATCTCTGAAAGGATAGACACGTTAACTATTCCAAATGAAGTGTGCGCGGAATCACACTAACTTTATCCCTCCAATTAAATAATAATAATAATAATAATAATAATAATAATAATAATAATAATAATAATAATAATAATAATAAATAATGAAGTTCGTACAAAGAAGACTTATCCCCAAGAGTAAGTTGTCCCTGGTAGATTTTTACATCAGAAATCACACCACATTGCAGGAATTGTAATTAAACGTGGACAAAATGGCATAAATAGTTTTCGAGAAAATTATCAGAAAAACTCATACTGAGCACAAACTACCTCCTTAAAAAATGAGAAACCACTTACGCAACATTGCATTTAATGAAACATTTATTTATGAAATACGATAAATTGCCTAACGAGAACCCATCTCCCCCTCCCCAACAGCAAACAACTCCTTCTTCATTTCTTATGAGAAATAACTTATACCATATTGTTGTTATTGGAATATGTATTTATGTAATAACAAAACCGCTTTATATATATATATATATATATATATGTCTGATGAAGGATATGTTAGACATCCGAAACTGTAACACATTATAGTTTAAAATGGAGAATCTTATAAAAACTTGAAATACTGAATCTATATCAAAAAGTCATTATTCGCTATCCCTTACGTTTTTGTACTATGGTGATAACTGTTGACACCGGAAATGGTTAATCTAAAATATTTCCGGCTTGAATATAGGGTTAACGGAGGATGAAGGATCAATTGCAAAAATTAGCGTCTCGATGTTCCTTACCGTTCTTGCTCTGTGGAAATCCGTTTTGAAATCGGAAGTAATGGTAAATTTCAATCACTTTCGGTTTTAGTAGAGTGTTGCGGGCTATGATGATATGTTCTCTTGAAACCCTAAATCTACTTTAAAAAAATGTAGCTATCTATTTCCATTTTTGCTCTATTATGATAAACGTTGAAACCGGGAATGGCAAAAATTCACACACTTTCGGTTTATAAAGAGGTTAAAGGAAAAGATGGAACCTATTCTTGTGACCCTGAATCGATTATAAAAAAGAAAAAGAAAGAAAGAAAACTCGTTATCTCCATCGTTTTTTGCTTTATGGAAACCAATATTGGAACTGGAAGTAGTTGTAAATTTCAACCACTTTCGGTTATGGTAGGGTGTTGCGGGTTGTGATATGTTCATTAGAGACCCTGAATCGATTGCAGAAACTTCTTGTAGATATCTATTATAATTTTTGTTCTATGGCGATAAGTGTTGAAACCAGAAACTGTTAATCTGGACCACTTCCGGTTTGAAATGAAATGAAATCTTTGACTTTTACGTTCCATGGTTATGCCGGTTAGGCAATAGGAGACGGTGATGATGAGTAATGAATGAAATGGTGGAATGAAGAAAGTGGGAGGAAACGGGAGAACCCCGAGGAAACCCACGCACACGGTGTTTGTCCACCATAAAGTTCACTTGGCGAGGGCTGGGATCGAACCCGGGACCCCAAGCACCACAGGTGAACGCTTTACCACTTTTTTTTTAAGTTAACTGACTCACCGAACGTGCCTCAGAAACTTGAACTACTTATTACTAATGTTACTTCCTTTACTCATTTTACCTTGCTTTTCCAATGATCTAGAACGACAGGGATACGGACACAGAAACATCAAGGACACTTAAAATCACAAAGGCTCTCCCACTGGGAACCGAACCCGGGACACCCCGTACACCAAAGGCGCACGTGCTAGCCACTAGACCAGCAGAGAGGGCTACCACTGAGCCACCGTGGCCCCCACTTCCGGTTTGAATATAGATTTTTATGGAACATATTTTTTGGGATGCTGAAATTGGAGATGGAAAATCATGGCTGTTACCAGAATAGAAAATGGAAGAGACTCTAATGATAGGATCAATGTGTTGAGAGATAGGTTGCTAACCAAGAAGTGGATTTGTTTCAGTACATTGTTGCTGTGTTATATTGTATCCATATGGGTGTTTAGCCTACGATTTGTATGTGTAAGGATAATATATTGTTACTTCTTTAAAGTGTAAGTGCTAGATTTATAACTGAAATAGACATGTACAGTCCGCAGTCCGCAGACCAAGTCTTTTGCTCCAAAATAAGTGTGCAGGGGAGGACATTGAAGTTTCTCTTGGCGTGCTACGTGCCACTTAGACGTCATGTTGATTTCCTGTTCTGTTAGGCGTAGTTTCACAATAAACTTACATGCTCATGTTGCAGGTTTTTTGCTGCGGACTGTACATGGAATACGTATGATTGTAGATTATATTTTTGTTAGTTGACAATCTGAAACGTCAGTTATAACTGAACTGCTCAGGGTTACCGTTATGCCTAGCGGTAATCGGAGAGTAAGAGTATAATATAAATGGAGAGCAAAGATATAGTATAAAATTGCTATAGTACTCGGAAACAGTCAATTCTTCTCTGTAGATGAAGCTTTCTATTTGCTAGGCGAAATTAGAATTAGGCCAATTCTCACTTTGCCTAAAATAGCGGACGAATTTTTATCTGCGATTGACAGCTGATAAAATGTTAGGCGAAGTGGGACGAAATATTTTATCTTATGCTCAGTGGCACACTCAACGTAATATTTCTTCTTAATATAGAGTTTTTCTAATTAATATCAGCTTCATACCAAAGTCTTTTGACTTTTTTTAAAAAAAAATCTTTCAAAGCAGTAGTATGATTATGTTCGTCGAAATTTTAATATTGTCTACCAAGAAGTTTCGATATTACTTCAACTTTTCACCAAGCTTGTAATCTTGGCATTTAGTAAACATGCTCCCAAATTTCTCCTGTCCTGATAAATTATATTGAACAATATAGGCCATCAAAGATACGTTATAGCCAGGCGGCGCTCGTGAGGAAAGTCATATCGGTAAAAGTTTTATCGCTTCAAAACAAGGGAAGAAAAGTTACACATTTTTAAAATTCTTGTACAAGAATTAGAACAGTAACTATCCTTTCTTTCCTTGATATGACGCGGTATAATTTTAATTTGTACATATGTATGTGACTTTCCTTACGTACCGCCTCAGGTTGTACCTATCCTTAACTTCATATTATAGTTTATATCCTTAACTATTCTTAGCCTCTTAGAATCTGATGCTGAAATTAGAATCTCTCTCCTCTCTTTTAATTTCTACCTACCACCAATTACATAATGTTCCAGTACGCAAATTCGAGACGTTGTCCTTGGTAGTGGTTTATAATTTCTGGTACATAAAACACATTTATTTGAGTGGATTCTTGTTCCAAAACATCCAAAATATCTCATATGCTCACACAACTCGTCTCTCTCGCATCGTGGTAAAGAAGAAAAGTAGAGTGGAAAGAAAGAGCGAGAAATAGATACGAAATTTGATGCGAAAACTCATACAATGGCCACGCTGAGTACTCCCTCTGTTGGCAAGTTTTGTCTAAAAATGGCATGCACTTGAATTTATTGCCAGCAGTAAAACGTCCAATAGAGAATTTTATTACTTGGGTCGAGGATTACGAGAGAAACATAAGGTTTTGGGATGGGGAAAGGGGTACAGAGGGGTGCGGTGACGTCAAGCAGAACATAAGTAAATCCCAAGGCAAAATATTCACGGCTGAAGAGAGAGAGAGAACACAGATATGTCTTTAGAACATCTAAACTTTAAAAAAGAAGTATCTCGCTACTATATTGCATAATGTGATTCCTTCGGAAATGGAGGGAAAGATTGGATCTATGTTTTTGCCCGTAACTACTGGCAATTTGTCTACTGATATCATCTCAGAACAAAGATTTTTGGAGAGCATACATATGTACATTCATAAAATCAGAAAAGAAAGACCAGACTGCACGCATGCAAATGAACACCCATCCCCAAGCCAATACCCGAAAGATAATGTTAAGAAAAGACAAAATAATCTTACCTTGTTATAGAAGCAGTAAATGAAGTTCAAAATGTCAGCTATATACTCTGGAACAAAGTTTATACAGTATATCATTTACGCGAGCGCTGATAACTTTATTATCTGCTTAAAATCAATTACTTTTTTTTATTTATTGCTTGTAAAATTAAAACAAAACAAATACACAGAAAAAAGAAGCAAAATGAAGTCATGAAAATTTATTACTTGAATTAATTTATGGGAGTATTCGTCGTGTGTCTTACTTGTGTCTGTAGGCAGACAACACACGATAATGGACACCATCAAAGTTTAGGTTGTGTTTATTTCTTTATTAACTAACTTCCACATAGAGAGAGCTATTAATTCCATTAACCCTGGAAACATTAGCAATGGAGACTTGAAATGAATTTTTACGAATTAAATTGTCAGGGTTTAGGAATATTTGGACATAAACTACGCTTTGTTACTTGGTCTATTATTATTATTATTATTATTATTATTATTATTATTATTATTATTATTATTATTAGTAGTAGTAGTAGTAGTAGTAGTAGTAGTAGTAGTAGTAGTAGTAGGAGGAGGAGGAGGAGGAGGAGCAACAGCAGCAGCAATAAAAAATTATGAAATGTTCAATTGGGTCTATGCTAAATTTTGTATTTGAATTGTAATTAATATAGTCTATGGAAGTTCTTTTCTCCTTCATTTCCAAAACTATAAAAAAATATGAACCTGAAAATAATAATAATCATTTTAAAATTCTTGAACTCTTGAATTCATTTCTCATTCAACAAAGATACTGAAGATATCAATACAACTTTATGCCTATTTATAAATTTCAGCACATTTTCTCAGTACTGAAAAAAAAAATCGTGAATCGTCGTAGTTTTCAAAATCAGGCCTTTCCGGTAACAAATCAATAACACTAATCGTAACACGGGGTTTACAGTTGTTCAATGTATAATCCATATATATTGGGATTCGATACCAGTCTGCGATGAACTTCTGCTATTCAGGGCACGAAATTTCAGGTCTGCCAAAGGCACCCACCACGCCCAAGCCATGGAACCTAAACCCAATCTACTAATATTTAATTAGTTTCTGAAGAACCACGTCCTAACTTTTGTTGAAGACCAATGGCATACCGATTGATCTTTCATACGAAACCCGGATGGTAAGTTTGGAACAGAGACAATTTGCAAAGGGGTCTATTCAACATTGATATGGTATCTTGCGCTTGAACTTCAGAACTTAAGACAGAAACATTATCTGCGAACAGTTATAAAGATCATTGCATGTGAGTCCATATCTAGTTTTTTCTTTTCTTTCTTTCTTTTTTTTTTTGATTGAAAAATTTTCCCAATCGCGGAAGATAACTCGTCATTCATTGATTTTTTTTTTAATAAAGCAAATTTTTATTATAAATAGACACTACATTTACAACATAGATAATCAACTGTCTTATCGATTAATTTACTTCCTCAAACTACATTTAGCAATAGTTTTACTACACGTTTATTTGAGCTAAATGGCAATTAGACTCTTTTGAAAATTTTACAACCTCAAATTTGAGGGCCTATAACACAGGCATAGGCGCCGACTTGAAGAAAATATTGGGGTGGCCAAAACAATGAATAAATATATCATCATATATAGCCGTTTTCTATCAACCGCTTGATGACCCCCCCTCCCCCCGCAGTTCTTGGTAATCTGCATCCACTCCGCTGCATCCAAATTTACGACCTAATGCAAATTTGCCTAAAGGCTTTAAAACAAATACAAGTTCAAAATTTGGGAACTTCACTGCAAGTTTGCGCTCACATTGATCTTCACTTGTCATATCAGTGCTGCCTAGTGTAAAATTTCCGGAAATTTTGAACCGGCTGGTAAAAAACCGTTTTTCCCGGTTTCTTTACGAAAAATTGGGAAAATAAAAAAATATTTGTATTAAGTTAGTTTTACTAGTAATGGAACAGTTATTTTTTGAACGCATGAAAAATGTAAATTTCAATATTGTGAATATTTTTTTAAAAAAAAAGAAGCATTCTAAAATAAAACTTGTAATTATTCTTGAAAATTAATAGTATGCACTCATTTCCTTTATGTGCCTTTTAGTCGTTTACTCCTGGTTGTGCATTAATTACAGAACTTTTACAATTGCATACACATCTACTATCATGAAGCGTTTCTGTTGCAACAAATAGGGCTCTTGAATGAAACAGTTCTTAATATACTCTTTGATCTGGTGAAATTTTGTTAATTTTAGCTATACCACTTCTTAAAACAAAGAGCAGTAAGCAAATTTCATTAATATTCGTGCACTAAGACATATAATTATTATTTAATATTCAAATACAGACATTAATATAAACTTTATGTGCAATGTAAACAAATACCTGTTTTCTAATGCGACAAATTATCTACATATATAAAACGAAAGTGACTATATTTGCAACTTAACAACTCTTGAACCTCCAGACTGATCTCGATAAAAAAAAATTCAACATAGATGAAGTTCGGGCCTGGGATGGATTCGAGACCTTTGAAAGTGCAACTTGGAGAAAGTGCGGATATATATTGAAAATTACCGATCTTAGTGTCGAACTCATCGTTTTCGAAGTTGCTGAGATGAACAGTGATATTTCCGATGCTGTTTAAATAAAAAAAATCAGGCCCGCAACTTAAGGGAGGGGGAGGGAAAGGGGAGATGTATTTATAAAAATGATTCAAAATGGCCGATATCAGTGTCGAATCCATAGTTTTCAGGGTCGCTAAGATGAACAATGACACTTTCGATGCCGTTTAAATCCAAATATATGCCCGCAAACTGGGGGAGGAGGAGATATATAAAAATGATGCAATATGATCGATATTGGTGTGAATCCATAGTTTTCAGGGCCGTTGAGATGAACAGTGACATTTCCGGTGCAGTTTAAATCAAAATTCAGCGCCGCAACTTGGGACAGGGAAAATGGGTGGATATATCAAAATGATCGAAAATGGCCGATATTTGCGTCGAATACATAGTTTTCGGGGTGGCTGAGATGAACAGTGACAGTTCCTATGCCGTTTAAATCCAAATTATGCCCCATTAGTTACTCATAATGGGGGAAAATGACATGTAAAAGTTTTCAAATGGAGTAAATAAATACAAATACAAATACAATACAAATACTAAAAATGACTAATACTAGTATCGAATTCATAGTTTTGGGGGTTCCTAAGTTCATTGGTGACAGTTTTGGTGCTCTTTATACCCAAAATGAAACGCATTCTCGCCGTGCGAAAAACGGGTATTTTGTTAGTCTTTAGTAATAACGAACGGAAATTTCACATGTTAAATTCTTTAATATATTTGTCGCTGCTCAAATTTACGCACTTGTGCGGTATATGCGTATATATATAAATTACATCCTCTCTCTTTTTGAGTTGTTCGAAAAATATAAGTACAAATAATAAAGAGGGAATTTCATCAGAAATCAGAAAACTAAAAAGTAAAATTAAAAGCTGTTACTTTAAATATTTCCTGCTAGCGTAATACGTTATATACGTATATGCTGCAGACACGTTACAGAAAATAAGATTGGTATCAGGCGAAAAAATAGTTTTTAAATTATATTTTCTGGGTTTTGCCAATATTTCCAAACAAAAGATTTTTTCTAATGGGTTCAAAATTTCCGGAAATTTTACACAGCACAAGGACAATACGTATCTCCATAAATTGTACAGGGTGTTTCAAAACGACACCGACAACGTTTGGGAGGTGATTCCTTTCACGAAGATAAGAAAAAAAAGTATAGACCATCCTGGGTGCACAAATGCTTCCTTTCGGAGTTATAGGATGCCAAAAACATGAAAAAATGAACTTGAAAGGTCCATAGCTCCAAAAATATGGGACCTACCGTAGTCGAGTCAAGATTTCACTTAAAAACTAGTATGTGCCCTATCCAAATATCCATGTTTCAGAATCTTGTGGTACTTCCACAACAATTTTTATAAAGGCAGTTGCAGAGTACTTCAAATTATATGCCCGTAGCCAAACTCCCTCTTTATAAATTGCTTCGTGAGTACCTTAGCATTCTGAAACATGGATTTTTGGATAGGGCACATATTAGTTTCTAAGTGAAGTCTTGTCCCGACTACGATAAATTCCATAGTTTTGGAGCTATGGACCTTCAAAGTTCATTTTTTTCATGTTTTTGGCGCCTATAACTTCGAAAGGAAGGATTTGTGCACCCAGGACGATCTATACTTTTTGTCTTATCTTGGTGTCAGCAATCCGCTCCCAAACGTTGTCGGTGTTCCGTGTTCTTTTGAAACACCCTGTATATTTGATTTTAATATACTGGTATTAACTAGAATGATTCTGGCCCTGTTATTTAATACTTTCCTGCCATAAAACGGTAACTTTATAAGATTACTTAAGATAATTTAAATACGTCTATATTAATTATTCTAACTAGGATTATATTTTAGGATCTTTTGTTGCCATAACTCCATTCTATCACGGTGCAAAGGAATGGTACAAATATATTTGTTGCCACAAAATTTTCCTATTCTAATACAAGAAACATAACTACTCAATGATCTTAATCGTAAACTAGTAAATATCAAATAGTTTTCATTTTAAAAGCATAATGTAGTAAAATATTCGAAAATTTCAATTTTTCCCAATTTTTCCGTTTGTTTCCAAGCTCGGGAAAAGCGGTAAAAAAAACTTTTTTTTTTTTACCCAAAATTTCCGGTTTTTCCAGGCCTTTATAATACTAGTGCTGCCAGAGTGTTGGTTGAAGCTTCAGTGCTCCATTCTACACAGTTTTGAAAATAGCGTTTTTTATCGAATAAAAAGATTCTTCCTATATTGAATTAAAAGCACGACGAAGTCTATGACAGAAATTCTTGCTCCTCTTTGTTAATTCTTCCTCGACTGGATTATATTGGAGGGGCGAGGACCCCACCTATAAATATTGGGGGGGCCAAAAGTGTCTTGCCCCCCAAAGTCGGCGCCTGAAAAATTTTCCCAATCGCGGAAGATAACTCGTCATTCATTGATTTTTTTAATAAAGCAAATTTTTATTATAAATAGACACTATATTTACAACATAGATAATCAACTGTCTTATAGATTAATTTACTTCCTCAAACTACATTTAGCAATAGTTTTACTACACGTTTATTTGAGCTAAATGGCAATTAGACTCTTTTGAAAATTTGACAACCCCAAATTTGAGGGCCTATAACACAAGAACCAAATAACTACAGATCAAAATTTACCGAGTGAAGTAGCTCAAGTGGTAAAGCGTTGGCTTCGCATTCGGGAGAACGTGGATTCGATTCCCGCTGCCGAGCATCCTGACTAGGTTTTCCAGGGTTTTCCTCAGTCCTACCAGGCAAATGCCGGGATGGTACCTACTAAACAGGCCCAGGCCCGACCTTCCCAAATCCTTTCCATTGTTGTTGTTGTTAGATATCCAGTACAAAATAGCCTCAGAGCTGTATCTGGTGATTGTTAAATAAATAAATAAATAAATATGCATACTAAGGTTCTCAAGGTCCAAATTTGGACAAGATCGGATGAGTTTCGTCGACTGCGTACGAATGCGGTTCCCAACTGACCCGGTTTGGGCGAAATTAACCAGAAATCTTATGTTTTGTCCGCGAGATTTTTTTTTTTTTTTTTTTTCATTGGGACAGTTAAAATTCCGGAATTCAATCTTCTGTTTCTTGAGTAATGACTATACGGTACGTTGGTTACACAAATAAATGAAAATAACTATTGCAATTGCAGATCTGAGGAAAAACTTCAGCTAAGGTAACGATGACTGATTTTGCCAGCAGGAACAGTTGTAAGAAAAACAATTGGCATTTCTGTCTTTTCCATGTATGTTCATGGAAGGTTTTTCCCACTGAAATCATTCACAAACAAGAGATTTAAAAAAAAAAAAAAAAGATCCAAAATATTGTTAATTTGCTCCATCCCAGTAACTATGACTTTTTTTTTGAGTGGAATATAACATAAGTAAAAGTTACTTTTATCTGTTTGTAATGACGATAATGATACTTTTGCGAAATGTTTGGAAATCTAAGTGTATATATATTTAGAAATTTATCTAGTAACAGGTAATGTTCCTCGCATCTTAAGTCATCTTCAGATAAATGAGTATAGACTCGCCTATCGTC
Organism: Thermobia domestica; assembly: GCF_964235325.1. Taxonomy (NCBI): domain Eukaryota; kingdom Metazoa; phylum Arthropoda; class Insecta; order Zygentoma; family Lepismatidae; genus Thermobia; species Thermobia domestica. The sequence goes on from NC_137462.1 coordinate 175,804,165, forward strand.
AAATGTTTGTTCTGGAACGAGTAAACCCATAGTTATGAACCCTATGTACGAACTTACTAGGCCAGTGCTTCCAATAGTAACGATGTTACAGAGAGAATGGGGCACTCCCAACTACTTTTCTAGATATGATATATTGTACTGTATGTCAAGTAACATAAAACTATTACTTTCAGTATACAGAAAAATAGCTGCTCCCCCAAAAATGTGGCTGACCCTTCACTTACCCCACCCACCCCAGGAAATTTAAACTGGCGTCGTCACTATTTCCAAACTTATTTTCTGACTAACAAATTAAAATAGTGCAATTTTCTATAAAGTAATGAATGTAGTACGTATTACTGAGTATTGTTGCTGCCGCTAGCGGCACTGATTAGTACACTCTGTCCCCAAAATCGTTTTTAAATAATTATTAAATGCTTCAAAATTTTTAAATTCAAACATTACGTCACACATCTTATGGGACTGAACGATAAACCGGTTGGAAACCACTATACTGAGCTACCTTGTGATTGATGTTTTAAAAGGAAAACCAAATAAACTCTGCTAAGGATCACGCAAAATATTTCCATGTAAAAGGATATGGATAGCCACTATTAAAGTCACCGTTTCCCGTTAAGATGTTAACGGACTAACTCCATTAACGAACTCGGCCAAGATAATTACCCTGGCTATCTACTGCGAAAAACGGAATTCACACATTCTATTACATGCATGGAATGTGGTACAGTAAAAGACACTTATGGATGGGTATTTTTTGCCGTAAAAATCTATATGAGTGTACCATCCAAAAGTGTCCCTTACTGTACATAGATAGCTACCGTTAAAATTCCTGTTATCTATTAAGATGTTAGCGGATTGAACTCCTTTAACAAACTCGGGCGAGTTAATTACTCTCGCGAAAAACAAAATTTAAAAATATTTTCTTATGGAATGTGGGCTATAGATAGCCACTGTTACTCGTTAAGATATTAATGGATTGAACTCTGTTAGCGCGCTCGGGCGAGTTAATCACTCTACCTATCTACTGCGAAAAACAAAATTTAAAAATATTTGCTTATGGAATGTGTGCTATAGATAGCCACTGTTACTCGTTAAGATATTAACGGATTGAACTCCGTTAGCGAGCTCGGGTGAGTTAATCACTCTACCTATCTACTGCGAAAAACAAAATTTAAAAACATTTGCTTATGGAATGTGTGCTATAGATAGCCACTGTTACTCGTTAAGATATTAACGGATTGAACTCCGTTAGCGAGCTCGGGTGAGTTAATCACTCTACCTATCTACTGCGAAAAACAAAATTTAAAAACATTTGCTTATGGAATGTGTGCTATAGATATCCACTGTTACTCGTTAAGATATTAACGGATTGAACTCCGTTAGCGAGCTCGGTCGAGTTAATCACTCTACCTATCTACTGCGAAAAACAAAATTTAAAAACATTTGCTTATGGAATGTGTGCTATAGATAGCCACTGTTACTCGTTAAGATATTCACGGATTGAACTCCGTTAGCGAGCTCGGTCGAGTTAATCACTCTACCTATCTACTGCGAAAAACAAAATTTAAAAACATTTGCTTATGGAATGTGTGCTATAGATATCCACTGTTACTCGTTAAGATATTAACGGATTGAACTCCGTTAGCGAGCTCGGTCGAGTTAATCACTCTACCTATCTACTGCGAAAAACAAAATTTAAAAACATTTGCTTATGGAATGTGTGCTATAGATATCCACTGTTACTCGTTAAGATATTAACGGATTGAACTCCGTTAGCGAGCTCGGTCGAGTTAATCACTCTACCTATCTACTGCGAAAAACAAAATTTAAAAACATTTGCTTATGGAATGTGTGCTATAGATATCCACTGTTACTCGTTAAGATATTCACGGATTGAACTCCGTTAGCGAGCTCGGTCGAGTTAATCACTCTACCTATCTACTGCGAAAAACAAAATTTAAAAACATTTGCTTATGGAATGTGTGCTATAGATAGCCACTGTTACTCGTTAAGATATTAACGGATTGAACTCCGTTAGCGAGCTCGGGTGAGTTAATCACTCTACCTATCTACTGCGAAAAACAAAATTTAAAAATATTTGCTTATGGGATGTGTTATAGATAACCGTCGTTACTCGTTAACATATTAACGGATTGAACTCCGTTAGCGAACTTGGCCAAGATAATTGCTCTAGGCGAAATATTGCAAACAAATAGAAAATTCGTTCGTTTAAGAGCTATCATGCAGAGTAACGGACGTTCATTTTAAAGTTTTCTCTCAATTCGCTGATTTCGAAATTCATTGATATTATTGAAATAACTTTTTAATAATAATAATCAAACAGAGAAGTAAAAATAATGATGATTATAAAAACAGTAATAAAAAAAACGTAAAATGAAACAGTACATTATAACAATACACGATTGTTACTTATTAAAAAAAATAAAATTATAAAATGAAACAATTAAAATTATACAATATTTAGTTATGAAGATATTTATGCTAGATAACGTATGATGAAGATAACTTTAAGTTATTGAAACTGTTACAACTTATTATAATTTTAATAAATAAGTATATATTAAGTACTCTGGTCAGAAAAGTATTCATGATTTAAGTAATAGTCCAGAGTGAATATAGATGAAGTTATATATATATATATATATATATATATATATATATATATATATATATATATATATATATATATATATACTTTTCGAGACGTGAAAGCACTTTCACTTCACCTTTTTAAGTCGAGATTACCCCAAATCTAGTCTCCTGGGCTTGACGCTCTACATCCTGGGCAAAATTGATGACGATCTATCAAATAGTTGTCTCCCGGATGGATACACGGACAGACAGAGTAAATATATTAGCAACGAGTTATAATAAATTAAACTCCTTAAAATTGATAGTTTAAGAGAGCCACACCACTCGTTAAGGTGAAAGAGGTATTGAGGTATACCGCCACTAAGCTCTTCGTTATGACACTACCAAGATGACAGTATAAAACATGATTCTGAATATATATTCTCAATTACCATTAATTCTTAAACATTCATTTCTGTTCAACGAAAATAAAGTCCCAAGTTGATACAGATACCAATCGATATATGACAAAGTTGAACAAAATTACATGTTTGAGGTTAAATTTCCGTTCATAACTTTCGAGAAAATCGAGAAAACTCGTTTTTCTAAGAGCTAAAATGTATATGATTTTAACTGGGAGTTTGCTATATTCTGCTAGAATGATTTATGTACTGTTCATGCTAAAAATAGACTGTTAACTGACAGATTGCACCCATTGTTGTTTGTATTCTAAGAGTGACAATCATATTGCTGACAGTTATGCTTGTTCATAAATAAAATAGCTCTGTAAATAAATAACTCTGTCACCTCTGATGAAATAATGAACAAGAGGGTTCACCATTCCGTCCCACAGCCACGTACACAGGAATTTATTTAGGAACGAAGGAAGAAGGGGGGGGGGGGGCGAAATTCAATATAAGGTTGACTTATATCAAAGTTTGGGTACTAGTCAAGTTTTGGCACACCACATTCGGAAAATTTACAGGTAAAATCCAATACTCTGTATGAGAAGGCATATATATATATATATATATATATATATATATATATATATGTATATAAGGAACAAATTTCTGCAGGTGACAGAATTAAATACAGAGTAATACAACTGTATTTAACATTAACAACTCTGGGGTTACTACCACAAAATAATTACAAGTGCTTTACGACATATAAAATAAGTGAGTGAGTGCATATCAAATATGACTGTATTACATACTATTTTTCACCAAGGGTATGTTTCTGCACAGTATACAGAAGCTGTACTTTATGTTTACAAATGGAGCGTTACTAATATGAAATCATGACACATGCTATTGAAACTTGTATCACTGCCAAAATCTTCTTGGTTTCACTATCCTCGCTTACTTACACGCACCGTCGCTGACGTGCCTGTTTCCACCGAACGCACCCATTGCTATCGCGTGGGCGCACCAGCTCCGCCCTGCTCTGACATGGTTAGATAGCATTCGTTCTTTTTACTAGCCACCTAGCATAGGTTCGTTTGTTTTTTGTACTAGTTTTTACGCCGCTCATCTTGAGTTGTATTTATACGCAAATCGTAAAAAAAATGTAATTTTTCGACAGTTACTTTTGATTGCCCTCTTGAATTTTATCTGTGCTAAATGGGGTAGTCATGTCGCCCACTTTAAATCTTTTGGAGTACAAGAAAAAGGAAAATTGTGAAAGAATTGTAAGCGTAATTTTTCAAGAATTATTTCGAGTGGTGTGCCGAATCTTGACCTGCACGAAAATTTGTAAAATCACTCCTAAAATTACACTTAATTTACAGAAAAGCTGGTGTACAATAACTTACACCTCTTCATTGTTTCCCCATATATCAAACACTTCGGTATTGGATATTTTTCAATGCTACAGCGTAGGAAATCTATTTTTAGGTGTTTCTCATTAGTTATGTTGTTCATATTCTTATGGCATTACGAACAGAGACATGTAGCGTCATCCTTGAATATTACTGACACAAAATTGTATGAATCGACATCTTGATCATGCAGTTAATGTGCTGTATGAAAATAAGGAAATTTGCTATTTATTTTGTCAGAATTGTTTCATTCAACATTTTGAATTTATAACAAACACTTTCGGGTCACCCTTGATGCTACCATGCAAGACGCTAATTTTCGTGACCAGTGGCGGATCTAGAAGGTGAAAACTGGGGGGTCTTCCAGAATTCAGACTATGATAGTTATATCATTAGCTTACTATAAACTTTCAAAAATTATAAAAATAGCTTAAATCATTTTTGTCACTGAAAACTAAGGGGTCCTAGGGCCCTCGGCCCGAGCTAGATCCACCACTGTTCATGACACCCAAGTTGGAAAGCTCTCCACTAGAGCGCGAATATTTTAGTGAATGTGGCCCTCGGTTCAATTACCAATTGGATAACCTTGAAATTTCAATGCTTTAAAGATGACAGTAGTTCGGACTACTTTCACGTCTCACATAGTCTCGCTGCTAAAACAAGGGGTAATAGTATACATGAGAACGTCGTGATGTGCGTTTTTTCTGTGTTCTATTACCACTTCTACATGAAATACCATAAATTTTCTACGTAGTATTATACAATAGTAAGAAGTATCCATGTGCACAAGACATGCGATATGCGTTAAATTTCGGTAATAGTATACATGAGAACGCTGTGATCTGCGTTTCTTCTGTGTTCTATTACCACTTCTACATGAAATACCATAAATTTTCTACGTAGTGCAATAGTAAGAAGTATCCATGTGAACAAGACATGCGATATGCGTTAAATCCTCCCCCACACACACCTTGTACATAGTCATAGATAAAGTACAAGGGCACTACACATGCAGATATAAAGTACAGGTACGTTCTTTTTTATTTTCGTATCAGTCGATAAGGAAATCAAAGTCACTTTGTTACCCCCTTGGTAAGTTTGTAGATATTCAATGAATAATCCCTAAAAGTATGAGCGTCCAGCTTCTTCGGGAACTGACGCGGCTTTACGTATACTATATCCCAGGTACGTTCTGTTTTATTTTCGTATCAGTCGATAAGTAAATCAAAGTCGCTTTGTTACCCCCTTGGTAAGTTCGTAGATACTCAATGAATAATCCCTGAAAGTATGAGCGTCCAGCTCCTTCGGGAATTGACGCGGTTTTACGTATACTAGATCCACAAGGTATTAAACTTCAACAAATAAACAATTAATAATATTGAACAAGTCATGCATAATAACCTTACCTATTTTTCTTGTGATGTAGCCATTTCTGTATAAGCTCACACTGTTTTGTATAAACTCACACTTCACTGAATGTCCATACTACTTGTTTAATTGGCGATCTTGGAATGACAAAGAAAACATTTTATTTCAACAATAATTCTAGGTCTGAACTTAGATTGCAATTGTTGTTCCTAAGCGGTAATCTCTAAAACGACTGCGTACTTCCAAGGTTGCCACGTTTTTACAACTTGCAGATTCCAGAGCATTTGTGTAAATGTCAGTCGTGAATAAGTGTTACCAACTAACTCTTCGCTTATCAAATTAAAACCTCCCGCTAAAAGCAAGGATACCAGATTCTTTTATGACTTGGCGGTTGCTGTGCGCATAGCAATAATTGATGAAAATTTATATTTCTTTATGAATTATTTTCTTATACTTCTGCAAAATATTTGTAATGGATGATATAATAATAACCCACTTTCCACAGGTGAAGGTAAAAAATGGCACGAGAAATTATTCTTTAAAAATTAAAATAATTTCAGTAATTATCTTTGGTACTATCCTAATTTAAAGCGGCATAAATTTATAAAATCTACGAAAGAAGTATGTTACTTGGTTTCTCAATAGGACTGTACAAGTAATCATAATATATCTTGATCTTACCTCTCATATGTATAATAAGGTTGAAATACGAATTGCAAAGTGCACTCTTTAACACGTAGAACTATAAGGAAAAAAAATTAAGACAGTAAGAGTTCATTTCCTAAGAGAAGTGAACATTTAATGAATATAAGTGTGCCCCAATAAAATGGGATAGCATATACTGTATCTGGGAGAGGTGAAATTCAGGATGCCCACCAGAAATGATTGCTGAAAAATAATTTTCGTACAGGTTTACAATAGTTCGTTAAATTATTTCCCCCCAATTTTACTTGCTTTAAATGATTCTCTAAGACGTTCGGCACTCTTATTTCCCTGACGCATGCCCAAATAATTGCTTATACACTGATATGTTATGAAAACGAATTTTCGTATAAGAAACACGCACCAAGTTTTGCTAACTTAATGTAGAGTAGGGTAGGGTATGTTATATTAACAAAGTAGGGTAGAGTAAAATAGATTAGAGCAGGTTTGGCTCGTAAAGTACGTAAAGTTATACCAGGTGTGTCGGTTAATAGTTTTTAATTTCTTCGTTGGATGATGCTGGAAGCAAGAGTTGGTTCAGTCTCAACCAGGGTTGCCAACTTCTCTTAAGAAAAAATGAGGATGGGACAGTCGGCATTGGAACCTCCCCCCGGACATTCAACACATGATGAACTGTATGTAAAAATAATAATAATAATAATAATAATAATAATAATAATAATAATAATAATAATAATAATAACTTTATAACTTAACGTCGAAAAACAGAATAATACTGCACAGCACAGGTTAATGTAAACAATGCGATTGCGCGCCAAACCAAAAGTGAAGCAGAAGACGCGGACACTGGTGGCACATCCGGCAGACGGCCGGTATCTGGTATAATTGGCGTGGCGGCCATCCGCTGAAGTGAGCGCTAATGTTACTACCATTTAGGTAGCAGTTGCTTTTAACTTATGTAGAGTTGCAAAGACAATATTTTTAGCGGTTCATGGAATATACTATTATCATAATCGGCTGGATTATCAACTGAAGACAATTAGGGAATAACTATAAATTAAAGACGTGAGACAGTATTTTTTCATGAGTCAAATTAAAACACAAATTTATTAAATGGATTCTATACATAAAACTGTGCGTGTAAAAGAATAAGTTATGCCTTTATGGCTCAGTTAAACATTAATTAACTTCGAAAATCGATAAATCGGGGCAATATACGTCCCAGCGAGTGTACGGTCGGGACGCGGGACAAATATGTCAGAAATCGGTACAGTCCGGACAGACTCAGGACTGTTGGAAACCCTGGTCTCAACTGTTATGTCAGTTTGTTGCTAGAACAGTACATGTGAAAACACCGTTGATATGCAACCGAGTTCGAGTTGGCGTAATATTGTATTTGTATGGTAAACATGTCTAGTTTCAAACCAAATAAAGAAAAAATGAAATCTTTGAGTTTTACGTCCCACGGTTATGCCGGTTAGGCTAAAGGAGACGGTGATGATGAGTAATGAATGAAATGGTGGAATGAAGAAAGTGGGAGGAAACGGGAGAACCCCGAGAAAACCCACGCACACGGTGTTTGTCCACCACAAAGTCCACTTGGCGGGGGCTGGGATCGAACCCGGAACCCCAAACACCAGAGGTGAACGCTCTACCACTGAGCCACCGCGGCCCCTCATGTGCGGCACGTACGCACTGCTTTTCTTGTTCAATCAAAAACACGAGTGAAAGCGACCGTATCCTTATAGAAACGTACCGCCACAATGTTCTAACGCAAGACGCATGAGTGTGTTTGCTAAGACGATTTAAAAGTGGTGATTTCAGCTTGAAAGACAAAGATAGCTCGAACCATCCGAAAAAATTCCAAGACGCCGAATTGCAATCACTATTGGACGAAGATGATACACAAACTGAACAACAAATGGCAAATGGAGAAGAGGAAAATGGTGTGTGAAGTTTTGGCGAGAAAGAAAGTCTTTCTTGCATCAGATAGTAACTGGAGACGAAAATGGATTTACTTCGAGAACCTAAAATGCTAACTAAGAGTCATGAATTGACCTAGGACAACCATCCACATCGATCACAAAACCGAAACACTTCGGAAGGAAGACAATATGCATTTAGTGGGATCAGAAGGTTGTGCTGTACCTTGAGCTTCTAAAACCAGGTGAAACATTGAATATCGTTCACTACCGTCAATAACTGATCAATTTGAACCATATATTGATTGAAAAGAGCCCACATTTGACCAAAATACATGGAAAAGTGATTTTGCAGCTAGACAACGACTCATCACAAAGTAAAAGACATCAGAAACTCCATTTCTGCACTTGACTGGGAACTGTTGCTCCATTCGCTGTACTCACCACACTTAGCCCATTTGGACTACCACTTGTTTTCATCAATGCCTCGTGCACTATCCCGGCAACTTTTCAACAATTATGAAGATGACGAAAAATGGATTCTGACTGGATCACCTCAAAATGTGAACGATTTTTCTGGGAGGGCATCCACAATTTGAAGGACAGATGGGCAAAATGTATAGCTAGCGATGGGGCATACTTTGAATAAAGCATTTCTTACCTTTCTCCCAAGGTACATTTTTTTAAAAAGAAAATTAAGATTAACCGGCACACCTGGTATTAGGTTAGTTGAATGAATTAAATTTGTAGAGTAGCTTAGGTTAGGTGAAGTTAGTGCTCTCGCATTTACAAGTACCTTAATGTGGTTTCGCATTGATACAAATACCTATAGCATTTGTAATTTTTTCACACTAGCAACTCTACACTTGTAGAATAAAATACAGCTTATGTAAGGCCTATATACATTGTGCGGGAACACTACACCGGCGGAAAATACAGTCCTTTTTCATATGCACTCGATTATTTTAATCATTATAGAGCACTCATAATGGTTTTAGACTAGTAACACTACACTTGTAAACATAGAATACGGCTGTATTAATTACTATAAATACAAATCAGCTGCCTACAGAAATTTACTCCTTAGAAATATATCTTACAGAGTACTCTACACTTTATGTGCAAATTGCTTAATTTTCCCCGTAAATTTTGCAAAATGTCATGTTATTAAACATAATTAGCGTCAGGGGCGCATCTACGCGGGGGGCTCAGAACCTCGTCCAAAATTTTCTAAGTCGACACATTTGTCGATTTTGTTAATACCTGTACTAGGAATATGCTAGGAGAAAAATAACTGATGTAAATCAGGCATGCCAAACTTAATGTCAAACTTCGTGAGCCAAATAGTCTCAGAATATAATAGTGCAGGTCGTAAAATATTTAGTGATGTGTTTAAAAAGCTAGTAATCTATCTAAAACCTGACCTAATACTGTAGTACTTTTTTTTTTTTTTTTGAATCAGTTTTCGGATGTTCTGAAGACACTGTTCGCACTAGCAGTTGTCAGAACAGGGCTCAGATATATCATTTTCTCTGGGTGAACCGAGAGCCGCAGAAAAATGAGTGACGGTGCCGTCAGTTTGACAGTCTGATGTAGAATAAATATTTTACCATACACATCATCTGTACTCCTTTTTTTCTTCTAGTAACAATCTAGTTTTATATTTTTCTCTGACAATATGGACGACAGTACTTAAAAATTATTTTTTTTTCGGTACAATAGAATACAAAATGTTGTTCGCTGTATATCTGACCATTTTCGATTCGGTGCTGCCACCTGGTGTATCCTACTGGAACTACGGGCTTGCTGGCGGGAGCAGTGTTATGTCTGATCTTGCAGGTTGTGTGTATTGGTAGTGAGTGTTATCGAATGGTACTGAAAATCAACCGATATTAGAAGCGTTTCGTAATGACTCTTTTCCATGCTGTTTTCGTTACGTACGCATTGTGAAGTAGTGTTGGGAGAATGGGTTAACACTCGGGTGACTAATGCGAAAACTGTTGTGGCCCGTTACAAACAATAGGCTCCCTTGCGAAACATTCACTCACGAAAACCACTAGAAGGGCTGCAAGCAAAGTGATACCCGTAGTGCTAAGGGGGGTCCGTCGATTGGCGTGCCTAGAAAATTACCCTACGCAACTTGATATATGGCACAGATTCCACCTTGCACCATCCACTATGAACGAAACAATTTGCAAGCACCTCAGGTTGAAGTGTGCGGAAGGCCCGTGTACACCACCTGCTACCGCGACACATTGTCGAACGTAAGACAAACTGCAGGGAACTGTATGAAACGTACCTGGCGGATTCCAAATGGAAAAAAGTTGTCAATGGATGAATCATCTGTCCATCTCGCTGCTGGTGGTCAAATTCGGGCGATCACATACCATGACATTAACGGCAAGAGGCATAGCAAGTTTGTTCGTCAGCATGGACGCCCGAAGGGGAGTGCAGGATGGGGCCCGGGATCCCCTCTGGCTCACGAAAATCTATACGTAATATAGCAAATCATGTATATTAAATATTAGGCTAATATAGCAACCATGAATATGGCTCCTCCCTAGAAAATTTTCTTCTGGCGCCCCTATTCGTTACTGCAAGGAAGGTTTCCCTCGTGGCTTAATGGTTGTTACATGATTCAGATATGAGGGTAATTTGATTATACACAAGGTGGACAAAAACGTGAAGGTGAGTGCAAATACTTCCAAGAATCCATTCTGACACCGATCTATCGGAGAGACATTTCACAATTCTATGGAATGACGCGAACCAGGTGGTGATCCATATGGACAAAGCTTCGAATCATATAAAAAATCTATATGAGCACATTTTTAACCAGCTACCATCTTAGGCAATCTGTAGAAGGACAATATGTACGTTTTTTTACAAGCAAAAATTGTTTATATTTGTTGTTTCATGTCCACATAAAATAATAAAATACATAGGGTAGAGTGGGGACAACTTGGACGGCAGGTCAACTGGGACAAGAACTGGGGCTGGCGCCAACTGGCAGGAGAAACAAGAACTTAGGGTAGTACTGTGGATGCAGTGTCAGTCGTTGTGTATGGCGTTTGCTTCGTGGCATCACAGAATTACAAAGAAGAGGAGAGCATGAAGATCATTTCTGACAGGTAAAAGTAAATTCTTTGTACTGTATTATGAATGCAATTTCCCCGTTAGAACACTGATTTATTATTCAGGCGAATATCAATGGTGAACATATGTTATTAGGGCTCCAACACAGCAACCCGAATCCATGTGCCAGGTTAAGTGGTTTCGAGTGAAAAGATGGAATATTAAAAATGGCCATGTGGTCAACTGGGGCATTTCGCTTGGGGGCAACTGGGACACTGGTGGGTTTCGGTGGGTTGACATAATGCTACTTTTAAGGGCTCCAAAGTCTGGGATGGATTTTATTTATATATATAAAACAAGAAAGTTCACTCTTCTGGGGGGCGATCGCTACCCCTGGATCCACCCCTGGTTGAGATGCACTTTGGACTGACTACCACTCAAGCCAGACGCCTTGCATATGGATTTGTTGTAAAGCGTGATAAAACATTTCCTGCAAATTGGCAAGAAATGAAACTAGCGGGAAAAGAGTAGTTGATAGGTTTCATGGATCGCCACAAAACCAGCTTACGCACTCCAGAGCAGAAGTCATTAGCACGTGCTACAAGTTTCACAAGAAAGAATTTGGAAGTCTTCTACTCCAATCTTGAGCGTGTGATGGTAAAATATAAGTTCGAAGCTAGCGATATTTATAATCTAGATGAAACAGGCGTTCATACAGTTCATAAGCCGCCTCCAGTTCTTGCACCAAGAGGAATGCGCCGTGTGGCTAGTGTGACATCTGCAGAACGTGGCGAACTGGTTACAGTAGGGTATATGTGCAATTGTTTCTACTACTGGGAACGCAGTACCACCGTTTTTTGTTTTCCCTCGCGTCAATTTCCATGATCAAATAATAAAGCATGCGCCCCCAGGTTCGGCTGGAGATGTCACAATATTCCTCCAAGTTCTTCAACATTTCGTGAAACATGTGCGTCCGAATCCTCTGCAACCTAAATTACTTATCATGGACAGTCAAGAAAGTCACATTTCTATAGAAGCTATAGACTTTTGCAAGACTAATGGCATCACCATGTTGTCCTTCCGACCCTATTGCAGTGATCGAATGCAACCACTCGACATTTCTGTATTTGGCTTATTCAAAACCTATTATAATGAAGCGTGTAGAGAAATCCTGGAAAACCCATCAATATTTTCGATGTCGGTGAGCTACTTAAGAAGGCATTCCAGAGAGCTTTTACTCCAGAAGATATCTGCAGTGGATTTCCAAAAACCTGGAATTCATCCATTTTTAAGGTCCGCATTTACAGATACAGACTTTTATCTGCAGCTGTAATAGATCGTGATGATCTGATCCGGCCGTTGGCAAGAGTGAGGCTGGACCTTCTTCTTCAACGTCAGCGTCTGGAAACCAGGTTAGAATCCATCAGGACATAGCTAGCGATGAAAACGTAGCTCTAACCTTGGATATCTTCACCTTGCCTTCTACTTCCACTCATGCCGATGGTGAGCCCTTCAGTTGTAGTTCCCAAAATAGTCCTATACCTGACCCTATTCCTATTTGTAGCATTACTCCTGAACACATACGACCCTACCCAAAGGCAGCACCCAGAAGCGGAAAAGGATGACATCTTCTGTTCTCACGGATACTCCAGTGAAGCAACAAAGGAAGGCAGAGGCCGCAGAAAGAATTAAAAAGAAAATGGAGTTGCAACGTAGAAAGGAAGCTCGTGCTTTGAAATTGAAGCAGAACCTGTTCAGCAAAAGGAAGAAGACAGATGACACGCAATTGATCGACAGCACCTCTGAAGATGAGAGTGACGAGCAAACATCATCCAACACACAGTTTTCAGATGAAGAGGCAACTTTTAGTGACAATTCTGACATGTCTGACCTTCAACCTGGTTTGTATGTTGTGCGCGTTCACTGAACAAAAAAAGATACTCTGTGGCATTACGTGGCAAAAATAACATACACATTTCAGGTGGGGTACAATGTCAAGTTTTACAGACGCAAACTAGGAACTTACCGATTTGCAGAGACATTGGAGGAACCAGCATTTGTATCATTAGCAGATATCTTCGCACAAGTTCCGCATCCATTGGCAAGCTCAGTAGGTCACTTCTCCGAGTTTGTTACATTCCCAGTAGATTTGTCGGATATCTTCAGTTTGCAATAGAATAGGGCTAAATTCTGCTTTGTAGACATAATGGCAGTTATTACTACTTACTACTTATTACTACTTACTACTACTTGGGTACGTGGTACTACTACTTACTACTTATTACTACTTACAATAAAAGTTACAAGCATTCTGAACCTTTTTTTCATATTTTTGCTGATAGTCCTAAAGTTAATTTTTACAATTTTGATCACTAAGAATTGCTCTTAAAATAGGTAGTAAGTATGATGTTTCTTGTTTCCACACTCATATATTTAAAACTGGTATTGGTATGACGTGTAAGTAGCCTATGTAATGTAATGTCAAATACTTATTATTTAGATAAATATTAATTTGTCCCAGTAGATCCCACTAGATGTCCAGTTGACCTGCCAATGTATACAAATGGGACAATCTGCACTGTCGAAGAAACTTATACATATCTTTAATAAAATATTTTTTATTGACCTAAAAAAATGTGGAATATAGGCGAAGGATCACTCTTTAATATGTCATCTTTGGTTTCTCAATTGAAGCAAAATTGTCAGTTGCAAAAAATCGGAACGAAAAATTGTTCCAATTGTCCCCACTCTACCCTACATAATAATGTCCTTCGCTTTCGAAAATGGAATTGAAATTTAAATTGGATTTCGAAAACAGCTATGCAAGAAGCAAAATTAGATATCATGAGAATAATTTTTAGTAGGCCAAAAATGTGCGCCCAGTTAAATAATCCTGACTACGGACCAGGTATGGGGGGAGGTCAGCCGTGGAGCAGACGATGCCATTGGGGATGCCCACACTCTGTTTTGATTTTACCACTTGGGACTAAATTTTCAGAAATAAAAATCTCCTTCCAACGGTAGAAAGAGCTAAAAAGAACATTTATTTCATTCTTGTTAAATGTATCGGTAATGATGGGTACGAAAGTTACATGCATCTTAGATCTGAAGATTATATATGAACTATATGCCATAACGAGGTGCCGTCTACCAATATTCAATTGTACTAAAAATTAAGATTACCTATTGTAGCTGTTCACTGGTGCCGATCCCGGGGGATGAGAGGAACATGTCTCTTTTAATCTTGGAACTGAGGGGGACTGTCCCCCCTCATAATCCGATTTGAAATTTGATTTTGGGGGAGAAATTTGATTACTTTTGTCCGATTGCCACAAAGGAAAGTAAGATGAAATTGATGTCCCCCAGAATAAGTCTCAACTCTGCCTGCCTCCCAACGTTGAAAGCAACTCTGCTCCTCTGATTCACAACATTGTTTTTCAACTTCATAAATATTTTGGACATCGCAAAAAAATATAAACCGGCTAATGAACTACAACCGACAAACTCTAAGAGGTGATTCCTCGCATCAAAATAAGAGAAAAAGTTCTTATGGACCTATGACGAAAAGTGCGTAGTCTCAGAGCTAGGGCTGTCCAAAATCGCGAAAAACCCAAGTTTCAACAGGTCCTATTTCGAATTCCAGGAACTTTGGGTGGCGGTCCTTATCAGCGTAAAGGAAGGCACGCATACACAATCCAAAAGTGCATATTTCATCAATTGTCAGTAGGTGTAAATTGTATTTCCTACAGGGTGTAATTCTCAGATATGCTCTCAATAAAGTTTTCAGATATACACTGATTTCAAGGAGGGTCCAAAGTAGGTAGGAGATAAGCCTTGACAACAATCGAAACCCAGTGCTTCGGAGGGAAGTCGGAAGTTATAGGAACCGGCAGTTCCATGCTTTTTTGTGTTCAGAATAACGTGTGATGCGATGTATTTAGTCACGGTATATTTCACGTTTTCTCTACTTACAAGCGTGAAAGAAAACATCGCAGCATACGTTTTCCCGAGTACAAGAGATCGCGCTGCTGACGATACTTAACATTTTCGACATTGCGTTAAAGAATTCCGTGTTCACTGCTATCAAGACATATCATTTGCCTACTTTGGACCAATCTTAAAGTCAGAGCATATCTCAAAATTCGGTTGATGGCATGTCTGGGAATTTCAGCCTGCAGGGAAAACTCTGTACACCCATTGAACATTAATGAAATATGCATTTTTGAATTGCGTATGCATGACTTCCTTTACACTGATAAGGACCACCATCCACAGTTTCTGAAAATCGAAATAGGGCCTGTTGAAATTTGGACTTTTCGCGATTTTGGACAGCCCTAGCTCTGAAACTATACACTTTTCCCCACAGGTCCATATGAACTTTTTCTCTTATTTTGGTGTGAAGAATTACATCTTACAGTTTGTCGGTTTAGTTCATTAACACCGTGTATATATATTTTGGGAACGGTCTCACCCCATCCCACAATGTTGAAGACAGATTTGCGCCGCTGTAGCTGTTAATGTAAAAATTAAATTTTCAAAATAATATTTTATGATATTGCAATCAGAATAAGACACACAACAATTCACACAAGAAAGATGAATAATTGTTACAACAGAAAATCAGGCCAAAATGTAAAGGAGCAGGACACCAGGACAAAAATCTTCGAACCGGCATTGCCCAGGTTATAATCAGCAACGATACCAGCTTTAATTTCTGCGCTGGGAGGGGAGGGATTTGGAGGACAACTATGTTTTTGTTTATTGAAAAGTTTTATATTACTAGACCTACATGACAAAACAACATGTCTGAAGGAGCAGTCGTGGGAACGGACAGTACCACGAGGGACGCTTACCTTCTCCCCCCTCCAATGCCATCACTAGTCAAAATTGATACTGGGACTAGAAAATTGATACTTATCAATTCTTCTCAATGGAAGGCAAAAGGAAAACAGGGTCAAAAAATTAGTTCTCAACTCAACGCGACTACTTCCCTAGATTCCAGCATTTTACAGCAAAAAACAAGTCTCTTGTTTTGTATTTGCTTGTTTTGTCTCTTGTACTTGCTAAATTTTGCTTCTAATTTTTCAGGGAAATTTTCACCAACGTATGAAGATTTTGTACATACCTTTCAGTTCTGTTCGAAAAGTGTTGACCAATCTAAGTTTCCTGATACTTCCAGTTATCTGAAAAGATGAATGTTAAAAACTTTACTCAAAGGCGAAACCTATCAACAATTAGATAGGAACTTGTTTTTCAGTTTTAAGAAATATGAAACCGGTTTTAAAAACTTTCAAAAACAAACCAGTTCGTTTTTTTTTTTTTTTTTTTTTTACCAAAATCTTTCTGCTTGTTTGGAATTGAGTATTGCAAGAACATGAACAGATACTAGCTTCGGCGAAACTGACACTGGTTTCAGTTTTTTAAAAAAATCTTTGGAGAAAGCTATTTCAGTGGAAAACCGAAACTGGTTTCGGTGAATACAAAAAAAAAAGTTTTGGATAAAACCAAAATGTCGGTTTTTCGGTTTTCTAGAAACGGTTCGGGTTTTAATAAAAACCGGTTTTGCACATCCTTAGTAAGAAAAAAAGATTCATTGTTGACAAACCTGTTCAGGCATGAAGTCAAGAGCTCATTGTCAGAACAACGAATTAGAAAAAAAATGATTAAAAGAAAATGGACAGATTGGCCTCTGATATTGACTTAATTTGTCTTTGTGCCAAGTTTCAGTATTTGATCACCTCTACTTCTTGAACTAACTGGATTATGAATATTGGTCGCCGTAGAAAACACATTCCTAAAAGCACGGGATATGTGTTGTTATTTATAAATGATTCGCACACCTTTAAACTCACCGTCAGAATCACAATCCTTTATTCCGATACATAACAAAAAACGACATGTAATTAATCATTATAGTATATGTCACTTTAATTCCAGTCTCTCATAACTTCAGCACAGCTATAAATTTTATTACTCGAGTATGTGTCATACAGTTGAAATTTACATTAAACAGTTTTGAGAGCACTAATTGCATTATGGGTCTTGTTTCAGGAGAAACGGTATTGAACAGCAAACCATTTTTAATAAATTCCAATGTGTCATGTTACTACATCCTACTCCCGTGTCAATAATAAAACAACATTGTAATCGAGAAGTGTCGCCTCGCCTTCGTGTTGATTAATGGATTCTGTGATTCGAATAAACAAAACATAAAGCTTATTGCTTCAGTGTGCGCTCCTACTTCTGAAGCTTTGTGTGGCTAATGCGATTGAAGAAGCATTTTCCTAACATTATCTTATTTTTCGATTGTGAGATTATTTGGAGTTTACTGTTCTGTTTAGATGAAACATGAATCTACAGCCTAATGTCAAGTTCGAACCTCATAAGTTCACGCCGCATAAGTAATTGAACTAGGGTCTTCCGTACAAAAGACCCATGCTAACCATATTGACACGAGGAAGCTCAAGGAGACAGTGGTAGAGCGTTCATCTCTGGTGCGTGTGGTTTCTGGTTCGATCCTAGCTCCCACCAAGTGGGCTTTGTGGTAAACAAACAGCGTGTTCGTGGATTTTCTTGGGGTCCTCCCGTTTCCTCCCACTTTATTCATTCCTCATCATTGCCGTCTCCTTCAGTCTAACCGGCATATGGTGGGACATAAAACAAAGATTTCATTTCATTTCATTTACGAGGAAGATCAAATTTTGTGCAAACAATAAAAAATGAAATTTTAAAAAGTTTTACATTCCATGTTTATGCCCTTCAGGTTAAAAGAGAGGGATAATTGACGATAGTGAGCGATCATCAAAAGTACCAATGGCATGAGAATGTGGGATGGAGCAGAAGAACCCCCAAGAAAATCCATGGGCACGATGTTATCTGATATAAGGTCACATACCCTGGGATCGAACCAGAGACTCTTTAACGAGAGGTGAGCACTCTACCACTGAACCACAACGCGTATCTCGTAGTAATTGTAACTCACATTGCCAATCCAGGGCCGGTAGCATAGTCCTGTAAACCAGCTCTTTTGGAGGCGTAATAGTATGGTGGGGAATGCTCTATCTGTGAGGGTTGGTGATTTGTACTTCCGCCAAATGAACCGAATTCAAGACTCACTTGTGGTTCGAAGCTCACGTTTAGTATATCCTTGCCTTCATAATCTTTATGTTGCATAAGGATATAAGAACATAAAACCCTCATCATGTCTCTAATAAAATATTCTTTTCTAATGTCTTACTCAATTTACTTTTCTACTTAAAAAAAAAAAAAAAACTACTTAAACTACATCGTCTTCATCAGACACAGCGATGTTACATTGCTGAAACAAAAAATGAAAAAGAAAGAAAGAAAAAAAAAGAAAAATGAAATGAAACTTCAAGTTTAACGTCCCACAGTTATTCCGGTTAGGCTAAAGGAGACGATGATAATGAGAAATGAGAGAAATGGTGGAATGAAGAAAGTGGAAGGAAACGGGAGAACCTCGAGAAAACCCACGAGCACGGTGTTTGTTTACCACAAAGTTCACACGGCGCGAGCTGGGATCGTAAAAATGTCTACTATTAGGAGCCCTAGAAACAATATTTATTCGTATGGCTTTCAGATTTGTCAATATTGTCCCCTTAATTAATTTGCCATATATGGAACGGGCCCAGAGGCGTGCGGGAGGGCCTACAAAGAGTAAGAGAAAAAGGGAAAGAATTGTACTATTTCCGAATTTTGCGGGAGGGCCCAAAACAACTTTTTCTAGGGGCCCCAAGTATTAATGCTTCCCCCCAGAAAAATCTAAGTTACGGTGCTCACTTCTTCAGTTGAAATATGTGAGTTCGATTTTAAATGAAAGTAACAAAATAAAATATAACCTTAAACAATTTAATGAATAAGATAAATACAGAAAATTATTCAGAGTAAAATGCACTTCTTTCCCGCATCTTGAGAGCATGGTGTGCTTTTAATGTCGTGCACATCACTGCAAAGATAAAGAAATAGTATCGCCACATAAGTCGTGTAATTATTGTTGTTAATTAAACAAGTTGTATATGAAAAATTGCAAGGTAAAAATCAGGGACACATCCAGAGTATGTGGGGGGAAGGGGGAGTAACCACGTCTTTCTAGACATATTAGCTTTCTACCAAAATACAGACCGACAAAAAAGTAACAAATTTACAGGTCAAAAAATCATTTTAAAAATATCACGCATACAAATTAATCTTGGAAATATTTAATGAAAATGAAAATACAATTGTTTCAACTTACTTTACATACAGTCAGTGGCGTATTTTGTGGGCTACCGGGCCTACCGGCGGTAGCCCTAGAATATTACAAAATAAAAATATTATAATAAAAATTAATTTATATTGATCATTTTATACTTTAGTATCTTCTTTCAATGATACAAGTTTCTGAAAACTGTACGTATTTAGAAACATCATAACTTTTTTGAATGCAGTCTGTCTCGCTTCCGAGGTGTTCGGTTTGACAACGCAGCAGTAACCACTTCTCTAGTTACTGCAGCAAGAATCGTGTAGTTATGAGCGCATTCTCCTTTGCTTCACCTCCACCCATAGTGTACGAACAGGTTGTCATGTAACACCAGTTGCCTCTAGAGAAATCGGTTTCTTTGGCGTGAGAAAAGAATAAACGGAAGTTATAAGAGTAATAACTGCACATTTTGGGAGTCGCTGGGAATTATCTCGGACACCTTGAGCCTCGTTTCGTAGCCTTTTGTGTCAACGCAATGCAAATTTTGTTTTACAGTATTTTGCGATAGTTGGCATAGATGTTATAATTACTTGGCATAGCTTTTATGTATAACTGCTACCAACTACTTGTTTCATTAGTTGTGTTTCGTTCGAAGGCTCTCACAGACTGAGGCTCCTTCGTTGGTTAATAGCCTGTTTCAGTGTTTTTTATTATTATTATCATTATTACTAGTACAACTTTCATTTACTCTGGTGAATAGTTACCACGTATCCAAAGCTAAATGCAGGAATATTTCATGCAGCAAATGAAGGAAGAAATGCTGCATTGTCGAACAGTCGCTGCTGTTTTCCCAGCGACTATTTAATTTTTGTGGTTGACCTTTGACCTTGTATTTGCCTGTGACCTTTGAGCTCGTACTACTATTGAGTGTTTCTTGCTTGTTTCGCTGCTTCATTTTGATGTTTAACATGATTTGATACGGACAATGCATTGTTTTCAGTGTATTCGAATGGGTTTTCAAGGTGACCTGTGGCCTTGGTCTGACCGTGAACTCTGACCCTGATACTTGATTGACGCATATTTTGTCGGCGTGCGACGTAGAATCATACCATACAGCTTTTTCTTTGTTATCACTTCGATTTACGTTTTATCAGGCTCTTTCAGAATTTACCATTGCAGCCGATAAGGAAAAAATCGAAATTTGACCTTTGACCCTATATCTCTTCAATCTTTAGTACAAGTGGCATGCTTCTATGGCGAAACAAAACTTATGTCTTTCGTCTAAAGTTACACCAAATTGCATGGCTTTATCTCCTATCAATTTTGCACAGTGAACATATGAAATTGACACACGAGTTAATCAACCCTCTGTGTATATACAATATGGCGCTAAATTCGTTGTACAAAAGCAGAGGAGTGATTCCTGAGTAAAACAAACAAAAAAGGTTCTAATAAACATAGGGCCAAAACCCCATCGTTTACGTGTTATAGGCTGTCGAAATAATGAAAAATGAATATTAAAGGTTCATAGCTCCCAAACTATGGGACCTACCTTGGTCGGATCAATACTTCACTTAGGAACTAGTATGTGCCCTATCCAAAAATGCGTGTTTCAGAATCCTGAGGTGCTTCCACAACAATTTTTAGAGAGGGAGTTTGACTACGGGCCTATGATATAAAGTACTCTCCAACTTTCTCCATAAAAATTGTTGCGTGAGTACCTTAGGATTCTAAAATATGTATTTTTGGATAGAGCACATAATAGTTTCTAAGTGAATTCTTGACCCAACTACAGTAGATCCCATAGTTTTGGAGCTATGAACCTTTAGAATTCATTTTTTCATGTTTTCGGTAGCCTATAGCGATGGGGTTTTCGCCCTATGTTTATTGGAACTTTTTTGTTTGTTTTACTCTCAGGAATCACTCCTCTGCTTTTGTACAACGAATTTAGCGCCATATTGTATATATATACGGGGGGGGGGGGGGCCGCGGTGGTTCAACATTCACTTCTGGCGCGAGAGCTCCCTTGTTAGATCCCAGCTTCGCCAAGTGGGCTTTGTGGTGGACAAACACATTGTGCATGAGTTTTCTCTGTGTTCTCCCGTTTCATCTCACTTTTTACATTCTACCATTTCATTCATTCTCACAATTAGCGATATATAATTATACAGTATTCTTTTCTGTTCCCACCCCTTTTCTTCCCCAAAAAGGAAAAAGGCCACAGAGAGAGAAATTTTCCTCCTTTTTCCTCTTTTTTCTTTCTTCCTCCTTGTCTCCCTTAACAGGATTTGTCCAAAAAGTAATGAGACTGAGTCTATAAACAGGAATTTGTTTATCCGATTTTAACCTCCTCAAAATTCTTCAAAATAGTCCCCTTGGGCGTCGATGCACTGCTGCCAGCGCGATTTCCATGATTCATACGCTCCCTGGAAGCCAGCTTCCGAAATGCCTTTTAAAGCTTTGGTTACGGCCTTCTGGATGGCGGCAAAATTATCAAAACGGTGACCTTTTAGGGCGGTTTTCACTTTGGGGTACAGGAAAAAGTCTGTTTTAGCTTCCACAGCCTCCATTTTAAGGCACTCATCAACTCGGCATTGTTTTTGTTCATCACTCAACACTTTTGATACCAATTTTGCAAGCTTTTCTCATGTTCAAGCTCTCGGTTACAATGTTGTGTACTGTTGACTTGTACATGTTAAATTCTTCCGCTATTAAACGCAGACTTAACCGACGGTCAGAGTTCAAGAGTTCTTTCATCTTTGACACGTTTTATTTAATTGGCAGAACTCGTCGAAGGGCGTCCAGATCGATCTTTGACCTCAACTGTCTCCTGCCCGTCTTCAAAGAGGACTACCTCAGAAGAGTAATGCTCTCGGAAGTAGGAACGGAAAACAGTTCTGATTGGTTGGCGTTACCCATTTCTTGCGACACTTTATTCAAATAGCAAAAATCAAACAATTGCTGCTGTCGGTCTTCGTGCCCGAGTGGGTTAGCACTATATGCTACTAACGCATATCGTTTTTGGCGTGAGTTCAAACCCGGCCCAAGGATTTTTTTTTTTTTTACATTTTTATAACTTTTTAAAATTAAAATAAGACGAAAATAATACTCAAAAAAGTGATTTACTTACTTTTGTGCTAGTAGTAGGAACGGGTTAGAAGCCCCTCAGGGCTCGTTTGGTTCTCCTTGTATTCCATGATATAAATTATGTAACACTTAAAACAGCTGTCTAGGATAGCACGTAAAACAGCTGACTAGAGTAGTGCGCGAAAAAAAGATACTTCCGGGAACATTACTCTCCCGAACAGGTCTTCGAAGTCCTTATGCCAGCGAAAAACCTGGACTTTCGACATGGCATTGTCTCCGTAGGCCTGCTGAATCAAGACAAGAGTCTCTGAAGCAGTTTTGCCCAATCGAACGCAGAACATGATAGCATATCGCTGCTCTATCGCCCGCTCCATTTTTTGCTTTTTATCCCGTGACCAAAATAATAATAATAATAATAAAAACTTTGCGCAACGATCGATCCTCATTCTCTCAGTGCTCAGAAGCGACTGCCGCGCGGTGCGATGCTTAGGTAAGACCCCCACTACCGATACCACCCATTGAGAGCGCTCTGGTGGCGACTGGAGCGCTGTGCGGCGGCCAGTCTCATTACTTCTTCGACTAACCCTGTATATCGTTTACTGATTCCACAAATGGAGCATGGCGGTTGAGATAGAGTAGCCACCTAGCTCGAGTCTGGCAAACGTGTTGTAAACGAAACGAATTCGAAGGTTGTTCACCAATCATTGCAGTATTCTTTCACGCTGTTTCTGGACAACCAAGGTAACTAAATCGCGCTGTTGAACATTTAACGCTAATAATTGAATGTTAAAACTTCATTAAAGTGTTCCTTCCAAGTACTATTATTTTTGTAATTCGGGGATCATACAAAATAAATACTCTTGTCATATTGTTACAATAATAGAATTATGACTTACTAAATGTTTTACGTTTATCGCGAGAGCTGCTGTCTCTATTGTTTAAGAGGCTTTGACAACAGCGCCTTCAACGCACCACATCGTTACGCCTGTCAGGCAATACTCTTTCTTAATCGCATCTAGTTCAGTATGGTTAGTTTCGTAAGGGATATTGACAATTGTACCAAAATTTATTGCTTTGTAAAAATTTTATTATCGTTATTCATTTGTGTTTATCAATTTTCCTTTTTTTTTTTTTTTTACCATATAGGGAGTTGAGTTGAGTTTGAGTTTAACGTCCCGTTCAGCAGCGAGGCTATATGAGACGTGGACCTACTGATTAACGTGGAATCCGAACCACATGAGCTCCCGCCGGGAATCGAACCCGGGTCTCCCACGTCAAAGGCGCGTACGCTAATCGCTTAGCCACGGAGGAGCTCTACCATATAGGGAATAAACGAAGGATGTTAAACTATGAATGACAAACATAAAATAGACAAATCATAGATGAATAGTGGAATCAATAGTAAAATAATAGCAATATTTTCAAAACCTTTCCCTTGAGGCGTATAAAATATATAAATACATATAAGGGGAAAATACGTATCAGAGAACTTGATCTGTTTGAAAGACTTGTAGCTAAAGTAAATAACTTTGAAGGTGACCTTTTTTCTCTTCTTTTTCTTCTGAACTCTTTTTATTAAAAAAAAAGAAAAGAGAGGTTGTTCGTGACACACCTAATACTGCACTGTCGATAGCTACGTGTCACTAACCCTGCATCAACCGTTGTCATCCATCAAATCCTATTACATCCAATAACAGGGAAGAAGGCAAGCTTCATTGGATGCAACAAGTTCGTAAACTATGGAACACCGAACAGGCTCAAGGGTTCATGCTGAGAATATAGGTGAGTTCTTTTTTATGTATATATAGTAAAAAAATATACTTTTATTTATTTGTATAGTGCAACTAACTTATTTTTCCTTCCCACTCTATACTAAACAAAGAACGAACACAATGATCAGTTAATAATTGATGACAAAATGAAAATGAATAATAAGTATTTCATATAGAATCGAGGTCACAATAAAGTTATTTCCAATTTTTAGTAAAACGCATAATACACGGGAGGAGGGTGGAGGACGAAGTAAGGTGGTAACTTGTTAGTGTAACTTCACTATGAAAACGTATTTGGTTACGGTATTTGCTATATACACACATGTATAAGGGCGATTCTCTGGCAAGTGGTCCATTGTCAGTAAATTTTCAAAACTAATTTGAAACTATGATGTTTATGTTTTTCTATTAAGAAATAGTGTAACTATATACTGAGACATTTAAAATCTTTTTGTAAAATATATTTACTAGGTTTTGACCACATAAACTTTATCAGTTCTACACCATGCTCAATACTGTTCACATATCCCAATTTTCAAATAATTTTCAAACTAAATTCTAAATCTGTAATTATATGAACAATAGCAAAAAATATGAAGTGGACATTTGGCAAAAATTTGACAATTTTGTTTTAATTAATGTTTTATTATGGTAGGCAAAAATCGTAGTTTTCTCATGTCATGTTTCGCTGTCCCGTGCGTAACGGAAAACATGTACAGTATTTTTCGTGTTTCCTTTGTAATTGTAGAAGATAAAGTATTGAAACTTTTGCTCCAAAGTAGAATTATTATTAGCCTGTTAGTGGTACTTATTAAATTTGTTTATTATCCTCCTCATGTATTTTATGAGATATAGAAATGTTGTCCCGTGCGTAACGTTACGCACGGGACATTTACAGATTTATCCAAGGAAATAAATAAAATTAAGTTATTAAGATTTCAATACGTGTTTATTGTTATTGAGATTAAACAATGAAGAATAAACTTTTATATTAACTCAAAGAAACATGAATTTTCTGAGAGAAACTACATCAAATATAATTAAACATAACTAAACATAACTACCAAAAAAGTTTACATTAAGTTACATAGAAACACTTACCACGAGACTTAAAAACAAATTATCATGATAAATCGCACATTTTTTTTCTTTTCATTAGAAAGGTAGGTATCTAAGTTGGTTTCACAGTCTTGTAGGGGGCAAATGGATTCGCAACTTTTTACTATATTCTTTCACACTTGATCAGAAAATTAGGTGCTTGAAGTATATTTAAAACTTGATCGAATGAGACATAAAATCTGTTCTTTTCATCAAAACAAAACTTTGTACAACTGTTGTCCATGAATTTCAGATTTGTTACTTTAATGTCCCCATCTTCTTCTACATCACTTTCAGACACACATACATACCGATATTTAATCCTATTTCTGGAAGAACCACAATCAAATTTCACTAGGAGAAATACACGTGCCCTAATATTGTCCATTCTGAGCCCGACAGTTGAAGGGTTGGAATATTATTATGAACATCGTCTTCAAAGTTGTATTCTGAATTAATGTCGCTCTCATCACTTGGTGAATATATCATTCTGTACACTGACACTCTTTTTGTTTTCCTTGAACCAATCTAACTTAAATTACCTTGTTCTTCTTTACGTTTTAGAGTGATTTCCTCTTTTAAATGGCCAACAACGAAACAATGCGGAATGAGTTTCGCAAAAGGGACGTGAGAGGAAAAGAGTTAATCTTTTAACTTGCCTATAACGCTGCATCCTCACTTTATTTTTCAGTTTCACCTTGTTCTTATGATTCCTCCCTGTTTCGCCTTTTCCTGTTTCGCCTTACATCCTTAAGCCATATTAGAAAACATGTTGATAAGCATCTTATCTTAAGGCGAAACAGGAATTCCTGTTTCGCCTTAATGTATGATGCAACACGAATCAAAATTTCTCAAAGGGGAATTTTCTGCTCACATTGGGAATTTCTACAAACGAAGAAACGCAAACTAGAAGATACTCAGTATATTTTCAGAATAACATATATAAATAAATCTAATTTACACTGCACATTATTATCGCAGATGTCCAAACACCTGAAAGCTTATGATCTAAATGAACATAATGTGAGATTGCATTTACATATGATATGGTATCAATTTCACCTTCTTGTAGTCTTGTCTTTAATACTTGAATCTTCCTATTCAAACGCTTCCATTTAAGCTTCTTCTTCGCAACATTCCCAACTTCAAGTAGACGCATTTGCGACTCATTTTCACGTTGTTCTTGTTTCAGAAGATTTACAAAAGAAAATATGTCGAAATGGTCCCTTGACGCAGCTCTCTGCAGCTTGGAGTGCCATCCTTCTGCATGGTTTGTTGTCCGTTCCTCGTCATTATCGAAGTGGTTCCATAATATGCTGCAAAAATAAAAACGGACATAAATAGGGAAATACAATAAAATGAATGAATGAATGAAAATAATAAAGTCCTGTTTTATTCTACTCTGCACCAAAAATCAATTGGTAGATCAAGAAATTCCTAAAGTGTTATTCAAGCGTGTTATACTCCGTACGAAAATCTAAAGATTCAGCAAATAACAATTAAGTATAACCATAAATATAATCAAAAACCATATAACTACTTCTTCATATACAATTCAAATGAACAATAGGTGGCAAAATAACTAAAATCTAATTAAAATCAACTAGAAGAACTTAAATACTTGCACTTACGGCGGGAAGAGATCATTATTATCATCTAACCAAGTGTCCACCAGGTAATCGAGAAACTCTTGTTTCTTTGGAAGGTTCATAGCATCCTCTTGTAGTTGCAGAAACACAACGCCTAACTGAGAAATTGACACTAGTGGTAACGCTGCTGCTTTTCGAATCCATTTCTTCAGCTCAGAATTCTCCCGATACACGGTCGATAAACCCAAAGTTTGTACTTTCCTCCACAAAGCTTGAGCAAAATGGAAGATACAGCCTCTGATGGTTGCATTGGAAAACACACGAGTTGCTGCACTAATTGCAGCTCTTTCGAACTCTATCGCTATTTCATCTGGCTTTAGCTGTAAAACATTCTTCTGAGCTTGTTCCTTCAGGAATTGCAATAGTCTAACATAAACAGCCTCTTCTTTACTGGGAAGCAAACAGAATATAAGCGGGAACGACTGTCCAAGATGCTTTCCATGTAAAGTATACAGTTGAGAAAATAGCCTAGGAACGATCTTGAATGTCCCGTCCATTGTTATTTTATCACAGAGACACAGCATCTCAAGGTTCTTCTCCACTGTACCAAACACCTGCAATGCAAACAAGGCATTCAACTTACTACAATTCTCTTAATATCACGTAAGATAATGTAATTCAGTACTCAAACAGTTAAGAGCCTTCCTACCAATGAAATATAATAAACTTTTCATAATCAAATAAACAGCATCTAAATTATTTTAAATATTTAAACAATGTTTTGTTTGCCACCACACTTGCAGTAGTTGCTGATAACTTCTGAAACAGTATTCACAAGTTTTACAAAAATCATTAAAGAGTATTGACTTATGGCAAAGCACCCCAATTGCGAAAATCAACTTTTAAGTATCAAATTATAGCATTTTCTTATCAGGGGTCCTGTAACTCAACAAGAAAAATATTTTAAAAATGTTGCAGCCATTTGAGTATTATTGATTTAAATTCAATCTTCTAATCCTGTTTTATGGGAGATTTCCCCATCACCTACATAATTTTTTAGATATGATTGCACACTCCCAAACCAATGAATTTTTATGCCGTTTACACCACTCTGAGTCAAATAGCTAATATTAAGAATTCAAGATGTCATTTTCCTTCTTTCTTTTTGCCACATTGTATGAAGAAAATTGAGAAACAAAGCACACTTTTTAATGAGGCCCATGGAGTTAACTGTTCAAATACGTTTTTTTTTTAATTGATTCCTCAGCATCTATACACGCTTATTTATGTATTCCTGGCCGTTTAGTAGATCACTTGATGATGTAGATAATATTCGAAATTCAAGATGGCGCCATTTTTATTTCAGTTCAGTAGTTCACTGGAGTGCTAAAATGGTCCTATCCGTCTAAAAATCAAAATTTGATATTTCAAGAAACTACACTCTTTTCATATTGGACGTTCTGTAACTCAACTACTTTTTTTTTTAATGTTTCAGTCGTTTGGAAACTGTTCTATGGAAGACTATCCGTAACTTACTGATCTTTTTCAGGCTGATGATTCACTCCCTGAATAACGAACTTTTAAATTTTTTTGTAGATAACTATGGTGCCAATAATAATTGTTAAAATCGAAGATACCAAAGCGACAGTAAAATCCAATACCAACAGAAATTTCGACAATCATTATTTGCGTCATAGTATGTTCTGAAAAACAAAATACATTATCTGGGAGGGTGAAATCACACTGAAAAAAAGCTAAGTCACGGATAGTAATTCACAGTTATAAGAGAAACTGATATTCTTTAAAATAATTTCCAAATGGTTGAAACCTTAATAATAATAATAATAATAATAATAATAATAATAATAATAATAATAATAATAATAATAATAATAATAATAATAATAATAATAATAATAATAATAATAATAATAATAACTTGAGTTACTTAATCCCCAATGTGAAAACAGTGCAGTTCCTTGAAAACTGAGTCTGAGTTTTTCAGAATAGAAAGAAAGAAAAGAAAGAAAATTATATATAGACTTACTTGTCTTATAGTATGGTCTAAACAATATAAAATATTCATTGGTTCGAGAGTGTGCGATCATACATAAAAAATAAAAATATGTGATGGGAATTTCCCCGTATGACAACATTAGAAGATAAACTTAAATTAAAAAAGAAACATTCAAATGGCTGCAACATTTTACAAATTATTTTTCTTGTTGAATTAGTCTCTGAATTAAAAAAAAAACAATGCTGTAATTTGATTAAAGCTTAAAATTATACTGAAGGTTGTTCTTTAAATTTTAAATGTCGCATACCTCAGAAAAAGTACCCCATTGTGAACAAGTTAGCAATAATGTAATATCTCTCCAACACATATTACTTCTTCAAGCTCTTGTATTTCAGTTGAATGCTTACCAAAATACGATTGTGTCCAAATCCCTCATCAACCATTAGAAATTGCCTTCCATCCACAGTCTTGCTCCAAACTCCTTCTAAATCTACTTCGCTCATTGTTTGCGGCAATGCTGGACGAGCTGAAGCACTCATGTTGTATAGAGCAGTCTTTACACCATCAAAAGTTGGGAAAACAGCAGCAGTATCTATGTCCAAATTTCCCTGAGCAAGTTCTTCTCTGTAACGCCAAGTTAATAAATAAATAAATCAGATAAAATACAATCATTTGTATAATATAAATTAAGAAGCGATTTGCATACGTTAAATAGAACCACTTGCTTTGTCTGCTTTTAAATATTAGATGCTTCATTTCACATGCACAAGTTTTTTGTTGTTTTTTTAATCGCACACTATGGTTTGATTCGATTCAATTTGATAGAAGAAATTTAATTATTTGTTGTAACTCTTGCAGTAAAAAGAAAGTAATTCATAAGCATGCAAAAGCAAGTGCATAGGGGTGAACCCAAAAGGGTTGGGTGATATCTCTCCTAGACCCCCCAAATAGAAAAAGACGTTCAAAATATTTGATGATAATACGAGGAAAAGCAACACTCTAAGAAAACGATATGGTCTGAAATTAAAGGGTACGGAACACAACACTAAATTTTCTCGCTACAATTTCTTAAAGTAAATCGTGTTAGGCTGGATATATTAAACATTTATTTGAGAAATAAGAATAAAATGATGTATTTGTGGGTAACTTCATTTGAAGAAAATTTAGTCCGGAAGTAAACAAACCCCTTAGGGAGTATATTTTCAATGTGAGTAACTTATGCCATATGTTAGAGTAATTTATTAAATAATAGTTTATGAAATATGGACAAAATCGCCTGAGTCGTTTTTGAGAAAGATCGTCAAAACCAGCAGTAATATCTGGCCCTACCGGTAAAATACCATCAGTTGACACTTTTAGACGTGACAGAAAATTATTGGTGGGACATGTCCCACCCGTCCCCGTCTAACGACACTCATGAATAGAATGTGCACTGCAATTATTCCATTTTTCATACAATTAATATATAAAAATATCAGAACATACCTATATATTTTTGTGATAGGTGTTATTGGTTCCTCAGCAGACCTTTTCTTCATCTTGTCCATTACTGTCCTCGCTTCGATATGTGCAGTTTGAGGTTCATGATTATGCATACTAGACACAGATTCCACTTCATCTTCAAGTAACACTAGAGTGGCTTTACAACCCTCGTTGCATTTCCAGTAAGTCTTCGTGTTTCGTTTATAGTTAATGCGATACAAATAATTATCGTAAGAGAAGAGCTTTCCACCCCGTTAAATGATTGGCTTCCACATACTGACTGAACCAATCACAGCCTCCATACTGTTACCTTAGGAAAATGAACATTTTAATAAGACACACTAAATATATTGTACAGACTCATTATAGTAACAAAAATTTATAATGAATTTTTATATATGGGCAATGCCCATAAAGTAGTTTCAACTTTTTTTCTTTTCCTTTGTATTTTAAAGTATTTTTGTATTGTTATTAGTGTTGTAAAATTTCCGGAAATGTTGAACCCGTTAGTAAAAAACCTTTTTTATTTTCGGTTTCTTTCCTTAAAAATTGAAAAAATTGGGAAAATAACAAATATCTTTGTATTAGGTTAATTTTACTAGTAATGGAACATATTTTTTTTCACAAATATGTAAAAGTGTAAGTTGAGAAACTTCAATATTGCGAATATTTTTTAAAAAAAAGAAGCAATCGAAAATAAAACTGTTGTAACTATTGTTAAAAATTAATAGTCTGCACGCATTTCCTTTATATGCTTTTTAGTTGTTTATTCGTGGTTGTGCATTAATTACAGGACCTTAACAGATGTATATACATATAACATTATGAAGCTTTTCTGTTGCAGCAAATAGGGCTTTTGAATGAAACTGAGTTCTTAATGTGCTCATTGATCTTTTGAAATTTTGTTAATTTTAACCAAATTACTTCTTAAAAGACACAGCAGTAGGCAAATTTCACTAATACTCAAGCGCTAAAACATACAACAACTATTATTTAATATTCTCTTATATACTTTTATATAAACTCTATGCACAAAATTTTGTATGTAAACAAATACCTGTTTTGTAGTGTGACAAATTATATAAAAATGAAAGTGACTATATTTGTAATTTAACAACTTTTGCAACACCAGACCGATCTCAACAAAATTTTCAACATAGATGGGGGTCGGGCCTAAGATAGTTTTTATCATTTCACTTTAAAGTTGCAACTTGGAGGTAGGAAGGGGAATATATATTGAAAATGACCGATATTAGTGTCGAATCCATAGTTTCCGGGACCGCTGAGATGAACAGTGACACTTTCGATGCAGTTCAAATCCAAATTCAGGTCCACAACTTTAGGGAGGAAAAGATGTATAAAAATGATTGAAAATGGCCGATATTACTAGGGTCAAATCCATAATTTTCGGGGTCGCTGAGATGAACAGTGACACTTTCGATCCTGTTTAAATCCAAATTCATTACCGCAAGTTGGGGGAAGTGTATATATATATATATAAAGTGATGGAAAATGGCCGATATTAGTGTCGAATCCATAGTTTTTGGGATCGCTGAGATGAAGAGTAACACTTCCGATGGCGTTTAAATATAAATTCAGCGCCGTAACTTCATTGAGGGGGAAGGATCGATACATAAAAAGGATCAAATATGACCGATATTATCCCCTTATCCCCTTAAAAATACCCTTATTATATGAAAATTTCCCTTCAAATTGTAAGGCGAAACAGGAAAAGGCAAAACAGGAATTCCTGTTACGCCTTAAATCAAAGTTTGATCTTGTTATGTTGGTAAAGATGCCAGGGGGCAGAAAAAGCTGGAAAACTTGTATAAGGCAAAACAGGAAAAGGCGAAACAGGAAGACACCGTTCTTATGTTTAAGTCTATATTTTCTAGCCCTTTCAGCGCCACTCATTGCTTTTGTTGATCGATTCAGTTCGTCACTGACAATATTACTTAGAACAGAGTTACTTGCATGTGAATCCATATTATTTACTTAAAAACTCACACTAAAGCAAATCTTCACTGTGGTGAAGTAACAAACAATCATACTAAATAACCAAAAAAACAACTGTTTCCCTTCAATTTACTTTCTCGCATTTAACCTGACAATAGCAGCGTTCAAACGACTTAACGTTTGGTAGGTAGCACAGAGGATCGAGCAGCTCAACAGTTGTACATCATTATGTGGTTTGAATGCCACCAATCAGCACTCAGACAAATACCCTAAAACATGGTAATAACACTAAGCGAGTTGCCTAGCAAAGTTTCACTTTGATACTTTGGAGTGTAATTTAATGTATTTAAATTAAATTATGGACGCATATATTCGTCCTTGTTAATGTCCAAATGTCAATCTTAAAATATCAATCTCTTTAGTAAGGATATTGCATAATAACAGTCTTAGAACAGCCAAACAAGGATATTGCATGGTTACTTTTCTGTCCCGTGCGTAACGATGAGTCGAAAAAGAAAACATAGTGTAAAGCTAATTAAATTCTATTTTCCAATTTAAAAAATATAATGCACCGTAAGGAGAATGAATGTAGAACATAAATAATGGCATATAAAATGAAAATGCTGCCATAAATCGCAGAGAATGTCCAATGAAATTTAGGTTATCAAATGAGCATTTTGTCTGAGTCTCGTGCGTAACGCTTAATTTCATTGGGCTTATAAGTCAAAATTGCAATTGTTTTGTGTGTTTCATTTTATTTAACTATGGACTAATAATTTCTCCCCTAATTTTGACAATTTTTATTTTATTTGAAAATACTGTTTTGTTTAAAAAAGCAGTTTTTGTGTACGAATGTCCCGTGCGTAACGCTGAGAATCGCCCATAAGTATATTACAGTCTTTGTGAATAATGCATACCTGTAAAAATGTAATTTAGCGATATCCCAGGTAGGGCTATATAGGATATTTTGTGCCTGAGCAGGAACGTTGGTCTATGAAATAGCTATCAATTTGAATAATAATAATAATAATAATAATAATAATAATAATAATAATAATAATAATAATAATAATAATAATAATAATAATAATAATAATAATAATAATAATAATAATAATAATACCCTTTTCCTTTCTGAGTATAATTTCAATCAAAGAGAATTAATAAGAAAACCCAGTGCTATGTTAAAAAATCCATTTCAAATGATTTATCTGTTCTCCCGTAATGAGGACACAGACAACCTCGAAGTTATTCTTATATATTGACAAAAAATATACCCCTTTTCGCGTTAAAAGCGGAATTTCCTCAAACGCAGTGGCACATGCTTTCTTCTATTGGATAAGGTGATTAAATATCAACTATTTTACGAATATTATAAAGAGCGTTTGAAACTAATAGGGTTACTTCAGAACACCAAAAATCCATTTAAAAAATGAATAAAATTACATGTTTTCTTGAAACTTCGTTCGAAGAAAACTTACACAAGAATAAAGTACCCCTTGTGAATATTTTCATAAGAGGTACTTTACGCAACATTATAAGTAATTAATGAAATATTTATTTATAAAATATGAAGAAAATCGTTTGTGAGTCGTTTTTGAAAAAAATCGACCCCAAAAACTTGACTATCTCTAGTGCATTTTTTTTTCAGGACAAATGAGTTATATCATATTGTCTGGTTAGTAATGAATTTTTTACTCATGAAATACTGTATGAACAAAATCGCCTGAACCTACTATTTATTATTTTTTGGGGGTGGGGGTTAACAAAAGGTACGGGCCACCTACTGAAAAACTTTCTTGCTTAAATTCCTTAAACTATATAATGTTATTTCTGTAGTTATTAATGAAACATTTTGTTGTGAAATACAAACAGGGTCTTAAAGTATTTTCGGAAAACTTTACCGAAAGAAAACTCATCCTCAAAAGTGAACTAGCTTTTGCACATTTTTCCATGAGAAATAAATTATGTCATATGTTGGAGTTATTAATGAAGTATTTGTTTATAAAGTAATGTTAAAAATCTCATGATTGGTATTTTGCAGAATTTGATATATATATATATATATATATATATATATATATATATATATATATATATATCAGTGGCGGTTTCTCTTAATGTTTGCATGCTTGTACAAACCTCCTTCAAATATTTTCATTTTTTATTTGTGCTAAATCACTTTTCATTCTATTGTCAACATCATCTTTTCTTAAACAAGTGCGTTTGAAATGGGGCTGGCTAGTTGCTTTCTGCTTGATAGTTTGCCAAACTCCCCAGCTTTAACAGCTTCTGGGCCATTGCGGGGGTTGCGCAGTAAGAGGGGGTTATCACGCCATGCACTACCTCATAAGGCTCCATATGCTTGCACATCTTTTGCAAACAAATCTACTAAACAAAAACAGCCTTTCCAAAACATAACGCATTGGAACTGGAATTTCACCACCGTCCCTCCCCCTGCAGTATTGGTTGACACGGTTCTCGCCTGAAGGGGAATTGTCTGTTCTTTTGTGACAATGTTGCGTCGCTACAGAGGAAAAAAAACCTTGCGCCTAGCCTAAATGCGAGATTGCCAAGTGGTCATAACTATTGGTTCTGTCACCCAAGTAAGGTCAAGGCAGCTATGAAGACAGTAAAGGCGACCCCGTGAAGAGTGAAGACAAATTGAGGGTGTCGATATTTAATAGACTCGTATCTGAATAAGTAGAAATTTGGCAGCATAGATACAATGTTTTCCTTTTCATGTGTGCATGGGTGAATGAGAAAATTGGAGAACAGTTTTCAGAGAAAGGGCGTTAATTGGGGAAGGGGTGAGATCTTAAAGCGGGTAGCGGACTTTATAGTATTGTATGTTTGTGTGTGTGTGTGTGCCGGTCTTTGTTGTTCATTGGAATATTGTTACTGTAATTGCATAATTACGTGTCTGTCCCTGATATAGGTGAACTAGCAATGCAGTAGCAATGAATTTTGTAACGTCTCTGTTGAATTACCCGTTTTCGAAAAGAACTTCAGAAGCAAACCTACTTGTGAAAGACATCGGAAGACCAATTCCGACTCTCAATATATCGCAAGTAATTAGAAGTCAGAAACGAACATTTACAAGGAAGTTTAATCTCAACTTGTACGAACAGCATAAGTGGTTATGTGAATGTGAAATTAAAAATGCTTTGTTTTCTTTTCCCTGTTTGTTGTTCGGGGCGGAGGAAGATGCATGGAGTAAAAAAAGGTGCGGATTTCCAGCAACTGCACGATCAAAAAAGATGCCAGGTCATATAAGACACGTTTCTGATCTCACTATGTTGGGAAACGTCAATATTGCCGCTCAAATAAATGCTGGTTATAGGCAGTCCATTGAGAATCACAATCGAAAAGTGAAAATGAAATCTTTAAGTTTTACGTCCCACGGTTATGCCGGTTAGGCTAAAGGAGACGGTGATGATGAGAGATGAGTGAAATGGAGGAATGAAGAAAGTGGGAGGAAACGGGAGAACCCACGAGCACGGTGTTTGTCCACCACAAAGTCCACGCGGTGCGAGCTGGGATTGAACCACGGACTCCAAGCACCGGAGGTGAACGCTCTACCACTAAGCCACCCCTCCAATCCAAAAGTGACGCAAAACAGGTACGTGCTCAATATAATCATCAATTGCATTTGGTTTCGTGGCACCTTCGAATTGGCTTTAAGAGGACATGATGAAAAACAGACTCTTCTTCAAATCGAGGCGTTTTTCATAGATTAATTAATTTCAGTGCAGAACTTGACAGCGCTCTCAAGAGTCATTTAGAAAGCGCAATAATTTTCAAGAGTACGTCAAAAATCATACAAAATGAGCTTCTCCATTGCATGGTTGAAGCATGCCATGAAGAAATCACTATTATTATTTATACTATCAGTGGCGTATTTAGGGGGGCTTTCGGGCTTAAGCCCCCTTCCGAAATCTTACTTACTATAGTAAAGTATATGAAATATCTTGCAGAATTTTTACATTTTCAGGCCCCATTTACAAAGCCCCCCCCCGAGAGTTAGCAAAGCCCCCCCGAGAGTTAGCAAAGCCCCCCGAAACAAAATCATAAATACGCCACTGCTATTATTATTATTATTATTATTAAACTATTATTATTTATAATAATAATAATAATGAAAAAGGAGAGGTCATCTATTGTGCACCACCTAAAATTCAAAACACGAGCCGCCACTGATATATATATATATATATATATATATATATATATAGAGAGAGAGAGAGAGAGAGAGAGAGAGAGAGAGAGTGTGTGTTAATGAACTATACCGACAAACTGTAACAGGTGATTCCTTACATCAAAATAAGATAAAAAGTTCATATGGGCGTATGGCGAAAAATGCATTGTTCCAGAGCTAAGGCTGTCCTAAATCGAGAAAAAGACAAATTTCAACAGGTCCTATTTCGAATTCGAGAAACTGTGGATGGTAGTCCTTATCAGCGTAAAGGCAGTCACGCATACGCAATTCAAAAATGCATATTTCATTAATGTTAAATGGGTGTACAGAGTATTCCATGCAGGATGAAATTCCCAGGCATGCCACCAACCGAATTTTGAGATATGCTCTGACTTTATGATTGGTCCAAAGTAGGCAAACGATAAGCCTTGATAGCAGAGAACACGGAATCCTTTGGTGCGATGTCGGAAGTGTTAATGATTGTCAGCATTACGGTCTCTCGTACTCGGGGAAACGCATGCTGCAATGTTTTCTTTCACGCTTATAAATGAAGAAAATATGAAATATACCGTGACGAAATACGTCCCCTCAAATGTTATTCCGAACACACACACACACATACACACACAAAAAAAAAAAAAAAAACATGGAGCTACCGGTTCCTAACACTTTCGACTTCTCTCCGAAGCATTGGATGTCCATTGTTTCCCAGGCTTACCTCCTGCCACTTTGGACCCTCCTTGAAATCAGGGTATATGTGAAGACTCTATTGAGAGCATATCTGAGAATTACACCCTGTAGGGAGTACCTGTACACCTATTGAAAATTGACGAAATATTCACTTTTGGATTGTGTGTGCGAGGCTTCCTTTACGCTGATAATGACCACTATCCACTCCAAAGTTTCTGAAATTCGAAATAGGGTCTGTGGAAATTTGGTTTTTACGCGTTTTTGGACAGCTCTAGCTCTGAAACTATGTATTTTTCGCCATAGATCCATATGAACTTTTTCTCTTATTTTGATGTGAGGAATCACCGGTATAGTTCATTAACACCTTATATATATATACTCTGAGGGAAGAACATAGACTGAAAATATTTGAGAACAAGATCCTGAGACGAATATTCGGACCTAAGAGGAACGAGAATGGGGAATGGCGGAAACTTCATAACGAGGAACTACATAATTTATATGGCTTACCCAACATTGTTAGGGTCGTCAAGTTTAGGAGGCTTAGGTGGGCGGGTCATATAGCTAGAATGGAAGAAAGTAGAAACGCTTTCAAAGTCTTGACTGGAAGACCAATCGGAAAACGACCATTAGGAAGACATAGGCGCAGATGGGAGGACAATATTAAAATGTATTAAGATCGATCTCGCAGAGATTGGAATACAAAGTAGAAACTGGATGCAATTAGCTAAGGATAGAAGTCAGTGGAGAGCTTTTGTGAACGCGGCATTGAACCTCCGGGTTCCATAGGCCATAGAGTTAGTTAGTTAGTTAGTTATATATATATATATATATATATATATATATATATATATATATATATATATATATATATATATATATATATATATATATATATATATAACTTATGTCTAGAGTAAATTACCCCTTGTCCATATTTTCATGGAAGTGATTTATCTAACATTATAAGAAAAATCATGAAATACCGGTATTTATTTACGAAATACCAACAAAATCCCCTGAGTCGGTTTTGAGATAGTCTGAAAAGAAACTCATCCATAAGAGTGGACTACCTTTTCTGATTTATTTCGTAAGGAAAAATTAACAATATTATAGTTATTAATCAAATATTTATTTATGAAATATAAAGAAAATCGCCTCAGTAATTTTTAGAAAACCGTCTAAAAAGTTACACCCAAGAACAAAGTATTCCTCATAAACCTTTTCAGGTCAAGTGAGTCATACCATATTGTTAATTTAATAATGAAATATCTATTTATGAAGTATGAACAAAATCACGTGAGTCGTTTTTGAGGAAATCAGCCGTAAAAAAAAAAAAAAGTTTTCTCATGAAATTATTTTTCTTTTTGAAAACTGATTTATGAAATATAAGCAAACTTGCTGGAGAAGTTTATGAGAAATCGTAATTTTTGATTTTCACCCTTAAATAAACTACTCTTATAATCGGGGTTAGGAAGTACACTTGAACTCCCTCCCTGGAGGATTACAGAAAAAAATCTTAAGCTTAAAATTTGGTTGAGATACGTTGAACGGTATGGTTTCTAGTAGGGATGGCCACAAAGTTCCGGTTCCGGCGGAACCGGCTCCGCGAGGAACCGGTTCTCGGAAATCTGGTTTTCAGAACCGGTTCTGGAACCGGTTCCGGACCTGGATCAGAAAATCCGGTTCCAGAACCGGATCTTAGGAACCGGTTCCAGACCTGGATTCGAAAACCCGGTTCCAGAACCGGATCTTAAGAACCAGTTCCAGATCTGGATCTGAAAACCCGGTTCTAGAACCGGATCTGAGGAACCGGTTCCAGATCTGGATCTGAAAACTCGGTTCCAGAACCGGATCTTAGGAACCGGGTCCAGACCTGGATCCGAAAGCCCCAAAGACCCGTAAAGGAGGCATAAAGTTCACCTTCAAAAATAATGCAAAGAGGACCATGCGCTTGTGCCTTCCCAGCCCAGACCCGCTTGTGCCCCCACAAAAAAATTTTGGTCCACCAGTGGGTGTTTAGCCAAATGAGTTGGCCAGTTTGCCTGTTTAACCAATGAGTTTGCCAGTTACCCAGTTTATTTAGCCAAATGAGACAAGCTGCGGCGTCTGGGCGCCTGCCTGTCGCTTCCACCATTTCATCTAGCATACTGTTCACAGCTTGCCAGCAGCTCGGGTTTAGCGTAGGGATGGTCACAAAGTTTCGGTTCCAGCGGAACCGGTTCCAGACCTGGATCCGACGAACCGATTCTATACCTGGATCCGAAGAACCGGTTCTAGACCTGGATCCGAAAAACCGGTTCCGGAACCGGATCTCCTAGAACCGGATCCGTTCAGACCCGAAAACCGGTTCCACCAGGAACCGGTTCTGGCCATCCCTAGTTTCTAGTGTGCATCAGGATGAAAGAACGAACGGACGGTCAGATGTCGAAATATCATTTTTTTTCGGTATCTATAGGCTATGAAAATGCAAATTCCATGAAATCTAGAATACTAGTTTTTCACGACTACCATACTTTCTTCTTTTCTCGCTCAAAAGAAAGAAAAAAAAGAGGGGGGAGAAAGATCTAATCCTTCTTCCATAGTTGGTAATTTCACTTTATTGTACAATATCTGAGACTACAATGTTCTTTCACACAATATATCAAAAATTAAAAAGTAACATATCTCAGTTTAATTTAGCAACCACCTAGGTATATCAACCCCGCCAAAAAGAAAAGAAAGAAAAAAATTTTTAACTAATGACAATTTTATTGCAATTACAAAAATTCAATGGTATGTATTTGGTAATTCATTAATCTTGTTTGTTTGAGAAACAGAAAATGTCAATATTTCTTAACTTTCAAGCACAAACGCAATATTTTCAAAATCTTAAAATTTTTAAAATTTTGAGAAATGATCTTTCAGGGACCGTGTAACGTGGGTTCCTGTCACCACAGCATGGCGCGTCCTCAGGTTGCGGATCGAGGAGAAGGCCTCTAGATATAGAGGTTAGCAGCGAATATACTGAATAAGCAGTCGCGGACAGACGAAAAGGAGTGGTCCTCCAGCTTGGGGGTTTGGGTAAGGCTAACAACCTCATCCTGTAAAAAAAGACACTTGTTCAGAAATATTCATAAAAGCCTCGGACAAGGACTGATAACTTGGCACGACCTCAGCAAAAGAAAATGGACATGAGATTTGGAACATGGAATATTAGAAGTCTTTATAGGGCAGGCGCGTTAAAATCCGTAACGAGTGAGTTAGAGAAATACAGGATGGACGTAGTAGGAGTTCAGGAAGTTAGGTAGGAAGGAAATGGAACTGTAAATTCCGGAAATTTTACTTTATTTTATGGGTAAGGAAATAAAAATCACCAATTAGGAATAGGGTTTTTCGTTCATAAACGAATATTACCAGTAATTAAACGGGTTGAATTTGTTACTGATAAACTTTATTTTATTACTCTTAAGGGTCGGTGGTGTGATATTATTGTTTTAAATGTACATGCCCCAACTGAAGATAAGGATGACGACATAAAAGACAGTTTTTACGAAGAAGTGGAACGGATATTTGACCAACTCCCGCGATACCATATGAAAATTCTATTAGGGGATTTCAATGCGAAGGTAGAACGAGAGGATATTTTCAAACCGATTATAGGGAACGAAAGTCTGCATAAGGAAAGTAATGACAACAGTGTTAGACTCGTGAACTTTGTAACATCCAAAAACCTAATCGTGAAGAGTACAAAATTCCCACATCGCGACGTTCATAAATACACTTGGACATCACCAGAGGGAAAAACACATAATCAAATTGATCACGTTTTAGTAGATAGAAGAAGACAATATAGCATAATTAATGTCCGGTCGTTTAGAGGGACTCATTGTGACACTGATCACTACCTGGTAGCAGCGATAATACGAGAGAGGTTATCGTTAAATAAAGGTAATATTCATTGTCCGAAAACGGAGAGATTCAATTTAAAGAAATTAGAAGAGAGCCAGGTAAGAGAGAAATACCAGATTGAAGTTTCGAATAGATTCTCGGCTTTAGAAGATTCGGAGTGCACTAGTGTTGAGGATACCTGGATTGAAATTAGAGATAGCATTAAAATTTCAGCAAAAGAAAAATTGGGACACACAGAAATACGTAGGAACAAACCATGGTTCGACCAGGAATGCATATAATTAGCAGAGAAGAGAAAACAGGCAAAATTACATTGGCTACAAAATACGAATTAAATAACTACACAAAATTTCGCAGATATCAGGCGGGAAACTTCCAAAACTTTTAGAACAAAGAAACGCGATTTTCTGAAAGCTAAAATTAAGGAACTTGAAGATAATAGTAAAAATAAAAACATCCGGGACATATATAAGGGGATCAGCGAATTTAAGAAAGGCTATCAACCTCGTGTTTATATATTAAAGAAATCTGACGGTACAGTTCTCACTGACACGGATGTCATCTTAAATAGATGGATAGATTTCTTTGGCGATTTGCTTAACACGAAACCTAAAACTAGTGGGCGTGGAGAAAAGGAGATGCACACCGTAGAACCGTATATTTCAGAACCCAACCGAATAGAAGTAGAAACCGCTATAAAGAAATTAAAGAAACACAAATCTCCAGGTGTAGATGGAATTCCGGCTGAGTTAATTTTAGCTGGAGGCGAAAAATTGTGGAACAAGATACACAAACTCATTCTCCTTATCTGGAACAAGGAAGAATTGCCACAAGAGTGGAAAGAATCAATCATTGTTCCAATTCACAAGAAAGGCGACAAAACTGACTGTAATAATTATCGAGGCATTTCTCTTCTGTCAACATCCTATAAAATCCTTTGAAATATTCTATTAGCAAGACTGGCCCCATACGCAGATGAAATTATTGGAGATTATCAGTGCGGATTTAGACGAAATCGATCAACTATCGACCAAGTATTTACCATTCGCCAAATACTAGAAAAAAAGTGGGAATACAATACCCCGGTACATCAACTATTTATTGAATTTAGAAAGGCGTACGACTCGGTTAGGAGAGAAACATTATACAACGTTCTTACAGAATTTGGAATACCGAGAAAGCTAATTAGATTAATTAAGATGTTTAAATGAATCTCAAAGTAAAGTCCGGGTAGGAAAATTTTTGTCCACGAGCTTTCACGTCGAAAATGGCCTGAAACATGGAGATGCGTCGTCGCCATTATTATTTAACTTCGTTTTGGAATACGCTATAAGGAAAAACAAAGATAGCAACCAGGGCCTAGAGTTGAACGGTATTGACCAGGTTATGGCATATGCTGATGATGTAAATTTAATAGGTGATGATAGGAGAACAATAGAAATAAATGCAGAGATCTTATTAAACGTTTGCAGGGACATGGGTTTAGAAGTAAATGCAGAGAAAACTAAATACATGGAAGTGCGTCGGGACCGGAATACAGCAAATTACGGATGCGTTAAAATATCAAATAATACTTTTGATAAAGTGTATAGTTTCAAATATCTAGGATCAATATTAACAGAGAAAAATCATATTCACGGAGATATTAAATGTCGACTAAAAGCAGGGAATTCGTGTTACTATTCGGTTCAAATTCTCTTGTCGTCGCGAATTCTGTCGAGGAATTTGAAGCTTAAAATATAAAAAACGATAATCGTGTCTGTTATTCTGTATGGTTGCGAAACATGGTCACTTACTCTGAGGAAAGAACATAGACTAAAAGTACAGTAGAGCGTCGATTATCCGAAGTAATTGGGGGACATGGGTGTTCGGAAAACTGGTTTGTTCGGATAATCGAACTGTACATGTTTATTTGCCATGCGCGGAGCGGCACGCCTCAACTCTAAGCTGGCGCAGCTGTTGGTGTGAACAGCTTTGATACTGCCGCTACTTCTACAGCCAGTGCCAAACCGACAGAAGTGTGCTGATTGTTGAAACACAGCGACTGGCGGCTTGGCCGGTCAGCAGCGCCTTATGAAGGCCCCATTAGAAGCAATGTTCCGCCAGCGGTGGCTCTGTGCGGCGACTACTGTGGGAAACTTGGTTTGGGAGTGAGGGGGATGATGGACGGTAGGGTGGGAGAGTAACAGGTGCGAGCGAGTACACAGTTCGGTTAAGCGGTCGTTCGGCTGACCGACGTTCGGATAATCGACGCTCTACTGTATTTGAGAACAAGATAATTAGACGAATATTTGGACTCAAGAGAAACGGGAATGGGGAATGGCGGAAACTTCATAACGAGGAACTACATAATTTATATGGTTTACCCAACATTGTTATGG
Source organism: Thermobia domestica (assembly GCF_964235325.1). Taxonomy (NCBI): domain Eukaryota; kingdom Metazoa; phylum Arthropoda; class Insecta; order Zygentoma; family Lepismatidae; genus Thermobia; species Thermobia domestica. The sequence continues at coordinate 175,847,968 of NC_137462.1, forward strand.
TCGCCAAGTCTTGGAGGTTTAGGTGGGCGGGTCATGTAGCTAGAATGGAAGAAAGTAGAAACGCTTTCAAAGTCTTGACTGGAAGACCAATCGGAAAACGACCATTAGGAAGACCTAGGCGCAGATGGGAGGACAATATTAAGATGGATCTCGCAGAGATTGGAATACAAAGTAGAAACTGGATGCAGTTAACTAAGGATAGAAGTCAGTGGAGAGCTTTTGTGAACTCGGCATTGAACCTCCGGGTTCCATAGTCCATAGAGTTAGTTAGTTAGTTAGTTAGTTAGTTAGATAGATCTTTCAGGGATCATCTTAATTCTCACCAGTTTTAACTTTTTAAAAAAAATAACAAAGTCACTTAATAAAATTAACTCTAAACTAGCTATGCTTAATTTTAAAAAATAATTTAATATTAATCTGTATCATTACTTAAACAGTCAACTGCATGAGTTACGTTACTTCCTAAAATTGTGAAGTTTACACATAACAGAGAGACCTGCCTACTACTGTACGCTGCTGTTATCACTATTCTAAGAGAAATGCCAACTGTTCGAGTTTTGAAGTATTTTAGGGCAACATCTGTCATTCGCTGATCTAAATCAACTATATACGCATGGCAGTTTAGGAGTGAATATTCCCAACTAATTTCCTGGTGGCCTCATTTGATTAGTTAACTTTAAATCAGCTACACGACACCAGCAATCAGTACGTGTCAAGACAAAAAAGTGGATCTCAGCCATTTCTTTTGGCGGGAGATGGGTCAAATTAAATTTATGTACTGCACTTTTTTTCTGTTGTAAAAGTAGCCCATTTGTTTGATTAAACGTTTAATATTGTACTTCGACAATTCACTTCTCGGAGAGGGTTAAGATTGGCTAATAATATTTGTCAGGTTTTGAACTTGAGTGTACTTGGTGGTTTTGTTATACCGAAGTACCGAGCTTATAACCTTGTCTTAAGTTTGTATTGTTAATCTGTCTTTGTTCTTTTGTTGATCTGAAGGCACAGCAGTTGTCACGTGTCCCTGTTTCTCAGCTGGTATTATGGGTACTTAGGGTTGCTTATGAGAACCTCTGGCTTCTATTGTGGTCTTGACATTTTGTAGAGTTGGTGTCTTGGATATGTTGGAATATGTGGGTGATTGGATGTTTGGATTTTTCTCCAGAATATGGCTACTCGGTGAGTCGGTGGTGCCTTAGTTCCTCCAGAAGTGGATTTCGAGACCTTCGTGAATCTGCAGGATTCGAGTGTCCCTGGAGTGGCTTGTCAGCTTTTAGATGTAACTCTGTTTTAATTATCATATTTTCACTTTTATTCGCGAGATTTGAAATTAACGTTTTGTGGTTTTTTATTTGTTCTGTTAGCTTTTTCATGACCTCTGTTCAAATTTTCTAAAAAGATTTTTTTATTTCATTCTATCATTTTATGGAACTTTTATTCAGTTTACATATTTTAAAATCTGATTTTTGATCATTGTTTTATTTTGTGAGTCCTATTGTTTGAAATAGGTTTTGGTCGTTGGACTTATCATCACGGAGACAAATAGCCTTGACGCTGACGTTCCCAGCAGACGTCCCAATCAATCAATCAATCAATCAATCAAGTCCATTGCTGGAGCGAAAAGTACAGGAATTCGTTTTTGAAACAATAGACTTCTAAATTATGAATATTAAACCCGAAAGTGACGAAGTTGCAACCAATAGAGGGACAACAGCAGAAGTTATCTTCTACTGTTTTCGTTTTAATATCTGTAAATAGACAGTCGGATGGACATAGTCGTTCAAAATTAATTTTCATTATTACATATACCCAGTGGTTGCTCTTGAGAGAAGTAAAGAAAATTAAATTTTTTATCGCTTGGAACTAAGGGAATAGTACCTAGCGTTCTATACAATAAGTAGGACATTCTATTAGCTATCTTCCTCTAGCTTTGTAGCGACAAAAGTTTAATTTTTAACGATGTGCAGTGTAGTCCATGAAACGAGAGATTTCTTGTCTCGTCTAGAAAACTAGACGAAAGTCGAGACGATAAGTACCTTTTTAAATTCGAGATGAGACGAGAAACATTACAATTTTCTCGTCTCGTTTTCGAGACAAGATCTTCCTAATTCTCATAGCCAATGCCAATTCACCTAAGTCTTAGATCTGATATACTGTTTTATTGTTACATGATTTATAGTATAAAATATATAAATTGATAAGGTGATTGCACGAATACAATGAAAAGCTTTTATCAACGTTTACGGATATACAAGAAATTCTACAGTATTCTCCAATACAGGGCCGTGCAGTGGAAAATCAGCGCCTCGGGGCGACAGTATACGACGGCGCCCCCATACGTATATTCCAATCAATTTTTCCTATATTTTTCTTTTTTCCCGAATTTTTCGCCCCCTTACTTCGGCGCCTGGAGCCGTCGCCCCGCTTGTTTCCCCCACGGCACGGCCCTGCTCCAATAATAAATATGGTTTAACTATTGTTATAGCACATCCCTCGTAGACCTTCCCTGACAAAGAAGGATTCTGATAACTTGTACACAGTTATTCAAATTATTTAACAACTGGTTCTCAATTATATATATATATATATATATATATATATATATATATATATATATATATATATATATATATATATACTCCTTATATCGATAGTTTGAATATTAATTTTCAAAAGAATACTAGAGAATTAATTTTCTTGCGTAAGCACTGGATCTAGAGGTGAAGAGATACTTTTACCGCCCGGTTCTGGGATCTGAGAAATGTTAACAACCAGTTGGGGCTAACCAGTGCGAACCGCCTGAATGACAGCATTGATTATAGATGAAATTAAGAAAAGAATCAGGACATAAATTTCCAAAATGAGAAGAAACGTCTTCGAGAATCGAGACGAGAGAAAAATTCTACCAAATTTAAAAGACGAGATGAGAAAAACCGTATTTTCGATCTCGTCTCGTCTCGAGGCCAACACTAAAGATGTTCTTTCTCAAGAGTCATTCCTCCAGTATAATTTGGAAATCTGAATCTATATCTATATCTATCTATCTATCTATCTATCTATCTATCTATATATATATATATATATATATATATATATATATATATATATATATATATCCTAGAATGTGTACCTACATGTATCATGTTACGCACCTAAGTACTTCAAATTATGATCCAATACTGATGCACTTCTGTATCTACTGTTTGAAAGATAAAATAGAAATATCTTCAATTTATATGTGATCTGACTGTCCATCTTAACTTTCTTTCTTCTTTGCTTTTCTGTACTAAAGCTATAAAAAAATGATCACAATCCGTCTTAGTTGTCTCTAATTTTTTTTTCCTTTACAGAAAATATTAAGATGTGTTAAAAGAAGAAGAATGCGCGACAGATGTCACCCAAACTAACATTAAAACTCCATTTAGATTATTCAGCTGCGAAAGAGTTTTCAATTAGCGCTTGTGAGTAAAAAAAGAAAAAAAAATAGAAAAGGAAAATTGAACTTCTTTCTAAAACAAAAGTAAAAGAAAAAAAGAAATTCTAGCATTTGCATTGACCAACAAATTTCAAAAGAAAGAAAAAAATTAATGGAAATATTATGTTAAGGAATAATATTATGTAGTGTGAAGATATTTCCCACGTTACAATTATTGGTAAATTTTTCAACTTAGCAAGGGATGCGTACCAAAGGTACCTAACTGGATCATGCGGAACAGTTTCGTGGACATAGGAAAATGTGTTTACACTGGTAACCTCTAGTGTTTATCAAGCCTATACTTTTTTAAAAAAGGGCAGTCTGAACTTTGTTTCTAAATAAATTATATGATTTAAAAAAATAGCTCAGGGGGTACTCATCCGCGATGTCTTCTACAGTTCAGTTGCACCTTTCTTTATTTGTTCTCAATAAATACATAAGCTATTTACATCACTGAAAAATTCTTATTTGAAATGCTTTGTGATTAAACATTTTGAGCTGATAAAGTTGCTAAAATTTATTAGAAAAGATGGAGCAAATATACGTAAATACCATTTTTTGTTCCACTTGTTAATCTCGGCTAGGGGAGATTTGATTACAATATTTTCCCTCTTCTAAAATTATTTATTAAGATCGTTAAGAATATTATTACCACTTTGTAACAAAGAATTTTCTTAATGAATTGATCGGAGTATGTAAAATAATAATAATAATAATAATAATAATAATAATAATAATAATAATAATAATAATAATAATAATAATAATAATAATAATAATAATAATAATACCCAATAATTTATATTTATTTCCAGGGAAAATTCTGCATACTCTTTTAAAGCAGTATTATTTTTTATTAGCTTTGTTCTCAATAAAGCTATTCTCAACAAAGCCACTGTTCTCATTTAATAATTACTTTATGTTTGTATAGTATTAAATGAAACGTCTCTTTTATTATATCATTCGTAATGCATCGTAGCATTGCTTTTGTATGTTTCATATAGGTAGTTGAAGTTCTAATAGAATATCTTCAATAACGGACTCCATAGATTTACCACTTGTTACCATAAATTTGTAAAAGCCTACGAAAGTTTCGTTAGGTTTGAAGTAGTGCTGTCGAAATCGGTTTTTGAAAAAAACCGAAAAACGCTTTTTGAAAAAAGTGAAATTTCATAAAACTGAAATGTCGGTTTTGAAAACCGCTTTTGCGGTTTCGGTTTTGAAACCCGCATTTTCGGTTTCGGTTTTGAAAACCGCTTTTGTGGTTTCGGTTTTCAGAAAACCGGTTTTCTCAAAAAACCGAAAGCCGCAAATGTCACAAAAATTTGACCGCACTAATATCAAGTAACGACGAGAAAACAGCAAAGAATTCTTCCCCACTTCGGCTCACAGTTGCCAGATGTAGGGAAATTTCTCTCGGCGTAAGGAAAAAAATGCTCAAAATTTGCAGAGGGGAAACAAGGTATTTTTTTTCTTAAAATGTCTTAAAGTGTAGGGAAATTCTTGTTGAGTATACTTTTACAATTGGTAGAATAAAAAAATAAGTGCAATTTCTCACAAAGAGGCACGGCTATCGTTATTAGGAAGTTACTCATATTTATCGGAGTGGCAACAAATCAACAATAAAATTGTGTATTGCGTTTAATTTTCTTTCTTCCTTTTCTTTTTTCTTTCTTTTTTTAAAGAAAGGGAGGTGGTGCTTTATGTTAACAAAAGAAAGAGTGGCAGTACTATTTTTAAAAACAAGGGGAAAGAGTAATAATAATATAAAAGATCTCAGTCTAAGTGGATGAGATTCCAAATTGAATTTCATGAGTTGCATGTGTAGTGATCTTAAGTAGGGATATAGCTTATTTTCTGTTTAGCTTAGTGTTGTCATATTACCCGATTTTAGCGGGTACCATCCGATTTTCAGGTTCTATTTTCGTACCCCGCTTAAACATATCTTAATCACGAAAAACCACCCGCTTTTTGGGACTGGAGAAAAATCTAAGACGACTTAGTTGATAAAGTGTTGGTATATTCAACGTAAACCGCTACACTTCTGACAATGTCAATCGCGATTGAGTTAAATTTGGACTCGCACTCAGACTCAGGCTGTGGGCTATCTGAACAGTGCGCGTGTGCTAATAAGAGATCTGCTCTAATGCTCAATGGTTTTCTTCGTGTAGTTCTTGTGTTTTTAATGTAATGTATTGGAGGTTCTATACGAATGAATATTCGTTTGTAGATGTTGTGACAAACATACTTGATGCCTTCATAAGCTACAAGAATGCGGAACGACAATTTCAAGTGTAACTTTAAAGACTATTATAGTAGCGAATTTACGTTTGTTAGCCAGGGAGAACCAGTTTAAAGCAAATTGTACACTCTGGAAAACTCAGTTTCGTTTGAAAAGTAGGCTGCAGGTTAGCAAACTGGACCCCACCTGATTTTTATGTACAATATTTTGTAAATTAGACCACGAGGAACATGAATCTGAAGGAATTTTGACATTCCGAATTTCGGAACTCGAGATATTCGATCATAAAGTGACCACGAAAGGAAACTGAACCAAAACTCAATTTTATATATTTTGTAAACTAGACCACGAGGAACACGAATCTGAAGGAATTTTGACATTCCGAGTTTCGAAACTCAAGATATACGAACATAAAGTGACCACGGAAGTAAACCGGACCCCACCTGATTTTTATATATTTTGTAAAGTAGATCACAAGGAGCACGAATCTGAAGGAGTTTTGACATTCTTACTTCCGGAACTCGAGATCCAGGGTGCGGCGGCAGCGTTCATAGCTTAATTTGACTTGCGTCATACAATGACGTACTGCACGAATGCGCGCCAGCTCGTGCCGCATTCGTGTACTAATGAGCTGCCATTTCGAGTCTAACTGATATGGAACGGTGGAGTGCACAGCATCGTGCCTTTGCTGTTGAAAGTTATTTCAAGAATAACGACTCTATGGATGGTATCGAGACGAGACGAGACGAGACTTTATGCAGTCTTGGTCTCGTCTCGGTTGATAACTAGCGATCTTGGTCTCGATCTCGTCTCGAGTCAAAAATCTCCGTCTCAGTCTCGTCTCGGATAACAGATGCCTGTCTCGATCTCGGTCTCTGTCTAGGTCTCGTAGGCGAAGTCTCGGTCTCGTCTCGGGTGTCGTCTCAAAAGTCTCGAAATATAGTGTGAAATTAAAATTGTGAAAGTATTATTATCGTACAGTCTGTCGTTTCTGCTTCTTATTTTTTGCCTTCATTCTTGATTTAGAATTATGGTATGATGTAATTCTTCGTAGATAATTTGCTAGCGATAATGCTTTCCGTGCGTATGTTCCAGGTTCAATCATCAGTGGGTATAACATATCCGGGATAAAACCCTAATAGTAACTCATATTTCACTTTCAGCAATAGACTTCGCCTCATATAGCTTCAGTACTGCCTATACAATTAAACTCTATTAAATTAACCCCAGTACTATACAGTAGTTTATTTCCTTCCTTTGAATCAGAATTGTTCAATACCTCCTAACGGATAACGCAACACATAGCAGCACGAATGTATTTAATCGTACCGAAATTGAAATTTTACAATTTCTCAGTTATTATCCAAAACATTCTGCTTTGACTGTCATTTTAAAAACAGAATATAATATTCATTATTTTAACAAACAGAGTAAATTATTACTACAATATATTTTGTTTCAAATTGATCAAATGCTTTATTACAGTAAAACATCTCAGTGTTTAATTGACACTTTAAAACATGAACTTCCTTAACCTTGTTGTGGGAGCTACGGCACTTATCTTTGCTATCTGTGGTCTCGGGTTGGATCACCAAACAAGTTAGATTGAAAGTTCGATATTTCGTATAGTTCGCTTCTCACTTTAAGTACATTCTGTTTCTTATACAATTTCATAAGGTCGTAATGTATTACATAAGCATATATCCAGTGACGTAACATAGATTAAGCTTATTTCTGAGCTCTCAGTGGTGCACGTGATCTTTATTCGAGAAAACTAATCGTGCGTTTATTATGTTCAAATTTTATATTGATTGAAAATTACTTGGGAAACATGAGACATACATATCATATGAGTATATAGGTAATTCGAGCTATATGTATCTATTTTCTCTGTCCCGACAATACGAGCGTAACTAGGGTGTAATTAGAACTTTTAATTAACCATGATTTTGTGTACATCACGATTAAGACTTAGGGGAACAACTAGGGTTACTGAAAAGTTATCAGTTACATTTAATTTCAGTTACAATTTGCATTTACATGTATGCTGGAACCAAAACTTTGACATTAACATTAAAAAGACTACGAGAAACACCGTCTTTTGAAAACATTCTTACACCATAAAACAAATTACGAGTAATTTTATAATATTTTGCAGTTTAGCTACGTTATTTGCACTATATTTAGAATAATATTTAGCAATTTATTTAAGTTGGCAACACTACTTAGAATAATGGAACTCCGACTTGTATTTAGAACCACTAAAAATATTGTTGTAATGTTACAGAAGCAAACTAAAGCAATAATCATTATAAAAATTTAACACAAATACGTTATTTTAAGCAGTACAACAATCACTATCCATGTGTTTGGTATCTCTAAAACGGTTTGAAATAACAATTGTTGTAAATGACATTATTATCACTTAAGTCTTTTGGAAGCATCTACATGATGAGACGTGATATGTCAGCACGTTTTCGAAGTGAAGTCTTTAGAAAAAGTTAAATTTTTCATTTCTTGTAACTTTGATCCTTCATTCATTCGAAATACATTATACCATGATCATAGTATTTGACGTTAAGATACAAATGATGCGCACTGCACCGTCTATGCCATTTGAGTTATTAGAGATCTCCAAAATGTTGATGTTGGTGATACTGTATTGTCCCTTGTTAGACTGAATAATGTATGTGGTATTGTGGTTTTATTTAATATCTAAATTAGAAATAGGTAATACCTTACATAGTGCAAATTGAGAAAATACAACTTTATTTTGCGATGGCAACACTGCTTGTTTATCTAGTGGTATCTAGAAGAATTTTTCCTTTACTATTTCACACAACATGGTACAAATTTTCAGCATTTTAAATATATATATATATATATATATATATATATATATGTATATATATAGGCGTGGATCCAAGGGAACGACTATAGGGCCCTTAATGCTCAGGTATACACTGAATGAAATGAACTTCAATCCTGCTTTACACTGGATAAAGAGGCAAAGTATGTTTTATCCCCTCCATACAAAGAGAGAGAGAGAGAAGATTATATACAACAGCAGTGGATTTTGTTTCGGGAGAAGCTTGAGGAACGGGTAAGAAACATTTGTGTTGTACGTGCAATGCGAAAAAATGATCACAAATTTATTTCGGGAGGAACTTGAGCCCGACACCTAACCCCTAAATACGCCACTGTACATCAGTCAACCGTTCCCATATTATCTCACACAGCAGCGAAACAAATTTTGAGTAAAGGCAAAATAACTATCAATATTCGAGACGAGACCGAGACTTTCGAGACTGACCAAGGTCTCGTCTCGGTCTCGTCTCGGTATGTAAAAGTCCGTCTCGGTCTCGGTATATAAAAGTCCGTCTCGGTCTCGGTAGCATCCCTAAACAACTCTGTTATTGCTACTCAGCGTCTAGTTCGGTAATATTTCAACTTGGGACGTCATGGAAAAGTTCCAGATGGACGGATCATTGTGAGGTGCGTACGTGCATTTCGAACAATAGGTTCTGTTTGCAATGGCAAACCGGGAAGAAGTGAAAGAACTGTGCGGACACCAGAAGCTGCGGAAGATGTTCGTGCTGCAATATTGCGTAGCCCAAAAAGATCTGCTCGTCGTAATTCGCAAACTGTGCATATGTCCGATCGCTCATTCAGGAGAATATTGCACGAATATCTCCATTTACACCCATATAAGCTGCAGATTGTTGAGGAAATTAGGCCTCGCGATTGGGTTTCACGAGAAACATTCTGCTTAACCATGCGTGATCTTCGCCAAAATCCACAAATGTTGCACACCATCCTGATGTCAGATGAAGCTCATTTCGAGTTATGTGGTTCAGTGAATAAACAGAATATGCGTTATTGGAGTGATGTAAACCCGCATGAACTGCACATCAAGGCCTTGAATAGTTCTCGTGTCACAGTGTGGTGTGGAGTTGATTCCTTTGGGATTATTGGTCCTTATTTCTTTGACGATGACAGCGGTGTGGCTGTAACTGTCACCAGTGAATGCTACCTAAAGATGCTGCCAGATTTCGTTCTTCCCCAATTAGGTATGGTCGATGTGAATGTGGAACAATTATAGTTTCAACAAGACGGAGCGATCTCGCATACAGCCAGAATTTGCATGGATTTCTTGCGACAGACGTTTCCAGGTAGAGTAATTTCCCGTTTTGGTGACATTTCCTGGCCGTTTCGCTCACCTGATCTTTCATGTGCAGACTTTCTCCTTTGGGGCTACGTGAAGCAAGAAGTTTTCCGAACACGTTGTGTGACCATTCCTGAGTTGAAGGATCGCATCAGTACTGCCGTCGGCAATGTCCCAGAGAATACGTTACGCCGAGTTATGGAAAGCTTCCAACGCCGCCTAGATGAATGTGTTGTGCAGAGGGGGCATCATTTGACAGGAGTCATATTCAAAAAGTAATCCACGCAATGGACAATGACTTACACATTAGTAAATGGCATACCTTTAACTATTAATTGACATAAGAAATACAGTTACTGCCTGATGGTGTGTTTTTAATATCCTACTATGAACGCTGCCGCACCCTGTATTAAACTTAAAGTTTAATATAGACGCTATGTATCTATATGAAAAAACACAATATTCTCTATACGAAACATATTATGTCCTGTGAGATATATAAAGGTAACCAAGAAAGTTCTGTCGCTTTTTGTGGAGGTCTGTGATCAATTGGCCCTCACACCGTAAGTTGAATGCGAATGGAGATAAGGCGAAGGTCAGTTGTTGGTATGTGTATATCTAACATTCTACCTGGTTGTGTCAGTTCAGTTATAACGTGAACTTGTGTAAGGACAGAGTGAATATGGGACCTCCACAGAGTGTTATAAGGACGTGTGTGCTGTACGAGTTTAAATTTGGGTCAAACGCCACAGCAACGGGGCGGAAGATATCTCAGACTTTTCGTGAGGCTGTCGTGGTTACGCAGACAGTGCAAGAGTGGTTTAACAAGTTTAAGGACGGTGACGAAACACTCACGAAAGACGCACCACGTGCCGGAAGACCAACTCATGTTCAAAATGAAGATCTTCAGGTAGCAACTGAGGCGAACAGTGGACACACATGTGCGGAACTGGGGCTAACATTCAATGTGAGTGGAGAAACCATTCGGAAGCACCTCCATCAACTTGGGAAGCACTACAAGTTGTGTCTAAGAGTCCCACATGATTTGACTCCGGGCCAGAAGGCTACGCAAGCAGACACCTGTGTTTCTTTGCTGCCTCGTCTGAGGAAGGAGCAATTTCTAGACAGGGTGTTCACATGTGATGAGAAGTGGATCCTGTACGAAGCTTAAAATCATCTTTGGTCATCTTTGGTTAAAATCCCATGAACCGGTTCCAGAAAGCTGAAGCCAGCAATGCAGCAGAAAGTCCTCCTGTGGGTTTGGTTGACTGCTAGCGACATTGTGCATCGGGAACTGCTACCGGCTGGTCAGAGCAGAACATCAATGCAACTGTCTACTGTCAGCAGTTGAGCCGTGTTCAAGAAAAACTCAAAATGCTGAAGCCAGCACTTCTCAATCGCTAAGGTGTTCAATCGTTACGTGACAACTCTAAGTCCCACATTGCTAGAATGACCCGGGACATCATGCTACACCTTGGATGGGTAACACAATTGCATTCGCCATACTCCCCAGACATTGCACCGTCCAATTATTATCTGTTCCATTCCATGGACACTCACCTTAGAGGACTGCAGTTCAACTCCGTAGTAGAGGTGCAAAATGCACTTGATACCTTCTTCGCTTCACGGCAAACCAAGTTCTACCGCGAAGGAATCCATGCCCATCCCGAACGCTGGCAGAAGGTCGTTGATACTGATGGGTACTATTTTTGATCTTCCAGCTACGTCTTAGGTGACATATCGATGCTCTAAGGTGATAGGTCAAAAAGCGACAGAACTTTCTTCGTTATTTTTATACATACTATATAAAACTACTGTATAAGTTCTAGTATCTCGAGTTCGGGAGGTCGAAATGTCAAAATCCCTTCAGATTATTGGTCTTTTGGTCCACTTTACAAAATATATAAAAATCAGGTGGGGTCCAGTTTGCTTCCATGGTCACTTTATGTTCGAATATGTCGAGTTCCGACATTCGAAATGTCAAAATTCCTTCAGATTCGTGTTCCTCGTAGTCTAATTTACAAAATGTATTAAAATCAGGTGGGGTCCAGTTTGCTTCCCTACAGCCGAAAAGTACATTGGAAGTGTCATCAAAGAAATACTTAAAAAAAAAAAAAAGTGCGAAAGATCCCAGGTCAGTATTTGTAACACACAAGTTCAGATCAGTACTTACAGTTTAGAACCCGCCACTTTTCTGATTTTAAAATATGGCAACCCTAATTTAGCTGTGACTTGTACAACCATCGAACTATCCCTTTCGCAGTGCTGCAGATATTACCATAATAGTCTTGAAGCAAATAAAAAAAAGTTAAAATACACATATAAATCAATACAATTGTCTCGATTGATAGATGCTTTCACAATTGTTAAAAGGTGTAATTTAAAACAGCAAACATTGTTTCTGGTTTGAAAAGGACAAACATGGTTTCGCTTATAAAACGGCAAACACGGTTTCGGGCGGTTTCCGTTTGGAAATCCGCTTTTGCGGTTTCGGTTTCAAATACCGCATTTGCGATTTCGGTTTTGAAAAATTCCATTTGCGGTCTCGGTTTTGAAAATCGCTTTTGCGGTTTCGGTTTTGAAAATAGCACTTGCGGTTTTCTGTTTTCAGAAAACCGGTTTTCTTAAAAACCGAAAACCGAAAATGTCACTAAAATTCGACAGCACTAGTTTGAAGCTTTCATATAACCATAGAATACAAATGATTTCTGGTTCATCCCTCATGATATCTCTAGTGCCGTCACAAATTACCGGAAACATTATGAGATTGCTAGAGTTAATTTCCATACATATTAGTAGGGTGGGGACACTTGGGGCAGTTTTTTCCTACTGCGCATGCGCAAACCCTTGACGCTGATTGGCTGGCGCAGGTCACGTGACCCCGCCCCCTTGGCCACACCCCTTGACGCTGATTGGCTGGCCACGCCCCCTGACGCTGATTGGTCGGTTCCAGCCACGCCCCCAGCCACGCCCCTTGACGCTGATTGGCTGGCGTCGGCCACGCCCCCTGACGCTGATTGGTCACGCTCGTTTATGACCTCCTATCTACTGCGCTGACTGGCCGGCAGCGGACACCCACCGATTGGCTGGCACCGGACCCCGTCCTCCTTGACGCTGATTGGTCGGTTGGCGTCGGACCCCGCGTTCCCTTTTATGAGCACTTTACGAACACATAGCAGATCGATAACACATTCTCCATCCACCTATTTAACATAGCGCATAGCAGAGCTAATAAAAGAGTATGGCATATTTTCCAACCCCTATTTAAACAGCAGAATTAATAAAAGAGTATGGCTTATTTTCCATCCCCCTATAATAAGGGAGTGTATTCATTCAACATGAGAACAGAAAATGGTGGACAATCTAACACATTGAAAACTTGTTCTTTAAGCAGTGTCAAAAGTTGCGATTTTCGAAAAAAGTTGAAAGTTGGGTGATGTTTACCAAACGTGGGCAGATGATACGTTTGATGATCCTAAATCGAATGCCGTTAAAATTTTATTTCTGTCTCTCACCGTTTTCCAGATATAACGATTTGAATTTTTCAAAATTTCGACCCATCTGGTTTCTGAGTTTTTGAAACTCTGTATATGTGTACTCCACTGGAAAGACCGGTCAAAAATGTGGCTCTATCTCTTACCGCTTTCGAGATATGACGGTCTAGAGGCAAAAATTTCGATTTTCGAAAAAGTTGAAAGTTGGGCGGTGTTTACCAAACTTGGGTAGATTATACATTTGATGATCCTAAATCGAATGTCGTTAAAATTTTATTTCTATCTCTCACCGTTTTCGAGATATGACGATCCGAAGTTTGTTTTTGGCAACTTGGCCCACCCTTGTCGTACAAGTTTGAAACATGGTTCCATGGGTTCTTCATGTGTAAAAACGGCAAGGGGATTTATAAAGGGGAGATTTTTTCGTTTTTTTTATATTTTTGACCCTTTTCGAGATATGGGCCATTTTATGAATTTTGGACACCCAAAAATGAACTTAGACGATTTGTCTGGAGTATTTCTTGCAATGACGCCATGAAAGTTGAGAAACAGTGCTTCAATATGTTATGTTTGCTCTATCTCTTACAGTTTTCAAGAGAAGATTTTTTTGGCCACCGTGGCCCACCCTTGTCGTACAAGATTGAAACATGGTTCCATGGGTTCTTCATGTCTAAAAACGGCAAGGGGTGAGGTACGGGGAGATTTTTTCGATTATTTTTTTGATATTTTTGACCGTTTTCGAGATATGGGCCATTTTATGAATTTTGGATACCCAAAAATGAACTTAGACGATTTGTTGGAGTATTTCTTGCAATCTCGCCCTGAAAGACGAGAAACAGCGCTTCAATGTGTTATGTTTGCTCTATCTCTTACAGTTTTCAAGAGAAGTTTTTTTTGGCCACCGTGGCCCACCCTTGTCGTACAAGATTGAAACATGGTTCCATGGGTTCTTCATGTCTAAAAACGGCAAGGGGTGAGGTACGGGGAGATTTTTTCGATTATTTTTTTGATATTTTTGATCGTTTTCGAGATATGGGCCATTTTACGAATTTTGGATGCTCAAATGGACTTAGAAAATATTTAGCACATATCTTAGTCGTTTTTGTTTGGAGCCAATAGTAAATAGTTTTATTTTAGCCAATGGGGTACTTGACTTACAGATTTTGCTCCAATGAAAAGGAGTTTTATTTTAACCAATCAGAGGAAAGCAGAACAACTATATAAGGGCTGAGGTTCGAAGCAATTCTCAGTCAGTTATTCGTTGGATTGTAAAAATACAACATCGTGTGCAGTGTGTGAGAAGATTGAAGTGGATTTTAGTGTGAATTAAGGGTAAGTATTTTTTAACTTTGTCAAAATTTTCGGTGCGGATTTTTAAGTGTTCCTCAACCTCACCCATGATAGATTATTTTTTGAAATATACGTTGTGTTGAATACGATCGTGAAAACCCGAGGTCACAGCGGTCAAAAATAAGCAAAATATAGATTTTTTTTAAAAATAAGTATTTTTTAACTCAAAATTTTGGGTGCGGATTTTAAGTGTTCCTCATAACCCCACCCAAGAACGATTATTTTTTGAAGAATATGCTGTGTTGAATACGTTCGTGAAAACCAGGCATCACAGCGGTCAAAAATAAGCAAAATATGGATTTTTAAAGAAATTAAGTATTTTTTAACTCAAAATTTTCGGTGCGGATTTTAAGTGTTCCTCATAACAGCCCCCAAGACCGATTATTTTTTGAAGAATACGTTGTGTTGAATACGTTCGTGAAAACCAGGCGTCACAGCAGTCAAAAATAAGCAAAATATGCATTTTTTTAAAAATAAGTATTTTTTAACTGTCAATTTTCGGTGCAGATTTTAAGTGTTCCTCATAACCCCACCCAAGACCGATTATTTTTTGAAGAATACGTTGTGTTGAATACGTTCGTGAAAACCAGGCGTCACAGCGGTCAAAAATAAGCAAAATATGGATTTTTTTAAAAAATAAGTATTTTTTAACTTTGTCAAAATTTTCGGTGCGGATTTTAAGTGTTCCTCATAACCCCACCCAAGACCGATTATTTTTGAAATATACGCTGTGTTGAATACGTTCGTGAAAACCAGGCGTCACAGCGGTCAAAAATAAGCAAAATATGGACTTTTTTAAAAAATAAGTATTTTTTAACTCAAAATTTTCGGTGCAGACTTTAAGTGTTCCTCATAACCCCACCCAAGACGGATTATTTTTTGAAATATACGCTGTGTTGAATACGATCGTGAAAACCCGAGGTCACAGCGGTCAAAAATAAGCAAAATATGGATTTTTAAAGAAAATAAGTACTTTTTAACTTTGTCAAAATTTTCGGTGCTGCTTTTTAAGTGTTCCTCATAACCTCACCCATGATAGATTATTTTTTGAAATATACGTTGTGTTGAATACGCTCGTGAAAACCAGGCCTCACAGCGGTCAAAAATAAGCAAAATATGGATTTTTAAAGAAATAAGTATTTTTTAACTTTGTCAAAATTTTCGGTGGTGGTTTTGCAAAGTAAAATTCCGTTTTTTTTCTATTTACAGGTTTAGAAAGAATACGTTATTGGGAAAAACACTAATTGGTGTTCTATAGTTGGAACAGCCCCAATTACTTTTTTCTTGCAAACACCTGATTTTTCCGAGAAGAATTTTGCAAAAAAAAAATTATATAAGCATTGCTTTGAATATAGCGTTACAGTGAATAATTGTTGATCGTTAAGAATAATAGGTTATTGGGAAAAACACTAATTGGTGTTCTATAGTTGGAACAGTCCCAATTACTTTTTTCATGCAAACACCTGATTTTTCCGAGAAAAAAATTACAATAAGTAATTATTAGGAAAAGAATTCTATAAGCATTGCTTTCAATATAGCGTTACAGTGAATAATTGTTGATCGTTAAGAATAATAGGTTATTAGAAAAAACACTAATTGGTGTTCTATAGTTGGAAGACCACAATTAAGATAAAACAGCAAGCATTAACGATTTTACAATATTCTAAAAGTTAGATAAACAGCAAAAAATGGAGCGATTTAATATAATATCCGAATCTCAGCAATATTATAGACAGTTTAAACATAACGGGAATTTACTGACAATTGAATTAACTCCTCCTCCAGAGGGAGAAAACCCCCTTGAATGGGTAGAAAATGGTATTAATGATTTGGTACGGTATGTAATGAGAGGTGTGCTCCCTCATCATCGTGTAGGGTTGACTTTTATAAACCAAAATCACCCAGATAAACCATTCTATTTGTCTTTTCGAACTGCTAATAATATGACTGCTGAAAATGTGTGGGGTGCGTTAGAAAAAGTAATTCAATCCAATACTTCATTCTTATATCAAGATCGCTTTATTCTCTATTTTCACCACGTCGAATTACCTATTGGTATGGGACGGGTGAAACAGAATTTTTCTGACATAAACGAGTACATAAAACATAACAGAGGTATTATAGTCATTAAAAACCCTGAATACTATTGTTTGGGTCAAGCTCTGGTGGTAGCTATAGGGCTTATTGAACATAAAAATGATACAAAAGAAAGATAGATATCGCCATCAATGCCCAAAAAATATGTTTCAAAAGGTATCCGAACTAAGTGAAAAGGCTGGTGTTAGCCTAGAGAATGGCGGGGGGATACCGGAATTAAAAAAAAATTCAGGCATATTTAGCGGATTATAAAATCACAGTGTATGATGGATTATCGGGGGAAAAAATATTTTTTGAGGGTCACGGTCATGGCAAACAGATTAATTTGTTATATATTAACAATCATTATAACGTGATCACTAGCCTGACAGCAGCCTTTTCATGCGGATACTTCTGCGAAGAATGCCACAAAAAATTTCAGAGTAAAGACAGGCACGTGGGGAAGTGTAAAGCTTTATGCAATAAATGCCGGAACAGACCACCATGCACAATTACGAAAAGTGTAATATACTGCCGGGAATGCAATAGATGCTTTTATGGGGCTCAGTGCCTCAAAAACCATAAGGCTTCATTGTGCGCTATTCTGAAAGTGTGTCCTCAATGTCGTAAAGCCTACGTGGTGAAAAAAGGGCAGAATCCACATGTCTGTGGGGAGGTATTCTGCACAGGGTGTAATAATATGATGCCGTCAGGACATTTATGTTATATACAACCATGCCGAACGCGTACCCCACAGAAATGGTTATTAGTGTTTTACGACATTGAATGCCGCCAAGATAAAGAAGTAGCCGGTGGTAATTTTGAGCATGAGCCCAACCTGCTAGTTAGCCAACAGGTGTGCTACTGCTGTAAAAACAGTGTGAGTGAACGGTGTGGTGTATGCGGCGATAGAACACATGTATTTTACGGGGACAAATGCATTGGCGAATTTTTAGATTATTTAGCACAAAGGCGTTCTGAAATAAATAAAATAGTCGTTGTAGCTCATAACGCAAAGGGTTACGACGGTCATTTTATTTTACGCTCAATGATGCTTCATAAAGAGTGGACGCCGCGAATAATTATGCGGGGGTGCAAAATTTTATCGATGGAGTATTTATATTTAAAATTTATTGATAGTCTAAATTTCTTACCAATGCCTTTGTCCAAATTAGGCGACGCGTTCGATTTGCCCGTCTCGAAGGGTCATTTCCCTCATTTATTCAACACAAAGGCTAATCAGGAGTATAGGGGTGCTTTACCGGGCATCGAGTATTACGATGTGGGGGGCTTGAAAAAGAAGCAGAAAGAGAAGTTCTTGCGTTGGTATAATGAGGAAAAGGAAACACTTGGAGAGACGGGTTTCATTTTAAAAGAACAGCTTATTAAATACTGTGTAAACGATGTGAACGTGCTGCGCAATGCTTGCATAAAATTTATGAACGAGTTTGAGGTTATATCTGGCGTCAACCCGTTCCTAGAAAGTATAAGCATTGCCAGCGCGTGCAACTTAATGTATAGAAAAAACTTCTTGCGAACAGACACCATTGGTATTATCCCACATAGTGGGTACAGGTGGCGTGATAACCAATCTGTCGGCGCCGTTCAGTGGCTCGTGTACGAAGCCGACAGATTAAAAACACGAATCCAGCATTCTGGTAACGGACGAGAGGTTGTGGTGAGAGGTGGGTATAAAGTGGATGGTTATGCGCACTATAATGGTGCAGAACATGTTTGGGAGTACCAGGGGTGTCTATTCCACGGATGCCGGGAGTGTTACCCCACAGTTCGTGACAACCCCATATATAATGACGCGTACACTACTTTTAATATGCGTTATGAGAGTAGTGTAAACAAAATTAATCGATTAAAAGAGCTGGGGTATATAGTTCATGAAATGTGGGAATGCCGGTGGCGCGAGTTTCTGAAAGAACACCTGCCGGTGAGTATGTTTGTAAAAAACCACATCATGGCTAAGAAATGCCCAATTCATCCGCGGGATGCACTGTATGGCGGTAGAGTCGACACCATGAAACTCTACAAAAAGGCGAAAGAGGGAGAACGTATCATGTATACCGATATAATCTCCTTTTACCCTTATTGTTGTAAGGTGAAAAAATATCCTGTGGGTCATCCGAAAGTTTATGTGGGTGATGACGAGTGTCCTGATATTTCGGGGTTTGAGGGAATAATAAAGTGCACGGTATTACCCCCGCCCGATCTCTACCACCCGGTGCTGCCCTATCGGAGTGGTGGAAAATTGTTATTCCCCTTATGCCGAACGTGCGCGGACACTCTGAATGAAGAAGAAGAATGCTCGCATTCGGAAGGGGAGAGAGCTTTCACTGGAGTGTGGGTTGTAGACGAAGTGCGGGTAGCTGTCGAGAAAGGATATAGAGTGCTAGAAAAACACGAGGTATGGAGCTATGAGGTTCTAATGTATGACGCTGAAAAGAAAGAGGGCGGTCTTTTCACGGAATACATTAACCTGTTTATGAAGATCAAGACTGAGTGTAACGGTTGGCCTGCAGGATGCGTCACCGAACAACAAAAAGACCAGTTCATACAGGAGTATTATGAGAAAGAGGGTATCCAATTAGACCGGGAAAAGATTATGCGCAACAAACCTAAGAAACGAATTTCAAAGCTACGAGTAAACAGCCTGTGGGGTAAGTTCGCACAAAGAGAAAACATGGAGCAAATCGCTATCATTAAAACTCCCGATGAGTATTTCGATAAATTAACAAATCCGAATATTGAGGTTAATTCGTGTATTCCAATCGGCGACAAATTCCGTGTGCTCAACTGGAGTGTTAATGAGAGCGTTGTTGCTCCTGCTAAAAACATTAACGTGATAATCGCAGCATACACCACGACACACGCTCGCCTCGAGTTATTTCGTTATTTGGATTTACTTGGCGAGCGTGTGTTATATTATGATACCGACAGTATTATTTACACTCAATCGCCTGGTGAGCCACAGTTAAAAATAGGAGTGCATTTAGGGGAATGGAAGAATGAGTTGGCAGAATATGGTCCGGATGCATATATCGAAGAATTTTGTGCTGGTGGTCCCAAATGTTACGGCTATTCCGTTGTTAACAGTCTTAATGGTAAAACAAAGACAATATGTAAAATCAAGGGAATCACACTGAATAATAAAACATTAAAATATGTTAACTTTGAACAAATGAAAGATATGATTTTAAATAATTCACCTTCTATTAGCGTTCCTCTCGGTCGACAAATTGTACGTACTAAAGATTATAAATTGATTACTAAGCCGGAGGCGCATAAAATCTATCAGGTTACTGCTAGTAAAAGGAAACGAATAGAAAATTTTGATACACTTCCCTACGGGTATAAAAGAAAACGAATAGGTTAATTAAGTAGAGAGAGAGAGAGAGAGTAAAAAATGAATAATCAAATTTTAAATCGATGTGTTGGTCTAGCATACGATGAGTAGGGAGAATTCGTCTTTCACCTGATGAGTGGTATATTGAAAACTACTTTAATGCTGTTACAAATTTTCCATTAGTGAAAATTATAAAATATCATTGTCAGATAGTCTTAAAGGTACTCGTCAGATGACGATAGTAATGGTCAGGTAAATTTCTGTGTCTGTACATGGCGAAAACTCCAGTTTCATTTGCCGTGCATTCAATTATGTAAAGATGTAAACATGTCTGAAAGTATTCACATTTTGAATCGTAATAATAATAATAATATGTTATTATATTCATAATTATTTGTGGTGTATCAGAATATGGAGTTTCAACATCCATTTACTTGTATTATAGCTGGCCCCACTGGGTGTGGTAAATCATATTTTGTAAAAGAGTTTTTAAAACATTATGCCGAAAAATGGAAAAATATAGTATGGTGTTATGGTGAGTGGCAACCTCTGTATGAAACTCTATCCTCAGGTTGTACATTTAAAGAAGGGCTCCCCAAAATAGATGATTTTTCAGCACAAGCCGGCCCACATCTTGTAATTATTGACGATTTAATGCGAGAATGTGATACACGAATTGTTGACTTTTTTACTAAAGGTAGCCACCACCGAGATTTAAGTGTTATTTTTATAACACAAAATGTTTCACCAAGCTAAAGGTATGCGAGACATATCATTAAATTGCCATTATATAATATGTTTTAAAAACCCCAGAGACCAGGCTCAAATTAATTATCTAGCACGCCAATTATATCCTGGTAACACAAAATTTGTACAGGAGGCCTATCAGGACGCAACACGAGATTCTCATGGTTATTTGGTTTTTGATTTAAAACAGGACACTCCCGACGAACATCGTGTTCGAACAAAAATTTTCCCCTCAGATTCTTACAATTATGTTTATGTACCAGTAAAAAATAATCTCAATAACTACTATATATATTTTAATACTCAATTTTAATATAATAGCTACAAAAAATGATTAGCAAAGAGAGTGCACATTTACTAAAACTTTTAGCAAAGGCAAAACCCAAAGTACGCCAAGCAATTTTACAAAATGCTGATCCCGAATTAATTCGCTCTATTTGTGAATGTTCCTATAACGTATTACAAGGAAATGTTCCGTTAAATAAAAAAGAGAAAAATAGATTAAAAAGATATAGAAAGGAATTGAGGTATTTAGCGAAAAAAGGTCCATCATTAAAACGAAAGAAAAAACGAATAATTGTACAAAAAGGTGGGTTTCTTACTGCTTTGCTTGCACCTATTATTGGAGGTATACTATCTAGTTTAAATAATTATGCAGCATGCACAAAAGCTTGTTTTAATTACACCAGAAAAATTGCACCAATATCAAACTATATCTAATTTAGATGATGAGATGAAAAATATTTTAAATAATAAAAATATGAGTGTTGAAGAAAAATGGATACGCTATAAAGAGGTGTTACAAAAATATTTACACATTGTGCAAAAACCTACTGCAACAGCATCAACTAGTGTTGGTACTAAGAAGGAGGAGGAGGAGGATGAGGACGGGGAGGATGAAATACTATCTACTCTCCCCGAAAATTGTCTGCGTAAAGCAAGACCTTTATTACGTAGATTAAAACAAAATTCCAACATTCATTGGGATGACAATGGTAATGTTAATATTTATAATAAATTAATTTCTGGAGCTAATATAGTAGATCTAATAGCAGATTTTGTCAGGTGTCGCAAGAAAAATATTCCCCCTACAGGTTGGGAACCCTTTGCTGTACTGTTAGCAAAATCCAATATACCTTTAGAGTATATTGGTAACCCACAGCGTATAGAATATATTCGTAAGCTGACATCATCATCATCTGCCGCTGCTGCTGATCCAAAACAGGAAGAAGAAGAGGAGGAAGGGGAGGAGGAGGAGCCACCACGTAAACGTAAAGTTGTCAACAGATGGCGTGATTATAAAATATGAAGAAGCTGGCCGATATTTATTATAACCCTTCAAACCCTGCCTCGTTTTCAACTGCTACGTCATTATGGAGAGCTGTGAAGAAATCTATTCCTTTACACAAAGTGCAACAGTGGGTAAAAGAACAGTCGACTTATACTCTGCATAAGCCAGTACGTAAAAAGTTTCCACGTAATCCCTATTTAGTGATCAATATTGACGATCAGTGGCAAGCTGATTTAAACGATATGCACAGTCTGCAGAAGTATAATGATGGCAATAGGTATATTTTAACAGTGATTGATTTGTTTAGTCGTTATGCATGGGCTGTGCCTGTACGTACAAAAACTGGTGAAAACATTATAAAAGCATTTAAGCAAATATTTGCATCTACCCGTCGTAGACCCTTACGTCTACAAACAGATAAAGGTACAGAGTTTGTTAATAAACCATTTCAGTTATACTTAAAAAAGCAAAATATTAAATTCTTCACAACACAAAACTCCGATATTAAGGCAAGTGTAGTGGAACGTTTTAATCGAACTCTTAAAGAACGAATGTGGAAATATTTTACGGCAAAGAAGACTTACCGATACATAGATGTGCTATCGAAACTTGTTCAGGCATATAATTCTAGACCCCATAGAGCTCATCAATTACCACCCGCCAGTGTGAACCAGGACACTTTTCAACAAGTTTGGAATAAATTAATAAAACCGATGCCACATACTAACATTGCAAAATATAAAAAAGGTGATACTGTGCGCATTACTAAAGCAAAACGGCATTTTGAAAAAGGGTACAAAGAAAAGTGGACTGTAGAAATATTTAAAATAAAACAGGTGATACATAAGGAAAAGAAAGTGGTTTATGTGTTGGAGGACTTAAATGGTGAAGTAATTGATGGTACATTTTACGAAGAGGAATTACAAGGAGTGCCTCTGCCTAAAGTTTATGAAATAGACGAAATTTTAGAAGTTAAAGGTAAACGTGTATTTGTTCGTTGGCGGGGATATCCCCCTTCCTTTAATTCGTGGATTCCTGTGTCACATTTAAAAAACATTTAGCTACAATACAATATTATAAACGACTGTTATATTTGTGTATATAGGAAAAAATAATAATGAATGATCCATACTTTAAATACTATACGCACCAAGCAGGAGGTGGTTATAACGTGTATAGAGGTGCACCATATCAAGAAGGTTATGGTATTGGAAGTTTTTTAGGTGGTTTATTTCGAAGTGTATTTCCGTTAATTAAACAAGGAGCAAAAACTGTTGGTAAAGAATTGTTACGTACAGGAATTAATGTAGCTGGAGATGTATTAGGTGATAATAGACCTATTGACGAAGCTTTAACATCACGTTGGCAAGAAGCTAAAAATAATTTAAAAACTAAAGCTCAAAATAAAATAAATCAAGTGTTGGAAGGATCTGGAAGAAGAAAACGGAGAAAAGTTCATTTTGCAAAGACTGGTGGTAAAAAGAAAAGGAAGAGTGATATTTTTGATTAATATGGAACAGACTAGCTTTTATCTTACATTACCGAGTAACAGTTCTATGGAGTATTTTCCACAAAATACTTTGTCATGTTATACTACCAAATTATATCATCCATTGGTGCTAGAGAAAATTGAGTGGGAGACGGCGGTTGTTGAAGTACATTATACAAATTCATTTCAGAATGTTTCCAAATATACTAATAATATTTATTACCGTCTCATGAATACAAAAAGCTGGAACATAACTAAAATCTTACCAGGACACTATTATAATGTTGATGATATTCTATCTCAAATTAATCATAAAAGTGATATATTAAATTTACAATTAAAAGTTAAAGCATCAGTAAAACGAATTGAAGTCAGTAGAGTAATAAAAGATCAAGAGAAGCATATAGAAGTACGTCTATCTCCTGAACTAGCCAGAATACTAGGCTTTGATCACATACAACAAGAAGATATTGCAGTTGTGCATCATGCTCGTTATCCACCTGATTTACAAAAATCGCTACCTACACTTATGTATATTTACAGTGATATTGTAGAACCACAAATGGTGGGTGACACAGTAGCTCCATTGTTACGTATTATAAATACAAATATTACAGAGTATGGTATTAATAATGTACATATTTTTGACAATCCTCACTATGTCCCCGTGCAACGTAAACAATTTGATCAAATTATTATCGATTTAAGAGATAGTACAGGTAATCCACTTCCTTTCCAACATGACAGTGTATGTGTAAAATTACATTTTCGCAAACGTAATACGGTATTATAAATTTTACCATGTGTGAATATTAATAGTGAGAAAAAGAGAAAAATGCAGTGTGAGTGTATGAAATCAGAATTAGATTTATTTGCTGGTTTACCCACTCAAACCAGTATTATAGGTAATAAAATAGTTCCATATAAGTCTGTGGCTTCGATAGCTGATAATGCACCAATAGAATTTGTTGTCCCCGGTCATGGGGATGACTGTATTGACTTACCGCACACAATGTTTTATATTAAAGGTAAAATTACTAAATCAGATGGTTCTAATTTAACTTCTGCCGATAAGAAAATCGGCCCTGTAAATGATTTTCTCAACGCAATGTTCAGTGAATTGCAATTATATTTAAATAATCAACTTATTTCCTACTCTTCACATACATATCCATATCGATCGTATATTGAAAAACTACTAAATTATAATGCTGAAGCTAAATCAACGCATCTTCAAACATCAATGTGGTTTAAAGATACTGCAGGGCATATGGACAGTGTGGCCGATAGTAATGTAGGATTTAAACAACGTATTCTTCTCACTACTTTAAGTCAGTCATTTGAATTATTGGGCTATATTCATGCTGATATATTTAATCAGGAGAAATTTTTACTGAATGGTGTACAACTGCGTATTAAACTAATTCCAGCTAAACCTACATTTTGTCTAATGGGTGACGCAGAAGCTGATGGGAAAGTTGTAATTACAGATGCAACACTGCTTGTGAAAAAGGTTGATGTGTCACCGTCCGTTAAAATAGCACAAAATAAAGTATTACAAAATCCTAAATTTAGAGTAAAATATCCTATAACAAAAGTGCAAGTGAAGACTGAAACTCTGCCACAAGGAATTATGGATAGTACACTTCCAGATCTATTTTCAGGACTAGTGCCTAAACGTATTATTATTGGTTTTGTTAGTAATACTGCTTTTAATGGTACTTATCAGACAAATCCATTCAATTTTCAGCATTTTAATATGTCATTTTTTACACTGTATGTTGATGGAACGCCTGTGCCATCCAAACCACTACAACCTGATTTTGATAATAAGCTATATATACAAGCATATTCTACGTTATTTACAGGCTCAGGTATTTATTATTCTAATCAAGGTAATAATATTTCACTCGCCGAATATCCTAATGGTTATACTCTACTGGTGTTTGATTTAACTCCCGATTCTAGTGCTAGTGCTGGATTTCATACTAGTCCACAACGGCAAGGAAGTGTACGCCTAGAGGTTCATTTTAAAGAAGCACTGCCATCTCCTGTAACAACAATTATTTATGGTGAATTCTCTTCAGAATTAGAAATTGATTTCCAGAGAAAAATATATATTAATTTTAAAAAAATGTTAAATACAATTGAACTTTATGAGGCACTACAACAAAATCTACCTAAAGATCATTTTATTGGTGTGTATGCCGCAGATGAGTTACCTCTGTTTATTCATACATTTCCAGCCGCCATAATTATAAACACTGATTCTAGTGATAAGCCTGGTGAACATTGGGTTGCTGTTTATATATCTAATATGAGTGTGGGAGAGTATTTCGATAGCTATGGTATACCTCCCTATATACAACATCATATAAGGTTTTTAAAACGAAACTGTCTGTATTATACATGGAATAATAGACGTATTCAAGGTGATTTATCTCAATTTTGTGGACATTACTGTTTTCTATATCTAGCATATCATGCATCTGGTTATTCATTGCACGATTTCTTAAACAAATTCTCACTCACTACTATTGATGCTAATGATATTATGCTTTATTCGAGAGTATGATGGTATTATTTTTTTAAACTCCGCCATTGCCGGTCCCAAGCCCTGGATGAGAAAGGAGGAGGGTTGGGGGTGTTGCAACCGCGTAAAAGAAAATAAGCCATACTCTGCTATGTGCTATGTTAAATAGGTGGATGAAGAATGTGATATCGGCTCTGCTATGTGTTCGTAAAGTGCTCATAAAAGGGAACGAGTACACCCCTGCTATGTAATATGTGCTATGTTATGTGTTCGTAGTCTCGGTGTAATTTCTGCTATGTTAAAAGTGCTCATAAAAGGGAACGCGGGTCCGGCGCCAACCGACCAATCAGCGTCAAGGGGGACGGGGTCCGGTGCCAGCCAATCGGTGGGTGTCCGCTGCCGGCCAGTCAGCGCAGTAGATAGGAGGTCATAAACGAGCGTGACCAATCAGCGTCAGGGGGCATGGCCGACGCCAGCCAATCAGCGTCAAGGGGCGTGGCTGGGGGCGTGGCCGGAACCGACCAATCAGCGTCAGGGGGCGTGGCCAGCCAATCAGCGTCAAGGGGTGTGGCCAAGGGGGCGGGGTCACGTGACCTGCGCCAGCCAATCAGCGTCAAGGGTTTGCGCATGCGCAGTAGGAAAAACAACTGCCCCAAGTGTCCCCACCCTACTCATATTGAATTAGCCACTTTTTGACCAAATATTTCTAAAATTTCATTTCGAACTTCAGGATGACACACGTATCAGGATGATTTTGTCCACAATCTTGCTGTAAACATTCATTTAATTGAGAACTATGTTAGAGTCTTATTTACAATAGTTCTGTCAAATTTCTTTCGTTAATCAGACCTTTAACAAAGACCTAAACTCTGCCTATCTGAATACTTTATTGAACTTACAGTTACTATCAAACTTTCCCATAGAGCCTTCTGGGAAATTGCGTTCACTAATTAATGTCGCTCTATAGGGGACTTTAATTGACTGAAATTGGGTAGAGCTTTAGCATGAAATACAGATTTTTCATGTATTTTAAATGTTTCTATTCTTTTCTTCCAGTTTTTGAATAATTTGCCTGAAAAAGACGAATCCATTTTTGTTACTAAGTTTTCATCAGGGCACATACTAATATAGTGATAACAGAAGAAGCAATTTATACCATCGCTTCCCTGGATTACATGTAGGTATTTGTAGTCTTTATATGAAGTTTGTGTAAATAAATAAATAATAGAATAACAACCACAGTTATGGGCTTAATGTGTGTACAACTAATGTTGTTTCTCGAATTACTATTTGGTCTAGGAATTAATTCGTACGGTTGGTACGCATACATTGAAGCTGTAGTACAAACACAAAATACATAAATACCTTAAGAAAAATATTGTCCATCGCTAGCCACCACTTTCTCCCATCTGTCAGGCAATGTACGGATTCCGTGGCGTAAGAAGTCCTTATCCTTGGAAGCGATCCAGTCAGAGACCCATGTTTCGATATCTTCTGAAGAAGTAAACCGCTGTCCAATCAAATCGTTGTTCATGCAATCGAACAAGTAGTAGTCCGAAGGAGCAACGTCTGGTAAATACGGCGGGTGGGGTAAAACTTCCCATCCGACATTTTCTAAATAGGTTTTGACCGGTTTTGCGACATGTGGGCGAGCGTTATCATGTTGAACAATAAGTTTATCATGTCTGTTCTCCCATTCTGGTCGTGTTCTGGCCAGAGCTTGCTTCAAACGCATTAATTGTCGTCGATAACGTTCTCCATTCATAGTTTCACCCGGTTGCAGCAGCTCATAGTACACCACACCTTTCATATCCCACCATATGCACAGCATAACTTTTGCACAGTGAATATCTCGTTTTGGTTGTGATGGACCTGGTTCACCTGGTTTCACCCAGGCCTTTTTTCGTTTAGGGTTCTCGTAATGGATCCACTTCTCATCACCCGTAATAATTCGATGCAGAAACCCCTTTCTGCTCTGTCGTTGAAGCAGCAATTCGCAAATGGTTTTTCGTCTTTCAACGTCTCTGTCTTTCAATTCATGTGGAACCCAATATGACATCTTTTGAATCATTCCCATGGCTTTCAAGCGTTTGGAGACTGTTGTTTGATTAACGCCTAATGCTGCTGCAAGTTGTTCCTGCGTTTGACACGAATCCTGCTCGAGCAATGCTATCAATTCTTCGTCTTGAAATTTTTTTGGCTGTCCAGCTCGCTCTTGGTCTGCCAAGCCGAAATCACCACTTCTAAACCGTGCAAACCACTTCTGACACGTTCGCTCAGCTAGAGCATGGTCACCATACACTTCCACCAAAATACGATGACTTTCAGTCGCACTTTTCTGCATGTTAAAGTAATGCAGCAGGACACCCCGCAAAAACACTTTATCAGGCACAAATTGCGCCATGTTCACTTGACTACAAACTGGTGTTGTTGACGCTTTAATCCACTGCCCTATACTACGAACGATACACGATGACAGGGGTTTGCAACACATGTGTGGATACACGGAACTGTGGAACGCTCCGTTCGTTGCGCCATCTCTTGTCCACCCGCACGAATTAATTCCTAGACCACATATTTAAATATGTAACTAAATTCTCTACTTAATTTTAGACATATCTTTATTTAGACAAAATCTACAGAACCATATACAATTATTTTGAACCTCCGTTACTGCCTTCAAATCCTCCAATATTTATACATAAGAACACAATACATTGTAATTACACCACCGTATTAAAGTAACATTTGAAACCAAACATTAACATTTTCACACATTAGACCTAATTTGACACTAGAGTTCAGTACAAAACTTGTGCACTTTCTTCCTGAACAATAAACTAATCTCCCAACAGCCACCACCTCTTCAAAATAAGCTTTTTTTTTCTAACAAAGCTCTCTTACACGATTTAGAAGTTCTGCGTACTTTCCCTTCAATCCAGTGAATTCTTCATTCATCCTAACATTTTTTCTTTCCAGCCTACTTGTCTTCCATATCCTCTTTGGGCTTCGAATGCAGATTTTTTTTTTTTTTTTTTAATCATGGTATTCTGATCTCTGTAGTACTTATACTTCTTTCTCTGTGTTTGGAGCTTTCCCAGCAATAGCCTCTGATCTACTTCCTTTATCTCTTCACCCAACATATTTTGATTTATATTACGTTCTTCTAGCGGCTTACTTTCTTCTGTCGCGTAAAGCATTTTACAATCAGCTAAAATTAACAGACGATCTAATTAGAAGTTGAGATCAGAATATTGAACCTCTGTGAGTGATGTACTGTCACAAGCTAGGCTATAAATTGATAATGAACAAGTTTATTATCTTCAGAATGACTCATTAATTTAAGGTCTTTTATCACATTGAGTTGCTTCTCGCGTTTAGTAGCACAGTATTCTGATTCTTCCTGTAGTAAGTTCTGAAAATCCAAAACTGCTGTTCGTTGCACCAGGTTGGGGAGATAATCCTCTTAATGACCCAATTCCGTAATTTGCGTGATTTGAAAGTCATCCATTTCCTATTCACAACTCTTCACAGCATCTACTTGACGATTGACTTTGCCTTTTCTGACTCTGATATTTCCCATAAATAGAAGCTTTGCTTTGTTATAATTAAATATAAACTAATTATTTGCTGAGCAAAACTATATATTTTCATTAAAATCCAACACGTGTTACAGTTTCGCCAACTAACTCTTTGGCTTCATCAGACGCAACATAAGAGACACGGGACATGCAGTAAATTGGAAAGAAGTGAAAATTCTAGTCCATGAAGATAGAAGTATAGTCAGAAAATGGAAGGAGGCAAGATGTATTGAAATGGTAGTTTAATAAAGTAATGAACTGGAAGTCAGGACTTAACATAGACCAACAGTGGAATAAATTGTTACAAAAGCTTAAAGTATAAAATGTAAATATATATATTGATTGTCAAAATGTTTAATACGTTTGCATAGCATTTCTGCCACATTTAAGTCCATAACAGCCAACAACTGGTATTTCATCGCATTAAATCTACTAATCTTCGATGATACACTGGTTGAAAATCGCTGATACTAACGAAGAAATCATTGATATTTTTGCAACATAGACATTTAAAAATAAAATATAAGCAATAGAATTCTCTAGTATATATATACACACAAATAGTTACGATATATATCCATTTTCGTATATATATACATTTATATATACATTTTCTAGTATACATATACAATTCATATACAAGTCGAAGATATATTTCCTGTTTTTGTGTTACTTGGAAAAGTGCAATTTAAAATGGCATTTCTTGAATATGTTGTTCGTTTGTCAAATAAATTATTCAATAAAATGGATTAACAAGAATTTAGTTTGGTTATGATTGGTTCAAACATTTACGTGGGAAACAGGTATTTTCTTTGGTATGAATTTCAGTACGTATATACCTAGGTAATTAGCCTTGTATGTTAGTGTCATGAAATTCTTGGAAATGAAAAACATCAACAACAAGCCCATAAAAATCATGATTTACCGTAATACAAAATTCGTGAAGAAACTAAAGATAAAACACCCAAACAATGACAGTTTCTATTGGCTCATTTCTTGTGGATCGTTATTTTTTAGTAAACAAATCTGACGCAAAAGATTTGTTATTTTAATCGAAAGAATGTTTCAACAAGCCTGTATCTGAGAGCTGGACATGTTTCCTGTCTTTCACGCTCCCTAACAAAAGACCACCGGAATGATAGCAATGTCAAATGTAGCTATATCGTGAGGATGATGAACTGAAGTACTCTAATGTCCACCGAAAAGGAATTTGCCAAGGAATTCTGAGTGTGGTTCCGTCTACAGTAAAATCTCTCGTGTTGAGGAGGATTGAAAAAAGAATGCACGCTAACTTGGAATTTAATTGCTAATCACGCCGCAGTCTCAAACACACCCGCGTTTCATCACTGCATACCAACTGCTGTATTATCGGAAAACACAAGCAGGAGAAACAGGGGGAAACCGATAGCAGCATAGTTACTCTATTTGTGGTTGGGTTAAACATTTATTATTAGATGGGTGGATCAAGCCTCTTTGCATTTTCTTGGGAAAAATTTACTTTAGGAATGTATTTACTACCAGTTTCGTCCTTGTGCATTGTTTTAGCTAACATATTTTGGATCAAAATATACTGTATATATATACGATAGTTGTGAAAATTAGTGGTAAAGTTTGGAAATATTTAGGAGAATCTTTTTCAAATGACATTTGTATCGTATCATCACAATTCTGAGAATTTTAAGTATGAAAAAAAAATAGGTAAGTAACCTAGACATAAATTATAGTTATGAGGGTATTTAAGAAGGAATATTAAACATTATGGTAGGTGATAGTATGAAGTTGTTTAATATAAGAACGTGTGTTTGATTTCCAACAGGTTCCAATTTACTGTTATTTGAATATGGCATGTAAATAGAGAGACGTTAGGAGAGATATTGAGAAAATGAAAAATATGTCTCTTACCTTTTCTCACTGTATGAAAATTAATATTGAAACCGAAAGAGGTAATTTTTTTTTTTTTTTTTTTTTGTCGCTACCTGTTTTGGTAGAGAGATTAGGGTGGAGATAGGATGTACTCTTAGGATTCAAATAATCGATTGCAGAAAACCTATTCTCACTATCGATGACCGATTTTGCACTGTAACGATCAACATTAAAACCAGAAATAATTGATTTCTACTGGTGGGAATGCGGCGTAAGACCAAAACAGTATACGGCCGAAACTTCAGCTCAGAAACCTGTTTCGGTCCTATGCATGTTTCGATCAGATGACGGTTTTTCCCTTATATATCATCAAGAAAAGTATCGTTACTTAATATTAGGTGATTATAAGATATTTTAAATTAATATTTCGATCGTATGCAGGTAATTGCTTTCGATCCTATACCGTTTCGGTTCTATGCCATATCAGTCGTATGGCGTTTAGGTCCTATCATGTAACAACTACTGGTTTAAATAGAAGGTTAAGAGAGGATGCAGTACACTCTTAGGATACTGAATCGCTTCCGAAAAACCTCTTGACAATATCTCTTGTCGTTTTTCCTCTGCATAGATCAATATTGAAAACAGAAATGATAATATATTTATACTATTTCTGGTTTGAAGAGAGAGTTAACAAAGTAGATGACACTTATCCTATGAACGTTGAACTGATTCTAAAAGATCGCTTCTCGGTGTTACCGTTTTTGCCCTGGTACCTGTTGACAGGCGGGCAGACAGACGGAGATAGCCGTTTTAAACACTTCCAATACTAATGCATAGCCTATTATAAAACAATCATTTTGAAAGCTTTCTATTTATTTATTTATTTATAAATGTTTCACATACAGATCAATGTCCATTTTACAATGAATCAATGTTACAACGTATAAAGAAATAACAAAAAAGAAAGAAAAAATTTTAAAAAATAATTTAAAAATAACAAAATATATATTTATTTATATACACAATATTGCCATATTTACAGAGACTTTAATTTGTTTTTAAAATGATTCTGAGTTAAAAATATCAACATCTGACGATAAACTGTTATATAATAATGTCAGCCTGAAGTTTAAGGAACGTTGTATAGTTGATAGTCTGGGTGTTACATATGTTAGTAGCATATGACTGCGAATAAGGCGAGAAGGTACGCAAAAATTGACAACGGAAACCAACAAAGAGTTAATTTTCCCTTATGGAGAAATAGCAAGTCCTCCACCATAAGTCGAGTAAGTGGAATCCGAATATTGAGTTTAAGAGCTCTGTTTTATTGAGACCACGCACTGAAGGAACTCTTTGTTTCGCAATGCCCCCCCCCCCCAAAAAAAAAGTTAAGGACAGAATCAAAACGGGATAAGTTTGAAGCACAGGCTATATTCCATATCGGTGAGCAATATTCAATTTTAGGAGATACTAAAGCTTTGAAGGAAATACTGAGTGATTTGAGATCGCGAATTTAAGGAAA
Organism: Thermobia domestica; assembly: GCF_964235325.1. Classification (NCBI taxonomy): domain Eukaryota; kingdom Metazoa; phylum Arthropoda; class Insecta; order Zygentoma; family Lepismatidae; genus Thermobia; species Thermobia domestica. Next base: position 175,881,151 of record NC_137462.1, read on the forward strand.
TCAGTAAAGAATACCCAGTATTCTCATAGCACTCTTCACAGTAAGGGTGATGTGTTCAACAAATGTAAGTTTCTCATGGAATAATACTCCGAGGTCTTTATTCGTGGTGGGCACAAAAACCGGTTTTTCGGTTTTTACAAAAACCGGTTCGGTTTTCTCCGAAACCGGTTATCGGTTTTATCTAAAACCGCTTCGGTTTTCTCCAAAACCGATTCGGTTTTTCACCTGATCCGGTTTCGATTTTCTGCAAAACCGATTCCGTTTTTTTTTTTTCAAAATTTGTTCTATTTCTGACCAGAATGGTGTTTCGTTGTTCTCCGGAAACCGAATCCATTTCCACAGAAATAGTTTAATGTGTTTTCGAAAAGTTTTCACCGAAACCAGTTTCGGTGAAAACCGAACCGGTTTTGGAGAAAACCGAAACCGATTTCGGTGAAAAACCAAACCGGTTTTGGAGAAAACAGAAATGTCGGTTTTTCGGGTTTCGGTTTTTTATAAAAACCGGTTTTGCCCATCCCTAGTCTTTATGTGTTGCAACTCTTTCGATAGAACTGTTATTAATACAATATCTGTCATCAATTTTATTTTTCTTCGAAGATATACTGACAAGGAACGGACATTAACCTGTCATCAATGGACATGAACCTCCGAATCAAACCTAGTCCATTCGATAAACATAACAAAGATATGTTCATGAACAAAATATTAGGTGCCATGGACAACGGAGTATGTCCCTGGAGCCCATTAACCCTGTTAGTATAAAGAAAAACGCAGACTCGCAGTGAAACAGATATTGCATCAACACTGTTCATTAGAAAGAAATGGTTTATAGTTCATTCTCTTCAGCATGAAACACGCTTTCCAGAGGTGCTATGTATTGGGGCCCATAACGTACTTGAACAGGAAAAATTGGGAGAAAGCCGGGAAAATTCCCTCCAGAAATTCCTCCCATTAACTTTGGCCCCCTCTAGAGTGGCCTCGGGTAAAAACACACAATGCAAATGTATCTCGAAAAAATATTATAAGGAATTAGAAATGTGTGTACCAAGTTTTGTATTTGGTAGACATAATAGGTATGAAGGAAAAGTGTGTATTGGTATACAAACTTTTCCCTCATATCTATTCCGTCTATATGCATCTGGCAGAACAACACGTCCCATACGATCAATGAAATAATAATTTAGCAGATGCAGAAATTTGTCATGAAGATTAAATCTGTTGGATAGCTGACATTATTCTAATGACATTATTTGATGTATCACTGAGCGGAGTGACAAGATAATAATAATAATAATAATAATAATAATAATAATAATAATAATAATAATAATAATAATAATAATAATAATAATAATAATAATAATAATAATAGTAAAGAGGAGAAGGGAAAAGGACAAGAATAAAAGATTCTGTGATAAACAGAGTTAAATATTTATCTTGCTCTCCAATATATTCTAGCCATATGAAGTAGATATATGCTAAACATTTGCTGTGTTCATATTTTCTCCTTTCTTACAAACATATTACTAACCATTTTTATTTTAAAGATAATGTTTATTTTTTCCTTTAAATTTATTTTTGTTATTTGGTTGAGATACGAACATCATTTTCGTTGTTCTAGCTTGATTATTCATTGCTGCTTCTGGTTGGAGTCGACTATAGGTAGACCAATCATTACTCAAGTGAAAATCTTCAGTGTTCGGAAGTGGAAGTTTATATTATGAAATACGGCATACAACTGCGAATGCTACTTTGGGAAGAAGACTCACGGAAGGAGGGAGAAAATACACCTAATAATTTTGATCATTTTACGAGGGGTGTTGGAACGAGTAGGAATAAGTAGGATTTCTCGCGTCATGTCCCGCAGTGACTACATTTCCTTCACAGTGGGGTGGAGATTGTAGAATGACTCATGTGTCGCAGGTGGCGCTCCAACTCAAGCCATTGCGTTTCGTATTTGAAAGGTGAATTTAAAAGAAAGAAAGAAAAAAAGAATTTGGCGGTCAAAAGACGAGATTCAATTGTTTACACAACCTCGACATACAGCGGCTTCTCACAATGATTAATTACCTCCCCTGCAACGAACGCTTGCCTTAAAAGAAAAGAGAGAGATTTGTTTGTTAGAATTGACAACGTTGGAAGAGTATCAGCAGGATGACCTGTTGGAATGCAGGAAGAACTAAGCCACAATGACTAGTTCTTGGGATTCTACAATAATTCCTCGAAAGACATTAGCTTTAAACATAGTAATCTACACTGATCATCAATTCGGTGATTTCATTCATTTTCGCTTCTATTATACATATATATTAGCGGGAGCGTGGTAGCTGAGTAGTAGAGTGTAGGGTTCCTGTTTCGATCTCAGCTCCCGCCAAGTGGGCTTTGTGGTGGACAAACACCGTATGTGGAATTCCCCTGTTTCTCTCACTTTCTACATTCCACAATTTCGTTCGTTATCATAATCCTTATCGTTTTATTTAGCCTCCGAGCGTAATTGTAGTGTTAAAACTACAAATAGGACATTGATGGTTTAGAGACGTAGGTATCGAATCGGAACATATGACTGTAAGTTCGATTGGAACTGCGAAGCAAATTATTATTATTATTATTATTATTATTATTATTATTATTATTATTATTATTATTATTATTATTATTATTATTATTATTATTATTATTATTGTATGGCATAAATATTAATTGTTTAAAAACTAAATGTCTGACAGAATAACAAATCGCAATCAGTAAATAAACACAAGGTAATATATTACAAAAAGTGACGTAATACGATGTCTTTCAGTTCGGTTTCTGCCTGCGTTCTTTCCTGTTCGCTGAAAACGTTTGATAGATCACCAACAGTATGTGGATTCAGTTTGAGGTTGGGAGCTATTTGACGAATAGGAAATCCTGAATTATGAAATACAACGACTCCAGCGTTTGTGTCTATACTTAAGGTCTTACTTCTACCCATGCTTTTCAACTATCACAGCAGCAAACACTTAGAAAACACAAAAATACATACAAATATTACTCAAAATGTCGCCACACTGTATCTTATAGTATTGTTCACTACTAATGTAAACTTCTGACACTATTTATCTCTAATATGCTATATTTACCACAGTTATATTCTAGGAGCTAGTATGAAAAGGAATTAATTGCTAACATTATTCGATCGGGCAAAGTTATTTCTTGATTTTGATCACTGTAACTTTTATTTTCAAAATCATCAATATTCCAGTAATTCAATATCCTTTCCTATCAACCAGGTATAAGTATCGGTTACAAAAGCGAGAGACTTACATTATCCTCCTGAGATATTACAGATACTTACACAAAAATAAGACTTCGACTTTGTAGTTTCCCCTATCGAAAATACAATTGATTAGTTCATTGAGGGTTCATTAGTCCGGAAACTTTTGACTGGCAGTGTACTTCTTAGCGCATTAAGTTCGTTGATGTCGATTTTCTCAAAAAACACGCATCAGAATTTATCCTCAATCCAGGAGTATAAGTGGATCTGGAAAGGTGGGGAGACGCATGACGTTACGCCGTCCCTCATGCCTATCTTTGCTCATTGTAATTCTTTCAGGAAGTGGAGGGACACCATAGATTATTTTTTGGAAGTGGGAGGATGGCGTCCCCCCGCATTCCCCCTGACTTTTACCTTTGCCTTAATCACGCAATTTTGTTAATCACGATGAAATCTATCAACTGATATATGTCTTATCTTTGGACAATATTTTAGTTAAATAGCAATTAAAATTCAAGAGTTAATCGTAATTGGGGTGTATCTCATTAACCATATTACGTACTGTCTTGTTAGTGTCATAATGAAGAGCTTTATTGAGGCTTTATTTCAGTATCAGTCTCATTTTAACAGGTTTTTATTTAGCATCAATTTTTGGATTTATAAAATAATTTGTTTTCTTTAATTTTCTCAAAAATTACGCATCAAGTTTTATACTGATGAAGATAATTTTGTTCTACTCATTGAGATATGTCGATTACTATATGTCGCGACATTTTTTTCCCTTTAAATGCTAAAATGTAATATTGTAGAATTATTCATGTACTGTACGTATATATGATATAAATTGTTATTTCGATTTATTCTACCAGCGTCATAAATTCTACTAATAGTTATGTACATAATAGCAACAATGAACATACTACTACTTTAAATAAAATTAAAAAAAAAAAAACTTTTGGGAAGGGAACAGAGTATCTGTATGGTTGAGTTGAGTTGATTTTAGTTTAGCGTCCCTTTCAGCAGCGACGCTATATGAGACGTGGACCTACTGATTAACGTGGAATCCGAACCACATGAGCTTCCGCCGGGAATCGAACCCGGGTTTCCCACTGTATCTGTATGGTGATTTATAAAACATTCTGATTTTATAAAAGTGGTTTCTATTTGCAATGAGATTCAGAAACGCTCAGAATAATTTGATCTCTGTAGTGATAATTACTTGCTGTCAACTTCATATTTCAGTATAACTTAGAGCATAGACCAAATTTTGTTATTATTATTATTATTATTATTATTATTATTATTATTATTATTATTATTATTATTATTATTATTATTATTATTATTATTATTTAGTGATTCATCTAACAAAAGTGTGTAGTGATTTCATTACTAGAATCTATTGTCTTCCTTTGAGAAAAACGAACAAGACTTATATATATATATATATATTATATATATATATATATATATATATATATATATATATATATATATATATATATATATATATATATATATATATATATATATATATATATATATATATATATATATATATATATAGTTACTTTTGGAAAATTTGAACATTGTTGGATTAAAATTGTAACCGTAAACATGCAAAACTGTTTCCGCAAATGCTTGAACTTGACAACCAAACAGTTTAATTTAATAACAGCAAACAGCAAGCTTAAATTGCCGTTTATAATATTAAAAGTTACATATGGAACGCTTGAATGCCAAATGGTGTAACTCCAAAATTGAAATTTTCCAACTCGAACCATCTCATGTAAGTTACATCAAATTATAGGCGCATTGAAAATCGCATTAAATCAATAATATCGTATTATCAACATGGATTGGTTCCTGGTAGATCCACCCTAACAAATTTCACTGTTTTCATTGATCATATAGTTGATAGATTGGAGAGTAATAATCAAATAGATGTAGTTTATACAAATATTGTGCAAGCGTTTGATAAAGTAAACCACACATTGTTAGTGAATGAACTGATCAGTTAATTGCTCGCATGGTCATATTTGATGGACAGAAAACAGTATGTAGATTATAAATCCTGTAGATTATTTGAATAAACTCAATTTTCTGGAGTTCCACAAGGATCTAATGTAAGGTGCTTTTATAATATTTATTAATGACCGTTCTGATTGTATTAAAACCTCAAATAAACTACTCTATGCAGATGATATAAAATTATATAGGAGAATTATAACAGCACACGACTGTATTAGCTTGCAGGAAGATCTAGACAGTATATGAGTGGTGCAAACCCAATTTGCTAAACATAAATACAAATAAATGTAAAACCGTGTCCTTCAATAAGAAGCAGAATTTCTTTCAATTTCAATATACGATAGATGGCAAACAAATAAAACGGAAACAAACTATCAAAGATCTGGGCGTAATATATGATAGCAAACTATCTTTTGAGTACGATATAAATCAAATTGTAAATATCGCTAACAGGAACCTTGGATTTATTTTGAGAATGGAAAGGGAATTTAGTAAGTCTAAAGTTTTACTGAAATTATATTTTTCATTTGTTATATCAAAATTAGAATACGGGTCTATTATATGGAACCCCACAGACTCTATTAGAATCTAGAAGAGAGACCCTATTAGAATAGAAAGAGTTCAAAATAAATTTTTGCTGTTTCTGGTATACAAAAGAACACGCATCTTCCCCAGATATAATAATAGTACTTCGCTTAATGAAAATTTTAACACAATGTTTTTCGATCACAGAAGAGTGTTAACTGACATGGTTTTGCTTGTATAAAATATTAAATAACAAATTAAATATAGTTGAGGTGCTACGTGTATAAAAACTGCAAATTGTGATAAGAACATCCCCGTTGATATAAATAATGTTTAAGGTTCTACAATGAAATTTAGTCGGAAAAACATCGTCTAAACGCAAAGAAATTCAAGATGGCGGCCATATTTCAAAATGGCTAGCGGATACAGTTTTTCTGTTATACGTCGCAGGAATTGTGTGTTTGGTATCGATTTATAGGTTTATGAGGTCAAGGATAGCAATTTTTGTGTTAAGAACGTGTTATTCCTGATCACAAGTGTAGTGTTCCACATTTGTGGTTCTTTTATATAATAATAAACTCGTTGTAACAAAAGCACACCCAACTAATCCCTGTTTTTATTTTTATAATTTTTTTTCAGATTTGAGTATGTGAAGATGGCAATCGAAAATGGCAAAGCGATTCAGTGGAACTATCAAAAGTGATTCAGTGGAACTATCCAGATATGTATGCTGAGAAAATTTGATGGTGATGTTTGGTGCCTTCCACATCGAACAAGCTTTCTCAGAGTTTTGAGTCAGTGGATGTCAGGAAGTGGATGGAGAGCTGCAATTTCCAGCGCTGATATTACATTGCAGAAAGCTATCTCAAAATAACCCCACGTAAAGAAAGGCAGAGGGATTCACCAAATGACTACAGCAGCACTATACCATTTGTCGGAAAATGCTTCCCACTAGTCTGGTTCCGAGCTTGAATTTGACATATGGAGTGAAGAGCGAGCTGCAAAAGAGTGTCGTGTTCAAATATTGGCTGACTTGTCTTGATATGGAAATCCTATTGCTTCTCTTTGTTCGCTCAATTAGAGAAGGCAACTTCTTTTTGTATCGTGACTGCTTAAAAGACATGATTCCTTGGTTGTTTTTTTTTTTTCGTCCTGGATCATCATAACTATGCCCGTTGGCTACCGGTCCATCTGAAAGACCTATTTGATGCAGAGTCTCAACTACCAGGCATACATCGCTCATTTCCTTCTGGACAGTTTGTGAGAAGAAAATCAAACAGAATCTTCTCAGCAATTAGCATTGACCAAGCACATGAACCAAATAACGCAGTAGTGAAAGGTGATGGTGGTGCCGTAGGGCTGAAGCAGTATCCATCGGCACTAAGACGTTAAATGGTTGCCAGTCCAGAAATCTGAGTTAATACAGGAATTTGAGAGTGGCATTCAGCTAAAACCTGAAGTAAACAATCGACGCCATCATGAGCAGTACCAGTCATATCAAGTAAAATATGTCGCGAAGGTTCAAGTATTTTACAACAAATTGACAGAGTTTGGAAATCCATTTTTAGGGGGTGAAGATCTTATTGTCATCGACTACAGGGTTATCGTAGACAAGCAAGTTAATGCATCAATTTATTCGGCACAGTCAACTGGTATTAAGCTATTTCGTAGTTTCATCGAGTAAATTTTAGTAAAACAGTCTACAACAATACTTCGACCTTTAAGAAGAACAAAATACCCCTGATTAACACTGTACTTAAGACTCTAAAAACAGATGTTAAGCTGTTTTCTAGACTCTTTATAGTTACACAGAATCGTCAGTTGGATATGGAGAGTTTTTTAAAGCACGAAAACCAACCATTTCCGCCTGCAGTTTCAAATAATGGCGAATTTAGATTAGGCAATAAATCTGACTTAGTACACATTCTAGAAGATACTGCAGACAAGAATGATAATGCCTTTCCTGGAACCTGTGATGCTATAGTTTATGATGGTGCAGTTCTTATCAACGTTTCAAAACCACATTCTTCAAGAACATTTGGTGACTACTATATGAACACATTTTATCCTCACATTGGTAACGACATTGAAAATTTTCCTTTCAAAGAATTGATTTGATTTGAGATAGATACGTTATACCAGATATTAAAGGTGCAGCTAGACAGAAGAGAGGAGCTGGAACCAGGAGACAAGTGCTTTCACATGTGACTTTACCTAAACATTGGCAAGATTTCTTGCGGAATTCTAGCAACAAAGAAGAGCTTTTTACTCTACTTGGAGCATTAGCTGTAAATAATATTACAAATATTCAGGTTCTAAGTACTGCAGGAGAAGAAATTAAAGGCAATATTACTGCACGAAGTTCTCTAATTGGTGCCTATTGCCCTGGCCATGAAGAAGCGGACACAAGGATAATAATCCACCTCCAAGACAAAGTAGGAAACGGCTTCAAAAATATTGTTATACGCACTGTATATCCCGATGTAGTCTTAGCAATTGCTTACTTCTTTCCCTTGTTAACAAAGGGCCTGGATAAACTTTGTATTGCATTTGGAACAGGAAAGAATTAGGATTTATTCCAGTTCATGCTATAACTGAAGCAATGGGAAGCGAAAAGGCTATATAGCTTTACCAGGATTCCATGCTTTTACGGGTTGTGACAGTATTCCATATTTTACAGAGAAAACAAAAAAAATCAACTTGGAAGACATGGATAGTAGTCAAGGGGCTGGATCTATCCAACGTGTGAGGTCTTTGTTTATTGGATTGCCGACAAATACCATTGTATTCGTAATAATGAAGTATCAGCGGGGTGCCCGGAGACAATGGGTAGAGAGTATAGTGCTATAGAAATACACTATTGTTTAAATGACATATGATGACAGGTAATGGTTGTTGTACTATTGTATGTATAGTATTGACATAAAAGAGAATAATAAAAGAGAAACCTTGGAAACTTGTTGAACAATGGGAAGCTTGTTATAAAGAATAATAAAAGAAAAATCTTGGGAAAATCATTGAAGAAGGGTATAAAGAAATAATAGAACTATACAATTCTTTGCAGGTGTATGTAAAAAATAATAAAAGAGAAACCTTGCAGGTGTATGTAAAGAGAAACCTTGCAGCTGTATGCTTTAAAGAATAATAATTTAGGTGATGAACAATAACGGATTGTTATAAAAAGAGTTTTTAACCCGGCGGCGGCGGAAATGCGGACGCGGCGCGGGAAGGCGCGGGGGCGCGAACGGAAAATACCCGCGTGCGCGGGCGCGAGCGCGTGACGTCATTTGAAATTTTTATTTAAATATTGGGTTTAAAAAATAGGCATTTATAGTTTTGTTAGCGATGGAGAACCGTCAGTTTGTAGAAGACATTGATGTGAAACATAAGTTAGACGCTGAGAATGAATATACAGATTCTCCAGATTGTACATTTGATGAACATGAATTAGAAAGATATGAAAACGAAAATATAAAAGTTTATACAAGTGATAGTGAGGATGGAATAAATAATGAAGTGTATGAATTTTCGCAAGATAATTCACATTTTAAAGCGGAATCAAATGACGAAGTGGTATCAAATGTGGATACGTCGCCATGTTCACCTGATTTATCAGAATTAAGTTGGAACTGTGAATGTGGTGTTAACTATGTGGATGTGAACTGTGTAAGAGACTGCATTGCGAAATGGAAACCAAATGATTATTTAATATGCTATGCATGTTATTGGCACGATACATGTGAATGGTCGCATGAATGTTTTTATTGTAATGAAGACGTTTTAGACATTCGTGTTTGGTCTGTGTTAGTGAATCCTCGTGTACAGGAGGAATTATTTGATATTTATGCAGAAACACATACAGTTATTACAACATTAACAAGAGATTATTTTAATATTACATTTGGTGAACTATCAGTGGATGTGAATGTACGCAAAGAACTTTTAAGTATTTTCCTTGAAAAAGACAGATCGAACGACTATAGTGAGGTGTGTTAAGAAAACGTACTGTACATAATGTATTTCGAAAATAATTTTTGTGTATCATGTACTGAAGAACATATTAGTGAAGTTTGTGTTTTAAAAACTATAAGTGCATACTTACGTTTTAATAATAATATTTCTTGTGAACATTGCTTGTTGCATCTTGAACATCAATGTTTATTTCACGAAGATATTGGAACTTTTGCTGTAGGATATTTATCCAACGACATAACTGTTATTGATTTATATGAAGTGTTTGAAGAACACCATAGTGAAATTTCAAGTATAAACTTTATACGCAAAACGCGTGATTGTTTAAAGAACACTGAATTTGTTGGACAAATTATACCATTTTTCTTAGAACGTAAACATAAAATTTCACCATGTGTTAATGAATACATTATTGACATACAAGGTTTTAAGATTTCAAATCATGAATTTATTATACGTGAATTTTGTTTAACTGCGTGTGATGATACAGTAAATTTGCATTGTTTAATAAAATCACCAGTAGAATACAATATACTTCCATTAGGTTGTCAAAAACAAATTGAATGGTTAACATTAAACTTACATGGATTAACTTGGAATGATAAATGCGGTTATACTGTATCACACATACGTAACCTTATATATCAACTTTGTAAACAAGATGCAACCTTTTATTGTAAAGGTGCAGAAAAAACACTTTGGATTAAAAATATTTTTGCACTAGCTAATGTTATTGATTTGGAAAGTAAACAGTGTCCACCATTAAACACAATGCATGCAAACGTATTTAATGATTATTGTGCTTTTCATGAACAAAATATTAAACTTGAGAAAAAATCAGGATGTGCATTTCGTAATGCACAACAGTTATGTTATTGGTGGAAGTTTCAACGTACTATAACATTAACTAATGCATTTGCAAAGTTGTAAAAAGAATATGATATGTTCTTGTAAATAAAAATACAAGATTTTCAATTGTAAATAAAAAATTTTTATTAAACTAATCTACTTGTTTTTTCTTTTTCATTATATTGATTACATGATTGAATACAATTTTATCATTTTGTTTAAGATTATTTTTTTTGAACAAATTTAAACATTCGTTAAAGCTTTTCTTTCGTACAATATGATGCAGAAAGTACAACACAAATTGTCCACACAAGATTGAATTATCATCTTGATATGCGGAACTATTTGTAAAATATATTTTACAATTTTTATTTAAAAAAGTTTTTATTTCTTTTGGAAATGGTAATGCTAAGCTATCGAAATAGTATCCTCTTTGATTTTCATCAATGAATACACACACCCAATGTGTGCCACCTGAAGATGAATTGCTTAAATTTATAATAAGTCCAGCCGGTGGTTGCACAGTTTTTGGTATTCTATCAATAGGATAAATGCCATGCACATTTGCACCAGTAAGTTTATCACGAAGTAACACTTTTATTAAATCATCCGTGTACATAACTTTTGTTTTTTAAATTACATCACTTCACTTCACTTTATATCACTTTATACGCGTATATGTTGGAAGACCTAGTGGAGTATATGGAATATTCTCATAAAACGAAATAATATGTTTAAAATATTCATGACAGAGTTTTTTATAACTTTTCCAATAACGATGAATGGTGCTAACGCATAAAAAATACTTTTGAGAAACTTCATAGTATGATACCTTGCAACTCTTTGAATAATCAAGCAAAAATATTACAATATACAATGTTTAGCACACTTTGTACCAGTAGGACACATGTAATTCATATGCTTAGAAGTGAACAGTTATACTTCTTTTATTAAAATGATACTTTTAAAAAGTATTATCAGTATATATATTTCTATCTTTATCAATTTGAATTAAAGAATCAAACTGAGCGTACACAATACATGTTATAGGCTCAGTTAAATTTTCAGAAAAGGAAACTTTAACATTTACAGGTGCATCACGCACAAGGTCCCAAGCACAATCATCTAATGTTGCTGTAGGTGATAGAATAAATGCATAAAGAGTATAGCCGTGTGGATATTCTTCAGGAGTAATAGTATGTGCATCATCTTTATAATATAAACCAGTACCGGAAAACAGAGAATGGTAACTTAGAAGGTACAAATTGTTTTGAAAATCGGGGGTGAGGGGACTGGGAGGAAAAGATTTTGATCCAACTTGTAGCTGCAGTTTGTTAACGTTAAAGTGTTGAAAATGAAATGGATTTAGTTCAGATTTTCCATTAAATGCCGAATTGGAAACAAACCCGATAACAACACCTTTAGGTACGTTACCCAGAAAAATATTATCAAGATTGTATGAATTAACGTTTGCAGGAATAGTATACGATCTTGTTTGTACTCTTGTAAGGGGATATTTTGCTGTTTCATGATTTATATTAGTATTGATTTCCATTGCCAAATGAGGTGCAACATCAATGCGACGTATATGTAGAGTAACATCTTCAAGTTTTACTTTATAAGAAGTATTTGCAGGAGATAATAAACAAAAAGCATCTTTACTACGATGTAATTTTATACGAAGACCTACTTTATTTACAAGTGCTCTTGGTAATCCAGCAATATCTGTATACAAACGACCATACATTTCAAACGATTTACTATTTTTAATATAATTAGCACGTTGTTGAAAACCTACATTAGCATTACCAATGCTATCAAATTGTTTAGCGGTATCTTTATACCACATACCTAATTTTAAATGTGTATCAGAAGCATCACGGGAATAATTTAATAATGTTTCAAGGTACGCACGATAAGGATAAAATCCTGATGAAGAAGTAATTAATTTATCATTTAATGAAATGTCAATTTGACTAAATAATGAATGTAGGAAATTATTTGTTGGTGCTACAACATCAGTGTCAGCTAATGGTGTATCATCAGGTTTTGTAATTTTACAGCGTACGTAAAGATAAAGATATGCAGTATGAATAAATTCTCCTGTTTCACCGGGAATAAAAAATTCAATAGGTCCATCAGAACTTAATGTTGAAATTGGACGGTATTCAGCATTAAAGCACGATTCAATTGCAGTTTGTGTCATTGGAGTACTAAATAAATCGAAATCATTGGTACAACATTCCACACTGTTTGAATTAAGTAGTGCCATTATGAAAATATATCTGTAACACGACTTATTTTTCTTTTTACTTTTCTTTTGCTTTTGCTTTTGTTTGTACGCTTACGTTTAGTTGGAGGTCCAAAGCGAACAATTGCCGGAGCTTTACGCTTGCGTGGCCGTCTCTTACCACTTCCAGTTAATAACTGACCAACTTTGTTAACAGCTTTTGTCTTTAATGTTTCACCAGCTTGTTTTACACGTGCACGAACAGATTCTTTAAATGGTTTATCTTCTAATACATCACCCGCTACTTGTATTCCCGTTTGTAATGCTTGTCGACCTAAAGTTTTTGCACCCTGTTTAAGAAATGGTAATGCAAAACGAAATAATCCTTGGAAAAAACTACCTATACCATGTCCCCGTTGATATACAGGTCCTGAAAAGTATGGGATACCATGTCCGTATTGTCGTCTAAATTTCATTTTTAAAATATAATTAATTAATTACTTTTTATTAGGAGAGCGCTTAAAATGAAGTGTAACACTTAGTGTCCCAGAACGAAATGGCAAATTTCGTCCTGCATGGTCTTTTAATAGTATTTCAATACTGTTAAATGAAAACTTTGCAAGTGGTAGATAATGAATATCTTGAAATGTTAATGTTTTTACTTTACCGTATTTTACATTTGATATTGTTGCAATACGTAATAAAGGTGCTTTTGTATCACCTAGAAACTGATATTGTATTGTAGCGGCCGACCTGAGGCGCCTTCGGGCCGACCTAAATTTTTTGCTTTTCTTACTGTTATTAAATTCATAATTACTATTTAAAAACCTTTTAATTGCTTTATTGCCATGTAATTATTGCAGGTATTAGTCAATGTTAAATTTCTCTCTTTGTATTTTGTTCTTTCTGTGGAATAACTAAGCCAGACGAATACTTAAAGTTAGCTGTTGTCTCGTAAGATGAAACTCATATCTTTTTCTCCCCTCTTTGCATCTTGAGAAACAGATCTGAATTGGTAACCTATAACCTTCGATTCGCTGCATGTGCAAGGGAGTATCTAACCCTTGTGTATTATCTGAGAGTCTGATGTTATTTTCTGAATACTCTCATTGTCCTCTGTTTAAGCCCAGATGTTCTCAAAAACATGGTAGACGTATAATTAACATTTTGGCGCCGAAGTTGACACTTCGAAAATACTAAATATGTCTATTTTGACACCGTATAAAATAAGTGTCTTGGGAACACTTGTATTTTTGGTATCATTGTGAAACGATTAAGAAACCTGTAAAATCTGGATAAAGCTTGATTTTCTTTGTAATATCAAATTAACCTTTGACTTTTAATTTGGATATTATGTACTAGATGACGCTAAAGCCTTATACTGTTTGTAATAACGCGCATGCGTGACTATTCTAGTTAACACCCTAAATAGTCGTTTAGATTATCAATACCCAATCTAAACGTAAAGACTAATTTCATTGCACACGAGTATCCGCCCTTTTGGAAAGATACCACCCTACTATACTCCCACGTACGTAACGTGTGAATAAACTCCCTGAATACAAAATAACTGTACAAGCTGTTCTCAGGGGGAAATCATTGTGTGTCTACGAGGCACGAGCTTCGTGCTCGTCGCCGGGGGCTCCGGCCCACTCTTCGGGCTCAGGCTTCTGTCCTTCGCCCGCCGGACTTGCGTTTCTTCTCTGACTTTGTTAGAGTCATAGAGAGAAGAACTTAGTGCATTCTCAGAGTGTGTTATTACACTGTGTTAGTGGAGAACTCCGTCATCTCCGTTCTCCTACCAAGGACCATCTCTGTTTTCATTTCGTGTGTGCAATACAGCAAGAACTTTGTTACTGTGCTGAACGTTGTTTCTAGTAAGTTTACTACTACTACATGCAGGCAGTCGTAATTCAATCTCTTCATTGAACTGCCCTTGTTTCTCTTTTATCATTGGTCATATTCTGACCCCTCTCAAGTTTCACGCATACGCCACTAGACTTGTGCGTCATCTAAAGTTACCTCTGATGTATAACAACTTATTGCTTATCAACTCTTCTGCGCTGTACAAAAGCAACTTACAATAAAACTCATACTACTTTTAACTCGGCGTTCCAGTCATTTAAAACGCCTATCTAAAGTTTTCAAAGTACGACCTCACCTACTCATATTCTCTCAGAAAGTACCTCCGAAGAAGCCGTTCGTCGAAGTCATTATTATCACATCTCTTTCGTTCTCTGGTTCCTACGTGAACCACTACACCAGTCACGCCTGTTGAGGACCGAACTCTTTATCTTCTGTAGTTGAGTGAACCATCACCCTTCTGTGTGTGTTCTGCGACTCCAGTACTATTCCTGCATTCTCCGTGAGAATTCCGATTGGAGAAAGAACTTCACTCTCCGTAGAAAGTGGAAGCATCTTGTTGGTTTTACCGCTCGAACCAATACAGACATCTTCTGGGAATTCTTGGCTGCAACGAACATCTTGTTACCACGCTAAGCTCAACTGGACTTATACAGGACTCGACGATATCTCCAGAGGCCACTTGGAACTCTTTCATCTGTGTAGGTGTTGAATTGCGAGGTGAGTGATTTAAATTGTTTTAGTGATTTTAATTGTGCATCTTGATTCCTCGCATCGACTCAGAATCACGTCTACTTCTTTGCACCCAATATCCGATTTCAGTGTTTGTGTAAAGTGATTCTACAACTAAGGTTGTTAGCGATAACTATCTCTTCCATTTTACTGTTTTATCGATTAAATTGTTATTAGGCTGAATTATTTAAGTATAGCCAAGCCTGACCTTGTCTTGTGAAGTTTTATGTATTTGAGGTCCATT